>NC_139954.1:1676927-2066927 GCF_963454915.1 Gymnoscopelus microlampas | reverse complement strand
GGCTGCCGCCACCGCGACTGGCGGACGGCGGTTGTGGCGGCTGCCACCACCGCGACTGGCGGTTTTGGCGGGAGGCTTGGCACTCGTGGCGGGAGGTGGCGCTCGTGGCGGGAGGCTTGGCGCTTGTGGCGGGAGGTGGCGCTCGTGGCGGGAGGCTTCGTGGCGGGAGGCTTGGCGCTCGTGGCGGAGGCACGGCGGTTGTGGCGGCTGCCGCCACCGCGACTGGCGGACGGCGGTTGTGGCGGCTGCCACCACCGCGACTGGCGGTTTTGGCGGGAGGCTTGGCGCTCGTGGCGGGAGGTGGCGCTCGTGGCGGGAGGCTTGGCGCTTGTGGCGGGAGGTGGCGCTCGTGGCGGGAGGCTTCGTGGCGGGAGGCTTGGCGCTCGTGGCGGAGGCACGGCGGTTGTGCCGGCTGCCGCCACCGCGACAGGCGGACGGCGGTTGTGGCGGCTGCCGCCACCGCGACTGGCGGTCGTGGCGCCTTGGGCAGAGTATCTGGCGGAAACGGTGGGCGCCATGGCGCACGCCAACGCCACATTAGGATCTCGCCCCTCCTGAGTTTTAGAACCACTGATATAGAAACATACGTTTTTCAAAAAACTGTTAGGATTTAGAAGACATTAGTAAGAATTGGCCTCAGGTCTTCATGGGTTCAACCCCTGGTTAACACAAAATAATAGCATTCCCAAAAAAATTGCAAAAACTGAAACCAAAATAGAATACTACAGTGACCTTAAAGTGCAATGACTGGAAATGTAGTGCAAAAAAAGTCAGTGGTCTCACCAAGCCCAAAACCAGTCAACTGACCTCAGGCACATCAGCAGATCTTCATCCAGTTCTGCTGCTGTTTTGTAGTGACTTCGTAACCTTAACTTCTCAAAACAGGTATATGTATGAATATATATATGAATGAAAGTGCAAAAAAAATAAAATGTAGCAAATAAGAGCAATGTGCACTTCAGTTAACACTGACAAACTAATAGCATTCCAAAACCAAACCAAAATAGAATAATGCAGTGTCCTTAAAGTGCAATGGCTGCAAAGGTAGTGCCAAATAAAAAAAGTGCAACGCAGTGAAAAACCGAAAGTAGTCACACCAGCCCAAAACCAGAGTCAACTGACCTCAGGCACATAAACAGATCTTCCTCCAGTTCTGCTGCTGTTTCGTAGTGACTTGGTAACCTTAACTTCACAAAACAGGTGGACGAGGTAGGATGTGAGGCACGGACGATTTCCAGCTTGAGCTGTAGAGGGGTCACCTCCCAGCCTGTCCAGAACTTCAACAGGTCCCGCAAAGTCTCTGTGGATGCTGGTGGGGGGCAAAAAGCTGGTGTCATGCACAAAAACGTGTACCTACAATGCATATTCTAGTCCTTCATTTTATGATACTACAATACTCTTATCTTATTTATTCCCCCTCTCTTTTTATACATTTAAAATATTACCAAGAATGTTATGACAGTGGAAAACTTAATCATAAACGAAGTACACACCTTCCTCCAGAAATTGGCGGAAATAGCCTGTGATGCGGCAAACTACTTCAGCTGGCAGTGCTCCTTCATCTGGCAGTGTCAGGTCTTCATCGTCATCATCATCGTCCTTTCCAGATTCTCTTGCAGTAGGCCAGCATATACTGCTTATGATGACCTGCCAAAAATATGCGTCATCAATGTCATGCCAACATTCATATTTTAACAGTCAAAACAAACTTACTTTAGCTCAGAAATCTGTAATAGGTTTAATATTGCAGGGGCAGCAATTAAAACACTGATCTAAGTTTAACCAACCAACTTCTATCTAATGGATTTAAACAGAAAACAATAAAGCACACACACATCCACTCAAAAAACAGGTGTGGACTGAGAATTAAGTCTGCACACTGGGTCATGCTCCAAAGTTTAAAGATGTGGGTTCCTTTACAGTTTACACCATCATGGGATTACGGTTTCAAGCCTACCGGCTCTTCATCAGACAATGAAGAACACAAACAAGCACGCACATGTGCATGTGTCGAGTGAGCTGACCAGCGACTCAGATGGTACCTATGAAAACATCTATAATCAATTATGAACATTTACAAAATTGCTAGTATCCTGAGAGGTTATCAAATACTCCATTAATTTTTTTTGAAATGGCGATGAATACCTGTGGATCTGGCTGGCTCTCAGCCTCTCTTGGAAACAGGAGTGTCAAAATGTCTGCTCTGGATTTTATCAGTGGCCAGATTCCTGTGTCCTTCAATCCTTTACGCAATTGTTTCACCTGATTCCTTGCACGAGTCAGGACCTGTTTAAATGTAAAGAAAATATATTTGGACTAGTTTAAAAAGGTTATGCACATCCCTTTCAGCACAGCTACAGGTCAATGGAAGTTACAAGGGCCAAAGAAAATAGTCCATGGTATAGCTTGTTGCTCCAGCACATTTACAGTTTGTGTCTTGAAAAGCTCTACACTAAATTCAAATTCACTATTCAGAACAAGGACAATTTTCACCTCAACATTAAAGGCATCAGTATCAATAATCATCAACTACAGGAGTAGTTTGATGTGAAACACTTCAAACTCCAGATGTAAAGACCTGTGAGAGCAACGAGCAGGTATATGGACTTCTAAGTAACTTTTCTTACAGCATACACGAGAAGCCTCTGGAAAACCCAGTCCTTGTTTTTTGGAGTAGGCAAATCACAGTCCCAGACCTGGCATAGACGTCTGATTTGAGCCATTTCCTCTTCTGTGATGTCAGCAAAGTCTTTCTCCAACTGTGAGAGAAAAATAAATGCTTTCAGGGCACAAGTACTCAACATACTATATTACACAATTCATGTTGAAACAAAAAAACAGCTAGAAAAGTAGCTCTATTCACCGGCTGTATTGTCTCCCTGTACTCAAGGTCCGGACAATCTTCTAATGACAGTAGAGCTGCTGCAGTGTCCGTTTGCCCTCCAGCCAAGAGGTGTATAATTGCAGGGCTCAGTCCTGTTAATGTCGGGCCTCCGTGAAGGAAGCTGTGGCCGATCATTCTCCCGACCATGATGAACAGCTCACTGTCAATGAGGCCAGGCGCTGTAGATGGAACCAGGTGATCTTTTTCACCAGTAAACATTAGTGTCACTTCTGCGCCGCCTAAAACACACCAAAAAATAATGAGAAAATAATTTTGTGCAGGGACAGTGGGCCATAAAAAAAGTCTAGCCATGTCACTTACCAACATCAAAATGGAAGCCAGCCTTGACCTTGTGCATGACAGACGACAGGACATAACGCATCACTCCAGTTCCCATGGCTTTATCACCTGTTCAGATGTTTTAAAAAGATAAATTAAACCCTAGTTCACAACTTAAGTAGTCCTGGCTTTCCAAAGGGTGGCATACCCATTTGCTGTCTTCATTTGGCACAGTAACAGTTACAAACTGGAAACAATATCCATGCGTTTCAGGTTCAAATCTGCTGACATGTTAACTGAAGTGGACCAGGAAAATGATATGCCACTTTCCAGAAACCCAGGACTAAAGGGTCTATTATGTACAATTTACAACAATTCGTTATTAAATATGATACCACACCTTGTAGTCTGCACTTAAGCGGCGAAGCCCACACTTTACCCTCCGCCTTGTAAAAACAGATCACTGTGGCGTCTTGCTCGTCTTTGTCTTCTGTTACATCGATTGTAAGATGCATCGCTTTGCCATTTCCATGTTTATGAAGGAGTTCCGTTCTGAAAAGATAGCATGCCATCTGAGGGTCCACCGCAGTTCTCCAAGCTATGAAAAATTAACAGCAGCACTGTTATGCAAGCAAGACTATATAATATGCCACAGTCTTGCGTAGGCACAAGATTAGGGCTCCCGCCTGATACATTAGTTATTAGTATAATAAAAAGTAATTACATATAGGGGCAGCTGCTCAGATAACTTTTCAGAATTTAACAGATGGCAAACTATCTGAACATTTCGGGCATGTATGCGCCAAAGGTACAACACAACAACAATTATAGGGAGAGGGGCGGATGATTTGAGCGCTTGCTTTCAGCTTGTGTGTTAGAGACCATGCTGCATTCAACCCCCCCCCCCCCCCCCCCCCCCCAGTACGTCATCAAGCCATGTTCTAGCTCCACCCAGTCTCTTTAAACATTTTCAGCCATTACGTTGTCTTTAACACAGTATGACATGGGTTTTAAACCAATAACTTAATCTCCTTTACAGGGCAAATCCAACCTCAATTTCATAATTAACAGCTCAAGGATCCTGGATTATTTGATAAAGGATTATCACCTTTCAGTGGAGATCCTGGTGTCTCGTCATCTTGCCCTGGTGCCAAAAGAGAGAGATCCTGTGAAGGTGAAGCTGGTCTTGATGGACCTTGGAAGCTGTCCCTTGAAGACGACTGGCCGGGCCCGTAGTCCATTAAGGTATACATTGAAGTCCCTGGGAGGGAATCTGTGTAAAACGGACTTGGCGAAGGACCTGAGAAGCTGTGCCTTGAAGACGGACCTGGCCCGTAGTCCGGGAAGGTATCCTCTGAAGTCCCTGGGAGGGAGTCTGTGTAAGACGGACGTGGCGAAGGGCCTGGGAAGCTGTGCCTTGAAGTCTGACCTGGCCGGCTGGCCATTGGACCTGAAATGGTGTCCATTGAAGTCCCTGGGAGGGAGTCTGTGTAAGACGGACGTGGCGAAGGGCCTGGGAAGCTGTGCCTTGAAGTCTGACCTGGCCGGCTGGCCATTGGACCTGGAATGGTGTCCATTGAAGTCCCTGGGAGGGAGTCTGTGTAAGACGGACGTGGCGAAGGGCCTGGGAAGCTGTGCCTTGAAGTCTGACCTGGCCGGCTGGCCATTGGACCTGGAATGGTGTCCATTGAAGTCCCTGGGAGGGAGTCTCTATACAATGTACATGGTGTGCTGGCTTGTGATGGAAAACCAGAAGTGCTGGTTGATGAAGAGGGCACCAATAGTCCATTCACTCCCCGTTGAGTTCTGGAATCAGCTGCATTACGTTCTTCTCTGTAGTAAACGATAGACATTTTAATTTTTGGGATGGGAGACTTTTAAATCAAGAGTTAGAGACAACTACAATATGACAGCAGCGCTACATGGAGTTAAAGTTTGACCCAGTCTACAGTGTCGGTTTAAAGGTATAACAACGTATAGTCTTAGTGCGTCAATTAAGTCTTGTGTATTATGCCTACCTGTCAACACACAGGCTGGCATGGAATTGAATGATGGAACGTGGCTGTCTTTCCTGACAAATTGGACACACCTGTAACAAGGTAGATATAAAGCAAGCGTCAATTACATAAGAAAAAAAAATCAACATTCAAGTTAACACTTTAATGTAACTGAATGCTATACCAGAAGTAAAAAGAAAAGAGACAAATACCTCACAACCATCGTCTACTTGTCTCGTGTCCTCCTGCATGTGCTCCATTTCTGTAGAGTCGCCCTCCAAATCGATCAGTTCACTGGTACTGTCCTCCAACTGTTGATATCATAAATAGTTAGGCATACAAACAATTTATAATTTTTTTGACATCGTCCATGTTTAACCTTTTAAGCCCTACATCAATAGTTTTGATCAACTCAATAATTGGACATGCAATCCCAATGAACAAAGGACATGTGTATATTGCTACTCACGTTACAGTTCTGGACATGGATGGCAAGCATCTGTAGTGGCATCAGGTTGCCGCACACTTGGCATGATGCCTTTGGCATGCTTGCAAATTCAGGGGCATCAGGGGGTAAGGGGTCGGTGGACAGCTCTTCCTGAAGAGGAGCGATGTAGATGCACCTCTTTCCGTTGCCCGAGTTGTCCTTCAGGACTGCGGTTGTAGAGTAGCCAGGAACGCCAGTCGGAATGGCGTCAATCTTCCGCCGCCCACTGCCACCTTAAGATAAATCGTAATTAATAATTAGCACTTCGAATCGTTCAAAAAATGTAGACTCATGGCAATGCCTTACCAGGTCACTTAAGCAATTAAACTATTATTGTAAAGTAAATGAATTCAAACAGTGTGAGAATGTTTGTAAGGTATAAAGCTGCAAAAAGTTCTACCTTGCGCCTTATAGAACATCCAACCTCCCTTTAGCGGCTTCAGCTTGGGATATTCAGCATGAAGGATGTCCTCTATCTGAGAGGTGTGTGTAAAGAGAAAACCACCATCAACACACATTAAACAACAACATTATCTTAATAACTTTTAGGTGAGTTTAAAATGTCAGATCATGCAAACAATAAGACAAAAGCCCTAAACTGATTGTAAATTAAATGTCTTTGAATAAAACTGTGACACAGCAATGTCTGACCTACCAACCAATGGGAGTGGCAGACATTAAAGACAGAATGTAATGAAAAATGTGTTGTTCACATTTTTACAGCATACCCACGGTCATATGAGGACATCTATCATTAAAAAGTAATCCTTGGCATACCATGTGGCCCATAGGGCAGGAGCACATCTCCCGTTTCTGTAGCGTTAGGTGGCTTGATGGTCATCCCTCAGCCATGATGTACAGGACAAAATAGTATACAACCCTTAATGCTGAATGCCAAGCAGGGAGGCATTGGGTCCCATTTTTATAGCCTCTGGTATAACAACCGGGGAACCGAACCCCAACCTCACAATCTCAGGGCGTACACTAACCAAAAGGCTGCTGAGCTCAATTTTCTTTCTATTCTGTATTGAAAAGTCACTAAAAGTTGAATTGTAATTACTTTCCGTGTACGTGAGGGCATAGGCAGACCCCGTATAAATACATATTTTTTTCATTCCCCCTTTTTTTTTCTCATAGCTGCACTCAAACATTCAAACAAGTATCTGAAAACATGAGGTGAGAAATAAGCAACGCAGTATATTAAAGTGCGCAGCATTGCTCTCCTTGCTCTCTCTCTGCCTGCCTCAGCTGCACTTTGTTCTCTGATCAGTGCAGTGTATGTTAGAGTCCATTGATCCCATAGCCCGGAAGAAACCGTCGGCTGACAAGCCATTTCATGACGTCTTTAATGTATGTCATGTGGTTACAGACGATAAAGCACACACCCCATCCTGGTACAGCCACATGTTTAAAACATCTTACCTCCTGGTGTGTACCCTCTTCAGGTAATGCTACCTGCCTTCGACCGAGCCCAGCCTGGGCATGAAGAAGTTCTTCCCCTCCCTTTTGCGTAGTGGTGCTTGGTGTGGGCAGAAGGTAGAACTGGAACAGCCTAGTCTTACTCTGTGGAGTTGGATATGGACTCTTTCTTGCTTTCGGGGTTTTCCCACGAAGAGAGCTCCAGTGTCTTCAAAAATTAAAGAATATGCATGCATACAGTGATTAAAAACTAAACGATGACTCATGTATAATGTGTTCACTCTTAATCATAAATTAATTAGAACCATTACATAAATACCAGGAACGTGGTTACTGTTCAACACAAAGTGAGAGAAGAAAATGTGATCACAAATAATGTATATTAAATATTCCCTCCTGTAGATTTCTTTTTTAAATAAATCAGATTTATATAGCACTTTTCTTAGTACACAAAGTTGCTTTACAAAACAGCTGAATAATGTAGCCTAGTGTCCACTTGTCTATCCTGTATGAGGCGTCTTAATTGATTGAATTGTATGGACCTGAAAATGCATTTTCAGTAAATGAAAGCGCTTGGGACAGAAACACCTGTTGCTCTACAAACACTATAGCAAGTGTTACTGTCACAATATGGCCTAGAGTCATTTATCTCTTAATTTAACAAAAGAATCACATTTTGCAAATATTAAAAGACTGCTTGAAATACCCTTTTAATCCCATGGGATTTGTACCACGTGTGGCAGCAGTTACTAAGGGTACAAGTGGCGTGGTGCTGAGTCTGCTGACACTATTTGGCAACGGTGTGGCGGGAGGAGTTGGGCCTTGTGGAGGAGTTGAGATGACTGCCATTGGATTATTTCTGTTAATTATTGACATCATGACTCTTTCGATTTTGGATACCAATTCACTTTCCTGCTCCTTAATTTCAAGAGAGAAAGACAAATACAAAGACAAATTAAATACATTAGTTACAATTGCCATAATAAAAATCCCATGTGCCAATGTCTAATGTGTGTAATCCTTTTCCAATCATAGACCTGCATTATTCCCATTTAACAATGCTGGTGTAATTTAAGTTTGGACATTGTAGTGAAGTGCAGTTCACACTGGTCACACCCATAGGCTTTCTCACCAGTGTGAATTTTCTGGTGGCTTTTAAGGTTTGTCATTTGAGAGAAGTGTTTTCCACACTGATCACATCCATATGGTTTCTCTCCGGTGTGATTTCTCTGGTGTCTTTTAAGGCTGGACATTATTGAGAAGTGTTGTCCACATTGATCACATCCATAGGCTTTCTCTCCTGTGTGAATTCGCTGGTGGCTTTTAAGGTTTGCCATTTGAGAGAAGTGTTTTCCACACTGATCACAGCAGTGGTGTTTTAGCTTTGCCAAGCTTCTTCTTTCATTCAGCTCTGGTAGGACAGGGAGGACAGGCTGATGATGCAATACTGGATTGGAAACAATGAGAGTTGTTGAGAGTTAGAAAGACAGTGATTCATTGTCTTTAAAATAGTTGTTATTGTGCAATAAATCCCCAACAATTTTGTCATGTAATTAACTAACAATGACTTAAATAACCGTAATGAAAAATAACATAGCTAAAGTAGCCGAAAGCTCATAACAACTCATGATGCTTTTGACACATTGCAAGCTTTTAGATGTGCTAGCATTAAGTGGTATAAGCTTTAGTGTACATATAAATGATGTCAGGACATGCAGAAAGGAAAACATGTGGTGGTTTATAATTAACTTTTCAAAATCAGAGATAGGTTGTGTAGTGGTCTCCCATTACCTTTTGAGATGTCAAAGACCATATAGTGAAATGTCTTTGTGCCAAGGAAATCGTACGTCCTCACTTGTGCTATTGATGGAGTCAAGTTAGTCTATTTATTTACCTTTGAGTAATAACAAACAAACTATGGTACACATTACACATTCAATTTAGAATGAGATGCTGTGATGCACAGTCTCACATTATGTAGACAATATAACAAGCAGTTCATTCAACAACCAGGTTCTATTGTTCTGAAGGAATTTGGAAAAATCATTTAGGGTTCTATAGGGACTTGAATGGCCCATCGACCTTAATTACTCTTACAATGAATAACAAGAGGTAGGAGAGAGACTCATTCACACACGAGGACATGAATAAATGTGTTTATTTTACATGTAAATGAATGGATAGCCGGGAACTACATAGAAAAGATCACACGTTATTTATATCTCACTGTTCAAAGTCAGAGGTAGTGTGCACTGTCAGTCTCATAGCATAATTACCTAATTCAAAGAAACTACTCAGGCAGATAGTGATTTTGAAATGTAACAAGCATTCTGAGAGGTCATAGACAATAATGCACAGTGAATCAGCAGTGTTATGAGAATAGAGTTAGGTAGATATACATAAAGGCAAATTGATAATGTAATGCAATTTAATTCATGGGGATTTAAACGTGTTGGTGGTCAGTAGTATGCATGTCGAATGTTTCACCCTAAGATGTTTGGCTCACGCAAAAACATTGTAAGGGTTGTGAGTTAATATCACATTTTTGTTTTATTGTAGGAGAGAACGTGTTTATTTTATTGTATTTTGCATGTATACAATACATACTATCACTTTTGAGAGGCATTTCAGATTGCTGATGTTTGACTATTCCTGTAAGGATAATTATTGTTCCATATGTGGAAGATGCAGCAGAAAAATAGTTTAAAAGATGAGACACTGTTTTGTTCTGTAGCCTTTTTTGATTGCTGCTGATTGGTGAGTCTTATAAAAAAAATCACACCCTGTGTGAAGGTAGCGGCGCCTTTGATACATTTTGTCATCGATATGTGTTTAAAATGTGTTTATAGTCATGTGTCACGTGAAGCTTGACCAATCACTTTGTTGACGGGTCTGACCAATCAGAACGTTGACGGGTCTGACCAATCAGAACGTTGACGGACCTGACCAATCAGAACCTTGGCGAGCCTGACCAATCAGAACGTTGACGCAAAAGCCAGGTATAGAGGGCTAATATCCCGCTCTATACCTAAAGGTATAGAGCGGCTAGCGCCGCTAAAAATGCAGGTGGGGGTAATATTCCATAATAATTATTACTCTTGATTTCAAGTAAAAAGTAAGCTGATATTATTACTTAAGGAGCAATATGTATGTAGTAACTGGAGCTAAATGATATGCTTGACTACGGCACCTCCCGCTTGTGGAGGGGGCAGGAGGAACCCCTAAACCATAGAATGTTCAACACGGTGTAATATGTGAATATGACCACTTTCCCTTAAACAGGAATGATCTACTATGAGGCAGTTTGTGTAAAAATAGAACATACTTTTTTGAAACCACTATGTAATATATTGATTATTAAAATATCAGGTAATAATACTCAATAAGGCAAAGATGTTATCAAATAAAGTTACAAGTTACAGTTACTCTCCTAATAAGGAAGGGCGGGTCGGCCCGTACACACGGTACTACCAGGGTACTAATGGGGGAAGAGAAGGGGACAGGCCTGGCACCAAACTCACGCAATATAAAACAGTAAGTAGTAATCAATACAAAAACATGCAGTGTCAGGATTTCACATACACACCATTAAAAACCAAAGGTTCCACAGCGCAGTCCCAAGAGAGGAATGGAAGGCGTGAATAACAGGGCAGACCCGGCCTTGAACACGGTTACAATGTAACATAAGGAGAAGAGAGAACCAATTAACACTAGCATGACTGAGGTTTCATTTATACCTACACGGCCTGAAATACGATCATTTTGATCCCCAAATAAGGCTATCCTATTGGCTACTGTCTCACCTCTGTGCTCCAGACCAGCTCACAGCTTCTCCCCCAAACCGTGGGGGGTTCCATTGTCTTCTAAATAGCCATTAACATCTCAATTGCACTCTGCTCAGTCAGTGAACCCACATAATGTTGTTGTTGTAGGCAGACACAAACGTTATAAAATAGTAATGTAGTATATATATATAAAATAGTATTAACTGCAGATTCTGTATGTAAAATCTTTATTAAAAAAAGCGTAAAAACAGCGCAATCTGTAGTGTCACATTAAACTCTTCAGTGAAACATGGAGCCTATATGAAGGCTGAAGCCACTGTCTAATTACGTGACTATCTTATTGTCCAAAACACATGGATATCTCTTGACAAACCAATATTAGTATTATTCATAATAATACTATTCACATTATTTGCCTATTATGCCTAAGCGTAAGTAAAGCGTCTCCTTGAACCTTCTATCATCACTTTCCACGTCGCTGACAACAGCGCAACACGTGAACACGTTGGTATGTTTCCACATGTGACCAATCCTGCGCAAAATATCTGATCTACAAGCACAAAACAGTTGCTGCGTGACAAGCTGTATGCTTGTAGGTCTATTCTTTTTCCGCTGCTTTGCAATGAAAGTGAAAGTTTACGGGTTGCCAAATCTTGAGAGAGAAATAAGCAGGCAGGTCTATGAAAATGTTACTGCATGCGTTTTGCCCTGAGAAAACAGTGAGACATGAAGCATTGTCAAATTAAATTGAATTCTTAACTATATATATAACTAGTAACTAAAGTTTTCAAATAGCCTAATTGTAGTGGAGTAAAAGTATGCATGAAGCTAATCTAAACAATATGAAAAGATATTCTGTATCTGCAAAGTAACTAGTAACTAAAGTTTTCAAATAATTGTAGTGGAGTAAAAGTACAAGATGTGCCTCTGAGCTGTAGTGGAGTACCCAGCTAGCAAAATATCGCACATTTCTGGCGTGAGGCCGTCCCCACGCCACGCCGACCGGGGCGTCCGCCGGGCGGGACACGCCGCGTCCACTCGGCGTCCTTGATCAGCCTTGAGCCGCTAATCAGCCTCACTCCGGCGGAGAACGCCAACCGTGGCGTTCGTCGGTAGCGGCCGGGTAGCGTAGGGCCGTCATATAATATGCTGTATATACCCCCCCCTCCCTCCCTTTGGGAATCCCCCCTCCTCCCTTTCATCCCCTATATTTAGCGGCCATTGTTACACCCCCCCGCATTTGAGGTTTCTAAACATGTCAAGTAGCAATACAGAATAAGGTCCCCATCTGACACAGTTCCCCTGTATCTCTAAGTATCTGTCTAAGAACATGACGTAATGCAGAAAATACATGGCCTACATGAAATAATGCAGCACAGACATTAACTCCATTGTTATGGTATTTATTAGAAAAGGAAGGCACAGAAATAATAATCCTAAAATACAAATGTATCACTTTAAAATGGCAGACAGTGAGAAAAGTATTCCACATAAAAGTATCAATGCTGTAATAATATGTGTGAAGTCAGACTGGTAATCAATAGCCTACTTAAAGTAACAAAACAAGTAAACATACCCATTGAGCAGAATGTCAAGTAAAAAATGTATAAGAATATTAAAAAATAGGAGATCTATGGTCCATTTGTACACTCAGAGTTGCAGACCTGTAAGGGTCCATTTGGTTTCATCTGTACACAGACTTTCAGACATGTAAAGTCCATTTTGGTTCCATGTGTTACTGGTGTATGTGTTTCTAGTTAACATGCTACAGACTCAGAGCCATATCAAAGCTACTGGACAAAAGTAAACATACCCATTGAGCAGAATGTCAAGTAAAAAATGCATAAGAATATTCAAAAAATAGGAGATCTATGCTGCCCTGCCAAGGTAAAGAGCAGTAACTACGAAATCAAAAATCACTGAAAAATGGGTTTAAAAGTGATTCAACTGGTCAGCCAAATGAGATATCGGCATATAAGTGATATTACACTAATTGTGCATCTGTTCTTGAGGTAATTGTTTATCCCCCAAAATCACAAAGGCTAATTTGACCTTTGGGATACTCAAATAAGTCGGCGTGTCCAAAAACGTAGTTACTGCTCTTTACCTTGGCAGGGCAGCTCCATTTGTACTCTTGCAGACCTGTAAGGGTCCATTTGGTTCTATCTGTACACAGACGCTCAGACATGTCCATTTGATTCCATGTGTTACCGCTGTAGTTTGTCCTGGTGTACTGTATGTGTTTCTAGTTAACATGCCACAGACTCAGAGCCATATCAAAGCTACTGGAATGAATACAAAATGGGCCACTGTTCATTTAATTCAATTTTGGGTTCTGTGTGCTGGTGTCTGTCGCCCGCCTCTTCTTCCAAAGCCAATGCAGTTCCTTCATGTGGAACGCGTCACGTGAGCCACCCAACGAACGCCAACTGAGAGGGAGAGAAAGGAAATAAATTAGACAACGGTGGTGTTGGTACTTTAATAAGGACCCCCAATTTAACATGCATCAGGTCTACAGACCCTGTTAATGGCATGGCTATCTCTGAGACCCCAATTTATATAGTGAAATGTATGTTAATTTAACTCAGTGTGTAGAAACCCTTGATACATTGATCAGTTCCCCTCTTCTAATGCCTCACTAAATTTCCACACCAACACCATTTTCACATAATGTTCAACTATCATGACATAGAGAGGTTTCAGGGATTTATGGTAAAATAAATGTGGCGTGCTGTGAGCAGTGATGGGCAAGCTACTTGGAAAATGTAGCAAGCTACACTACTAGTTACTCTCGATTAAATGTAGCTCAACTACAACGGAAGCTATCGTCAGAGAAATGTAGTAAGCTACACTACAAGCTACATGCCAAAAGTAGCTAGCTACATTGACACTACTTTTTTATTTTATTTTTCTATCAACTTCATGATCAAGAACAACTTTCCACCAAACAAATAGGCAGGCAAAAAATGCTCAGTTTGATTGTTTATTATAATGTATAATGTGTGATGTCAAACAAAACTGACATTTTCAAATAATATTCCTATATATTCCTCATTTTGTAAGTAAAATCAATTGATCAATTTAGACTGTATTTAAATCCAAATAAATGTATATAAAATATATGAATTATCAACACTGCTCTAGATCAGTTATTCTCAACGTTTTCAGGCCGTGACTCCCCAAAATAATCAAATTTGAACTGGGGACCCCTCAAAATAATCATATTTGAACTGGGGACCCCCCACCCTGACAAGCACTTGGAATGGAGGAGTTGAGGCATTATTTAGTTTGACTTGGTTCCACAGATACAAATTGTGAAAATAGCAGATCTACAAGCTCACAATGCCACACAATGCGAAGCGTTGTGAGCTTGTAGATCTGCTATTTTCAAAATGTTTGCCTCTTTCTTATATTATTTGACTATTTGGCCAATATCTGACACAGTTTTTATAATATAGTTTGTTGATTGTAATGGTCTACTTTTTGTTCTCTTTTTTTTTGTATTAAAAAGGCCTTAAAAGTCCATAAATGGTCACTTCACTGTCATCTGGGGACCCTCCAAAAATCATGTGGGGACCCCCCTGGGGATACCGACCCACAGGTTGAGAACCACTGCTCTAGATGATATTTTCCCTCTTATGTAGCCTACTGTATATGTATTTATTTTAGTTTGCCTTTTCTTTTCCCCACCCCATAATGTTATTCATTTTCTGCCTAAAGTGAAAAATAGCAGCTATCTATTAGTTATCTGTTGACAAAAAAAAGGGCATTGACTTGTGTGCTGTTTGGAAACAGTTGACAATGGTTATGTAAAGCTTTTCATCAGCTTATTTGGGGCTTATTTTTATAGACCTGGTTGCTTGTTTCTTTCGCACAATTTGGCAACACTGCTTCTAATGGCTAACAAAACTAGCTGGCTCCGTCTGTGATCATATAGTTATAATATATCGTCTGTGGCTGCGTTCAACAGCCATGGCTGGGACGGTGGATAGATCTTTCTGTTACTGTATGATCCATCTAAACGTATCACACACAGCTGAAAAGTATTGCGGACACAACGTTATTATGGATCCCACTGGCATCGCGGACTCCGGACTGCTCTTCAAGTGGTCTGTGTTTTGATTTCCTTCCTGGTTTGGCATGCATGACCCGCCCTATGCTGACTCTGATTGGCCTACCCGTAATGTTCCTTACCCAATCGTGAGTCGTCATATCTAAACCAACCAATCACCTCCGTGGATTTCTTTTTTTTTTTTCACAAAACTATTTAGCAGTCAACTTTTCTCCAGTGAGAATAGCGTGTAGCGATGATGGACGTTACATCGCTACTTGGGTCTAAAAATAGCTACACTACAGAAATCGCTACTTGGTTCAAAAGGAGCGACGCTACCGTCACGCTACTGGGAAATGTAGTTAAGCTATGTAGCGTCGCTACTTGTAGCTCGCTACTGCCCAACACTGGCTGTGAGCTTGTAGATTGGCTATTTTTGGATAACTGTGTAGTCACACCCTTACCTTGCAAAACGTGAGGTCCAAGAGGTTCTTGAATGTGGTCACTGCCCTCACCAGGTCAAACAGCGCTGCGTCTGGAACATACAGACACAGGGAGAGTGTGTAAGTAATCAAACCGTTTTTGTTTTTTTAGTCAGGCTCTACTTTATGCTGTACATTACTTCTAGACTCATGTTAAACCTACCATGGTTTTATAAGCTTGGTCATCACAGATGCTCCTCGATCTCTTCATCCCCACTGCTGTGACGCAGGAAATGACAAGCAGAAACATCTGAGAAAGAAAGAAAATTAAAAAGAAAAAGAGAAGGGTTAGACACAATCAAAGCCGTATCATGCAATTGTGCATCTGTTCTTGAGGTAATTGTTTATCCCCCAAAATCACAAAGGCTAATTTGACCTTTGGGATACTCAAATAAGTCGGCGTGTCCAAAAACGTAGTTACTGCTCTTTACCTTGGCAGGGCAGCTCCATTTGTACTCTTGCAGACCTGTAAGGGTCCATTTGGTTCTATCTGTACACAGACGCTCAGACATGTCCATTTGATTCCATGTGTTACCGCTGTAGTTTGTCCTGGTGTACTGTATGTGTTTCTAGTTAACATGCCACAGACTCAGAGCCATATCAAAGCTACTGGAATGAATACAAAATGGGCCACTGTTCATTTAATTCAATTTTGGGTTCTGTGTGCTGGTGTCTGTCGCCCGCCTCTTCTTCCAAAGCCAATGCAGTTCCTTCATGTGGAACGCGTCACGTGAGCCACCCAACGAACGCCAACTGAGAGGGAGAGAAAGGAAATAAATTAGACAACGGTGGTGTTGGTACTTTAATAAGGACCCCCAATTTAACATGCATCAGGTCTACAGACCCTGTTAATGGCATGGCTATCTCTGAGACCCCAATTTATATAGTGAAATGTATGTTAATTTAACTCAGTGTGTAGAAACCCTTGATACATTGATCAGTTCCCCTCTTCTAATGCCTCACTAAATTTCCACACCAACACCATTTTCACATAATGTTCAACTATCATGACATAGAGAGGTTTCAGGGATTTATGGTAAAATAAATGTGGCGTGCTGTGAGCAGTGATGGGCAAGCTACTTGGAAAATGTAGCAAGCTACACTACTAGTTACTCTCGATTAAATGTAGCTCAACTACAACGGAAGCTATCGTCAGAGAAATGTAGTAAGCTACACTACAAGCTACATGCCAAAAGTAGCTAGCTACATTGACACTACTTTTTTATTTTATTTTTCTATCAACTTCATGATCAAGAACAACTTTCCACCAAACAAATAGGCAGGCAAAAAATGCTCAGTTTGATTGTTTATTATAATGTATAATGTGTGATGTCAAACAAAACTGACATTTTCAAATAATATTCCTATATATTCCTCATTTTGTAAGTAAAATCAATTGATCAATTTAGACTGTATTTAAATCCAAATAAATGTATATAAAATATATGAATTATCAACACTGCTCTAGATCAGTTATTCTCAACGTTTTCAGGCCGTGACTCCCCAAAATAATCAAATTTGAACTGGGGACCCCTCAAAATAATCATATTTGAACTGGGGACCCCCCACCCTGACAAGCACTTGGAATGGAGGAGTTGAGGCATTATTTAGTTTGACTTGGTTCCACAGATACAAATTGTGAAAATAGCAGATCTACAAGCTCACAATGCCACACAATGCGAAGCGTTGTGAGCTTGTAGATCTGCTATTTTCAAAATGTTTGCCTCTTTCTTATATTATTTGACTATTTGGCCAATATCTGACACAGTTTTTATAATATAGTTTGTTGATTGTAATGGTCTACTTTTTGTTCTCTTTTTTTTTGTATTAAAAAGGCCTTAAAAGTCCATAAATGGTCACTTCACTGTCATCTGGGGACCCTCCAAAAATCATGTGGGGACCCCCCTGGGGATACCGACCCACAGGTTGAGAACCACTGCTCTAGATGATATTTTCCCTCTTATGTAGCCTACTGTATATGTATTTATTTTAGTTTGCCTTTTCTTTTCCCCACCCCATAATGTTATTCATTTTCTGCCTAAAGTGAAAAATAGCAGCTATCTATTAGTTATCTGTTGACAAAAAAAAGGGCATTGACTTGTGTGCTGTTTGGAAACAGTTGACAATGGTTATGTAAAGCTTTTCATCAGCTTATTTGGGGCTTATTTTTATAGACCTGGTTGCTTGTTTCTTTCGCACAATTTGGCAACACTGCTTCTAATGGCTAACAAAACTAGCTGGCTCCGTCTGTGATCATATAGTTATAATATATCGTCTGTGGCTGCGTTCAACAGCCATGGCTGGGACGGTGGATAGATCTTTCTGTTACTGTATGATCCATCTAAACGTATCACACACAGCTGAAAAGTATTGCGGACACAACGTTATTATGGATCCCACTGGCATCGCGGACTCCGGACTGCTCTTCAAGTGGTCTGTGTTTTGATTTCCTTCCTGGTTTGGCATGCATGACCCGCCCTATGCTGACTCTGATTGGCCTACCCGTAATGTTCCTTACCCAATCGTGAGTCGTCATATCTAAACCAACCAATCACCTCCGTGGATTTCTTTTTTTTTTTTCACAAAACTATTTAGCAGTCAACTTTTCTCCAGTGAGAATAGCGTGTAGCGATGATGGACGTTACATCGCTACTTGGGTCTAAAAATAGCTACACTACAGAAATCGCTACTTGGTTCAAAAGGAGCGACGCTACCGTCACGCTACTGGGAAATGTAGTTAAGCTATGTAGCGTCGCTACTTGTAGCTCGCTACTGCCCAACACTGGCTGTGAGCTTGTAGATTGGCTATTTTTGGATAACTGTGTAGTCACACCCTTACCTTGCAAAACGTGAGGTCCAAGAGGTTCTTGAATGTGGTCACTGCCCTCACCAGGTCAAACAGCGCTGCGTCTGGAACATACAGACACAGGGAGAGTGTGTAAGTAATCAAACCGTTTTTGTTTTTTTAGTCAGGCTCTACTTTATGCTGTACATTACTTCTAGACTCATGTTAAACCTACCATGGTTTTATAAGCTTGGTCATCACAGATGCTCCTCGATCTCTTCATCCCCACTGCTGTGACGCAGGAAATGACAAGCAGAAACATCTGAGAAAGAAAGAAAATTAAAAAGAAAAAGAGAAGGGTTAGACACAATCAAAGCCGTATCATGCTCCATCGCAGGAAAAAAACTACAAACAGTAACATACTAATATCAATGCAGGGTCTTAACGTTTTCTAGGGCCTGCATTTAGCTGCTAACCAGTGTTTAATAAAGTCATGTTTGTTGTTTTATTTTATGTAAAGGCTCAGCAACATCAGAACTCCACGATGAAAATATATAATCGTTGCCTTGTGCCTTCATACCTGAGGAGAACTCCTCTTGTCCAAAATGGTACAGCTGGGTTCCATGATGCCAACCTGGAGGTTATGCTGTATAGAGAGAAAGAAGAGAGGAGAAAAATACATTTAAGATTTCGGCTGTGGCATAAGATTGTAGATTGGCTATTTTCAGCAGCCAGTTCATTTAATGTAAAGCAAAATAATTAAGAAAATTAGCAGCCGTGTGTGTGTGTGTGTGTGTGTGTGTGTGTGTGTGTGTGTGTGTGTAAGCTTTTAGCTAAATTCTGCCTTACTCTAGCCTTCAGCCAACATGAGCTCGGCGATCTATATAAATAAAATAAGTACAAGTATCCATAACACAGATTTACCTACCAATCCATCGATCAACAGTTAGTATCATAACTCTGTGACGTGATTAAAGTAATGTGGGTAGCAAGAAAAGTCTAGTCAGTTAGCTACAGTAGGCTAGCGAGCTAGCACGCTAACATGTAAACAATGAAACAGTGAAACATTTCTAAAACGACATATTTAGACTACACACAGCAGGCATACATCCACACAGATACAAAAAAATAGTAGGCTAATACACTAACCTTTAAATTACATTTCCCCGGAGGAAAAGGATCGATATATCAGCGGTATGTTTTCCCTCCGTCGAGAAGCATAGAGGAGAAAGAGAAGTGACGACGGAGAAGCAACCGGATGTCCTACCGTTGCTCAAGGAATGGAGCTGTAGTGTTGCCATGTCTGCTTATTATAAGCGACTTTGGGTTTGTTTGAAGACGCGTTGTGAGCTTGTACATCGGCTATTTTCAATATATATATATATATATACACACACATATCTAGGCCATGTGGCCTATAGTCACCACATGACTATAGCCAGCAATACACAGTTTTGGGCTTGTTTTCATAGACCTGGCTGCTTATTTCTCTCGCAAAATATGGCAACACTGGTCAGTGATTTGATGTAAGCGTCCCTTGCGTATATCCGGTGTATATCGCCACCTACTGAACTGGAGTATATTGAGTTCCTGCTGTAAGGCCTAAACAAAGTATTATACAACTTGATAATAATAATAATAATAATAATAATAATAATAATAATAATAATAATAATGATATTGATAATAATAATAAGACACTTCATTATATATATTTTGTTTTAAATAAGCAAATACATCAACTCTAAATTAGAATTAACAATGCAAGGAATAAATATAATAGCAACAGAATAAGAATAATAAAAACAACAAAGCTAAAAAACAACAACTGAGGAGCAATTAATCCTTGGAATTATTCAGTAGTCCTATTATCAGTATTATTACTGAGGTCACCTTATTTTGTTTTGAACACTAAATAACATTAATATACACGATTACAAATAGCTTCAGGTTTAGGGGGGGAAATGGCAAAAAAAAATGTTATAGTTTTACTTGTTGACTTTTTTGATAGTGTTTAATTTGGACTACTTTTTTTATATAGTTTTACTTGTTCACTTTTTTGATAATGTAATTTGTATATTTGGATTATCTCTGTGCCTTTTTCTAATAAAAAAAAAGAGAAAAAAAAAGTCTTTACTGCATTATTTCAAGTACATCAGGGGTCAGCATACTCAGACACAGAAGGGAAGCTGCCAAAATGTTCTTATTTTTTATTTGTGCAACTGTCATACGACTGTAGCAAAAATATAGCTTTACAGACCCATACAGACAGACAGGCAGACAGACAGACAGAGTTTATATAAATAGTTTTACGTTTCACTTTTTTAATGGTGTTCAATTTGTATATTTGGATTATTTCTGTGCTGTGATAGCAGTGAAAATGAAGTGATAGCAGTGATGATAGCAGTGATGTTCACCCAGTTTAATTTCAGGGACCCCAGTCCAATGGCATTTCTATCTTTGGGACCCAAATTAACTTTATCTTTAATTAAAATCATGGTTAATTTAACTCTGAAACACGTATAACGTACACTTTTCACGGGTCCATTTGGTTCCATGTACACTTTTACTTACAGACCCATAAGGGTCCATTTGGTTCCTTCCTATCATTTAGCTGGGGACCCCCTGGAACTCCCTCAAGACCCATGGTGGTCCCTGGACCCCACTTTGAGAACCAATGGTTACAGAATGTATAGGGAAAATTCAAAGCGTGGCATTAACAGCGTCAGGACGTCGTGACGCTGGCTGCAGACCGCCGCAGACTCTTGTGAAATGCTACTCCGCCGGACATTTCGGTGAGCGAGACATCTCCGGCGTGAGGAGGGCGTGAGGAGGGTGAGCCTCCGCTCGGCGGGGCCCGCTCTGTCCAGGCCGGCCTGACGTCGGTTGCAACGCCGATCTGCTAGCTGGGGTAGAACATTATTACCATTATGATGTAATTATATATATATAATTATAATAATAATAATAATAGAAAGACGTGGAAATCAAGCCCAACGTCGCTTATAATAAGCAGACATGGCAACATAGACTCGCATTGCAGCAGTTCTCTGCTGCGCTGGGGGCCGCTCTGCGGGGGGTAAACGAGGTGTAAAGTGCTCTACCCCGGGGGAGAGAGGGGGAGAGCGGTCAATTTAGCCAAAATATGACGACTGGGATGGTATATATGGTATATAATTCATATTTATAATAGTTTCAGAAAGAAAAAAAAACGGAGATGATTTGAAACAAATATTTAGGAAAAGTCATGAAAGGGGAACTTTCTCAGAGCTTCGTGAGAGAAGATAATCCACTTTAAATTCTCAAAATCGGTCATGTTGATGGCTTAGTCATGCAAGTGTTAAAACACGTCACTATGAATGCAAATCTAAAATCAATGCCTAACTCCTATACCGCAAATGAATGAACTCAAATAAACAAATCAAATAAAAAACACATTAGTTGCCGTGGGTCAAGATGGACCAAATACCTTGGTGTAAATTGAGCCAATAAAACCTAATATTAATCACTATTCATATGTTTTATTATGTCTTTGCTACTCAAATTATGCTGTAGGACCTTTCATTTAGATTAATACGCTAATTTAAGAGAAGTTTTCAATGTTGTATTAACAATTGCAACTATTAAAAGGTTGTGAATTAATATTATATATATAATTGGTTTTAAATTGTTTAAATAACCACAAAGAAAATAAATAAGACTATTTGCAAAAGGGAAATGTGTTATTACATTATTTTTGATAAGTGAATACATTATGTGTTCAAGTTTAAACTTGAAAATGTAAAATATTGTATGGCTCATTTTACCCATTGAGTTGAATCAACTTACCCCTAATGTGGGGCAATTTGGCACAGGGTGTTAGATACTGATTGGTGGAGAGATGGTTCTATTGTTCTCTTTGGCCAATCGTTAAAATGAGTCCATCGTTCCACCTCAGGCTCTCTAGTATAAGAAGAGTTCGTAGTTTCAATTTGTCCACAACTCATCCAGGATATCAATCAGACTTAAGAAGAACTCTAACAACCTCAACTCTGCTGTACAGGAGGGAAACAAATACCTTGGTATGTTACTTGCTCTCTCTCCTTCTTCATTTCCCCATGTTCTGTAATAGTTCCATCGTGTTTTGTTGCTTTCCTTTTCAAGTCTAAAACATATTCCGTCTCATTATTCATGTTGTACTACTTGCTTAGCTGTAGATTAGATTTAGATGATTTCTGTTTTGCCTCACAGTTCTAACAAATATTCACTTAGAATGCAAGTGCTTTTAGTATTACTTAAGTAACCACTTAATGCTAGCACATCTAAAAGCTTGCAATGTGTCAAAAGCATCATGAGTTGTTATGAGCTTTCGGCTACTTTAGATATGTTATTTTTCATTACGGTTATTTAAGTCATTGTTAGTTAATTACATGACAAAATTGTTGGGGATTTATTGCACAATAACAACTATTTTAAAGACAATGAATCACTGTCTTTCTAACTCTCAACAACTCTCATTGTTTCCAATCCAGTATTGCATCATCAGCCTGGCCTCCCTGTCCTACCAGAGCTGAATGAAAGAAGAAGCTTGGCAAAGCTAAAACACCACTGCTGTGATCAGTGTGGAAAACACTTCTCTCAAATGGCAAACCTTAAAAGCCACCAGCGAATTCACACAGGAGAGAAAGCCTATGGATGTGATCAATGTGGACAACACTTCTCAATAATGTCCAGCCTTAAAAGACACCAGAGAAATCACACCGGAGAGAAACCATATGGATGTGATCAGTGTGGAAAACACTTCTCTCAAATGACAAACCTTAAAAGCCACCAGAAAATTCACACTGGTGAGAAAGCCTATGGGTGTGATCAGTGTGAACTGCACTTCACTACAATGTCCAAACTTAAATTACACCAGAGAACTCACACTGGAGAGAAACCATATGGGTGTGATCAGTGTGGACAGCATTTCTCTATTATGGCTAACCTAAAAATGCACCAGAGAATCCACACTGGAGAGAAACCCTATGGATGTGATCAGTGTGGACAGAAGTTCTCTAATATGCCTAACCTTAAAAGACACCAGATAATTCACAGTGGGGAGAAACCCTTTCACTGTGATGTGTGTGGAAAGGCTTTTAGCCATTCACATTATTTAAAAGCTCACCAGGTTGTACATACTGGATTTAAACCGTTTCCTTGTGGTCAGTGTGGAAGGAGTTTTACTACTTCAAGCAGCCGAACACGTCATGAGCGCACACATATGAAAGATACATCTTATTAATGTTAACAGTATGACAACAGCTTTATTATAGAGGATGAGAAACATCAGCAAATCCACATAACCAAGTGTAACATGATAATCCACTATTGCATTTCAAGCATGTGTTTATTAAGGCATAACATGTACATGAGCATGCTGATTCTATGTTTTTGTTATACTGTATTTGTGGAACATGTCCCACCAACATTTTGCTGCAGATAGAAATAAACAAATCTCAATATACCTTTTATTCTAAATCTTATTTGTTGTTTCACTGTAATGTCACCTGTATAATTTGTGTGGATTCGATTATTTCCGTTTTGTCACAGAGGTTGTTCATGCCTTGTTTATTTTACTCTTATTTAAATAAGGCAAAACTGAATGAACAATCCTCATCATGGGGGGGGGCACATTGTTAAATGGGAATAATGCAGGTCTATGATTGGAAAAGGATTACACACATTAGACATTGGCACATGGGATTTTTATTAAGCTTTAGTGTACATATAAATGATGTCAGGACATGCAGAAAGGAAAACGTGTGGTGGTTTATAATTAACTTTTCAAATCAGAGATAGGTTGTGCAGTGGTCTCCCATTACCTTTTGAGATGTCAAAGACCATATAGTGAAATGTCTTTGTGCCAAGGAAATCGTACGTCCTCACTTGTGCTATTGATGGAGTCAAGTTAGTCTATTTATTTACCTTTGAGTAATAACAAACAAACTATGGTACACATTACACATTCAATTTAAAATGAGATGCTGTGATGCACAGTCTCACATTATGTAGACAAGCAGTTCCTTCAACAACCAGGTTCTATTGTTCTGAAGGAATTTGGAACAATCATTTAGGGTTCTATAGGGACTTGAATGGCCCATCGACCTTAATTACTCTTATAATGAATAACAAGAGGTAGGAGAGAGAGACTCATTCACACATGAGGACATGAATAAATGTGTTTATTTTACATGTAAATGAATGGATAGCCGGGAACTACATAGAAAAGATCACACGTTATTTATATCTCACTGTTCAAAGTCAGAGGTAGTGTGCACTGTCAGTCTCATAGCATAATTACCTAATTCAAAGAAGCTACTCAGGCAGATAGTGATTTTGAAATGTAACAAGCATTCTGAGAGGTCATAGACAATAATGCACAGTGAATCAGCAGTGTTATGAGAATAGAGTTAGGTAGATATATATAAAGGCAAATTAATAATGTAATGCAATTTAATTCATGGGGATTTAAACGTGTTGGTGGTCAGTAGTATGCATGTCGAATGTTTCACCCTAAGATGTTTGGCTCACGCAAAAACATTGTAAGGATTGTGAGTTAATATCACATTTTTGTTTTATTGTAGGAGAGAACGTGTTTATTTTATTGTATTTTGCATGTATACGATACATACTATCACTTTTGAGAGGCATTTCAGATTGCTGATGTTTGACTATTCCTGTAAGGATAATTATTGTTCCATATGTGGAAGATGCAGCAGAAAAATAGTTTAAAAGATGAGACACTGTTTTGTTCTGTAGCCTTTTTTGATTGCTGCTGATTGGTGAGTCTTATAAAAAAAATGCAGGTGGGGGTAATATTCCATAATAATTATTACTCTTGATTTCAAGTAAAAAGTAAGCTGATATTATTACTTAAGGAGCAATATGTATGTAGTAACTGGAGCTAAATGATATGCCTGACTACGGCACCTCCCGCTTGTGGAGGGGGCAGGAGGAACCCCTAAACCATAGAATGTTCAACACGGTGTAATATGACCACTTTCCCTTAAACAGGAATGATCTACTATGAGGCAGTTTGTGTAAAAATAGAACATACTTTTTTGAAACCACTATGTAATATATTGATTATTAAAATATCAGGTAATACTCAATAAGGCAAAGATGTTATCAAATAAAGTTACAAGTTACAGTTACTCTCCTAATAAGGAAGGGCGGGTCGGCCCGTACACACGGTACTACCAGGGTACTAATGGGGGAAGAGAAGGGGACAGGCCTGGCACCAAACTCACGCAATATAAAACAGTAAGTAGTAATCAATACAAAAACATGCAGTGTCAGGATTTTACATACACACCATTAAAAACCAAAGGTTCCACAGCGCAGTCCCAAGAGAGGAATGGAAGGCGTGAGTAACAGGGCAGACCCGGCCTTGAACACGGTTACAATGTAACATAAGGAGAAGAGAGAACCAATTAAAACACGTCACTATGAATGCAAATCTAAAATCAATGCCTAACTCCTATACCGCAAATGAATGAACTCAAATAAACAAATCAAATAAAAAACACATTAGTTGCCGTGGGTCAAGATGGACCAAATACCTTGGTGTAAATTGAGCCAATAAAACCTAATATTAATCACTATTCATACGTTTTATTATGTCTTTGCTACTCAAATTATGCTGTAGGACTTTTCATTTAGATTAATACGCTAATTTAAGAGAAGTTTTCAATGTTGTATTAACAATTGCAACTATTAAAAGGTTGTGAATTAATATTATATATATAATTGGTTTTAAATTGTTTAAATAACCACAAAGAAAATAAATAAGACTATTTGCAAAAGGGAAATGTGTTATTACATTATTTTTGATAAGTGAATACATTATGTGTTCAAGTTTAAACTTGAAAATGTAAAATATTGTATGGCTCATTTTACCCATTGAGTTGAATCAACTTACCCCTAATGTGGGGCAATTTGGCACAGGATGTTAGATACTGATTGGTGGAGAGATGGTTCTATTGTTCTCTTTGGCCAATCGTTAAAATGAGTCCATCGTTCCACCTCAGGCTCTCTAGTATAAGAAGAGTTCGTAGTTTCAATTTGTCCACAACTCATCCAGGATATCAATCAGACTTAAGAAGAACTCTAACAACCTCAACTCTGCTGTACAGGAGGGAAACAAATACCTTGGTATGTTACTTGCTCTCTCTCCTTCTTCATTTCCCCATGTTCTGTAATAGTTCCATCGTGTTTTGTTGCTTTCCTTTTCAAGTCTAAAACATATTCCGTCTCATTATTCATGTTGTACTACTTGCTTAGCTGTAGATTAGATTTAGATGATTTCTGTTTTGCCTCACAGTTCTAACAAATATTCACTTAGAATGCAAGTGCTTTTAGTATTACTTAAGTAACCACTTAATGCTAGCACATCTAAAAGCTTGCAATGTGTCAAAAGCATCATGAGTTGTTATGAGCTTTCGGCTACTTTAGATATGTTATTTTTCATTACGGTTATTTAAGTCATTGTTAGTTAATTACATGACAAAATTGTTGGGGATTTATTGCACAATAACAACTATTTTAAAGACAATGAATCACTGTCTTTCTAACTCTCAACAACTCTCATTGTTTCCAATCCAGTATTGCATCATCAGCCTGGCCTCCCTGTCCTACCAGAGCTGAATGAAAGAAGAAGCTTGGCAAAGCTAAAACACCACTGCTGTGATCAGTGTGGAAAACACTTCTCTCAAATGGCAAACCTTAAAAGCCACCAGCGAATTCACACAGGAGAGAAAGCCTATGGATGTGATCAATGTGGACAACACTTCTCAATAATGTCCAGCCTTAAAAGACACCAGAGAAATCACACCGGAGAGAAACCATATGGATGTGATCAGTGTGGAAAACACTTCTCTCAAATGACAAACCTTAAAAGCCACCAGAAAATTCACACTGGTGAGAAAGCCTATGGGTGTGATCAGTGTGAACTGCACTTCACTACAATGTCCAAACTTAAATTACACCAGAGAACTCACACTGGAGAGAAACCATATGGGTGTGATCAGTGTGGACAGCATTTCTCTATTATGGCTAACCTAAAAATGCACCAGAGAATCCACACTGGAGAGAAACCCTATGGATGTGATCAGTGTGGACAGAAGTTCTCTAATATGCCTAACCTTAAAAGACACCAGATAATTCACAGTGGGGAGAAACCCTTTCACTGTGATGTGTGTGGAAAGGCTTTTAGCCATTCACATTATTTAAAAGCTCACCAGGTTGTACATACTGGATTTAAACCGTTTCCTTGTGGTCAGTGTGGAAGGAGTTTTACTACTTCAAGCAGCCGAACACGTCATGAGCGCACACATATGAAAGATACATCTTATTAATGTTAACAGTATGACAACAGCTTTATTATAGAGGATGAGAAACATCAGCAAATCCACATAACCAAGTGTAACATGATAATCCACTATTGCATTTCAAGCATGTGTTTATTAAGGCATAACATGTACATGAGCATGCTGATTCTATGTTTTTGTTATACTGTATTTGTGGAACATGTCCCACCAACATTTTGCTGCAGATAGAAATAAACAAATCTCAATATACCTTTTATTCTAAATCTTATTTGTTGTTTCACTGTAATGTCACCTGTATAATTTGTGTGGATTCGATTATTTCCGTTTTGTCACAGAGGTTGTTCATGCCTTGTTTATTTTACTCTTATTTAAATAAGGCAAAACTGAATGAACAATCCTCATCATGGGGGGGGGCACATTGTTAAATGGGAATAATGCAGGTCTATGATTGGAAAAGGATTACACACATTAGACATTGGCACATGGGATTTTTATTAAGCTTTAGTGTACATATAAATGATGTCAGGACATGCAGAAAGGAAAACGTGTGGTGGTTTATAATTAACTTTTCAAATCAGAGATAGGTTGTGCAGTGGTCTCCCATTACCTTTTGAGATGTCAAAGACCATATAGTGAAATGTCTTTGTGCCAAGGAAATCGTACGTCCTCACTTGTGCTATTGATGGAGTCAAGTTAGTCTATTTATTTACCTTTGAGTAATAACAAACAAACTATGGTACACATTACACATTCAATTTAAAATGAGATGCTGTGATGCACAGTCTCACATTATGTAGACAAGCAGTTCCTTCAACAACCAGGTTCTATTGTTCTGAAGGAATTTGGAACAATCATTTAGGGTTCTATAGGGACTTGAATGGCCCATCGACCTTAATTACTCTTATAATGAATAACAAGAGGTAGGAGAGAGAGACTCATTCACACATGAGGACATGAATAAATGTGTTTATTTTACATGTAAATGAATGGATAGCCGGGAACTACATAGAAAAGATCACACGTTATTTATATCTCACTGTTCAAAGTCAGAGGTAGTGTGCACTGTCAGTCTCATAGCATAATTACCTAATTCAAAGAAGCTACTCAGGCAGATAGTGATTTTGAAATGTAACAAGCATTCTGAGAGGTCATAGACAATAATGCACAGTGAATCAGCAGTGTTATGAGAATAGAGTTAGGTAGATATATATAAAGGCAAATTAATAATGTAATGCAATTTAATTCATGGGGATTTAAACGTGTTGGTGGTCAGTAGTATGCATGTCGAATGTTTCACCCTAAGATGTTTGGCTCACGCAAAAACATTGTAAGGATTGTGAGTTAATATCACATTTTTGTTTTATTGTAGGAGAGAACGTGTTTATTTTATTGTATTTTGCATGTATACGATACATACTATCACTTTTGAGAGGCATTTCAGATTGCTGATGTTTGACTATTCCTGTAAGGATAATTATTGTTCCATATGTGGAAGATGCAGCAGAAAAATAGTTTAAAAGATGAGACACTGTTTTGTTCTGTAGCCTTTTTTGATTGCTGCTGATTGGTGAGTCTTATAAAAAAAATGCAGGTGGGGGTAATATTCCATAATAATTATTACTCTTGATTTCAAGTAAAAAGTAAGCTGATATTATTACTTAAGGAGCAATATGTATGTAGTAACTGGAGCTAAATGATATGCCTGACTACGGCACCTCCCGCTTGTGGAGGGGGCAGGAGGAACCCCTAAACCATAGAATGTTCAACACGGTGTAATATGACCACTTTCCCTTAAACAGGAATGATCTACTATGAGGCAGTTTGTGTAAAAATAGAACATACTTTTTTGAAACCACTATGTAATATATTGATTATTAAAATATCAGGTAATACTCAATAAGGCAAAGATGTTATCAAATAAAGTTACAAGTTACAGTTACTCTCCTAATAAGGAAGGGCGGGTCGGCCCGTACACACGGTACTACCAGGGTACTAATGGGGGAAGAGAAGGGGACAGGCCTGGCACCAAACTCACGCAATATAAAACAGTAAGTAGTAATCAATACAAAAACATGCAGTGTCAGGATTTTACATACACACCATTAAAAACCAAAGGTTCCACAGCGCAGTCCCAAGAGAGGAATGGAAGGCGTGAGTAACAGGGCAGACCCGGCCTTGAACACGGTTACAATGTAACATAAGGAGAAGAGAGAACCAATTAAAACACGTCACTATGAATGCAAATCTAAAATCAATGCCTAACTCCTATACCGCAAATGAATGAACTCAAATAAACAAATCAAATAAAAAACACATTAGTTGCCGTGGGTCAAGATGGACCAAATACCTTGGTGTAAATTGAGCCAATAAAACCTAATATTAATCACTATTCATACGTTTTATTATGTCTTTGCTACTCAAATTATGCTGTAGGACTTTTCATTTAGATTAATACGCTAATTTAAGAGAAGTTTTCAATGTTGTATTAACAATTGCAACTATTAAAAGGTTGTGAATTAATATTATATATATAATTGGTTTTAAATTGTTTAAATAACCACAAAGAAAATAAATAAGACTATTTGCAAAAGGGAAATGTGTTATTACATTATTTTTGATAAGTGAATACATTATGTGTTCAAGTTTAAACTTGAAAATGTAAAATATTGTATGGCTCATTTTACCCATTGAGTTGAATCAACTTACCCCTAATGTGGGGCAATTTGGCACAGGATGTTAGATACTGATTGGTGGAGAGATGGTTCTATTGTTCTCTTTGGCCAATCGTTAAAATGAGTCCATCGTTCCACCTCAGGCTCTCTAGTATAAGAAGAGTTCGTAGTTTCAATTTGTCCACAACTCATCCAGGATATCAATCAGACTTAAGAAGAACTCTAACAACCTCAACTCTGCTGTACAGGAGGGAAACAAATACCTTGGTATGTTACTTGCTCTCTCTCCTTCTTCATTTCCCCATGTTCTGTAATAGTTCCATCGTGTTTTGTTGCTTTCCTTTTCAAGTCTAAAACATATTCCGTCTCATTATTCATGTTGTACTACTTGCTTAGCTGTAGATTAGATTTAGATGATTTCTGTTTTGCCTCACAGTTCTAACAAATATTCACTTAGAATGCAAGTGCTTTTAGTATTACTTAAGTAACCACTTAATGCTAGCACATCTAAAAGCTTGCAATGTGTCAAAAGCATCATGAGTTGTTATGAGCTTTCGGCTACTTTAGATATGTTATTTTTCATTACGGTTATTTAAGTCATTGTTAGTTAATTACATGACAAAATTGTTGGGGATTTATTGCACAATAACAACTATTTTAAAGACAATGAATCACTGTCTTTCTAACTCTCAACAACTCTCATTGTTTCCAATCCAGTATTGCATCATCAGCCTGGCCTCCCTGTCCTACCAGAGCTGAATGAAAGAAGAAGCTTGGCAAAGCTAAAACACCACTGCTGTGATCAGTGTGGAAAACACTTCTCTCAAATGGCAAACCTTAAAAGCCACCAGCGAATTCACACAGGAGAGAAAGCCTATGGATGTGATCAATGTGGACAACACTTCTCAATAATGTCCAGCCTTAAAAGACACCAGAGAAATCACACCGGAGAGAAACCATATGGATGTGATCAGTGTGGAAAACACTTCTCTCAAATGACAAACCTTAAAAGCCACCAGAAAATTCACACTGGTGAGAAAGCCTATGGGTGTGATCAGTGTGAACTGCACTTCACTACAATGTCCAAACTTAAATTACACCAGAGAACTCACACTGGAGAGAAACCATATGGGTGTGATCAGTGTGGACAGCATTTCTCTATTATGGCTAACCTAAAAATGCACCAGAGAATCCACACTGGAGAGAAACCCTATGGATGTGATCAGTGTGGACAGAAGTTCTCTAATATGCCTAACCTTAAAAGACACCAGATAATTCACAGTGGGGAGAAACCCTTTCACTGTGATGTGTGTGGAAAGGCTTTTAGCCATTCACATTATTTAAAAGCTCACCAGGTTGTACATACTGGATTTAAACCGTTTCCTTGTGGTCAGTGTGGAAGGAGTTTTACTACTTCAAGCAGCCGAACACGTCATGAGCGCATACATATGAAAGATACATCTTATTAATGTTAACAGTATGACAACAGCTTTATTATAGAGGATGAGAAACATCAGCAAATCCACATAACCAAGTGTAACATGATAATCCACTATTGCATTTCAAGCATGTGTTTATTAAGGCATAACATGTACATGAGCATGCTGATTCTATGTTTTTGTTATACTGTATTTGTGGAACATGTCCCACCAACATTTTGCTGCAGATAGAAATAAACAAATCTCAATATACCTTTTATTCTCAATCTTATTTGTTGTTTCACTGTAATGTCACCTGTATAATTTGTGTGGATTCGATTATTTCCGTTTTGTCACAGAGGTTGTTCATGCCTTGTTTATTTTACTCTTATTTAAATAAGGCAAAACTGAATGAACAATCCTCATCATGGGGGGGGCACATTGTTAAATGGGAATAATGCAGGTCTATGATTGGAAAAGGATTACACACATTAGACATTGGCACATGGGATTTTTATTAAGCTTTAGTGTACATATAAATGATGTCAGGACATGCAGAAAGGAAAACGTGTGGTGGTTTATAATTAACTTTTCAAATCAGAGATAGGTTGTGCAGTGGTCTCCCATTACCTTTTGAGATGTCAAAGACCATATAGTGAAATGTCTTTGTGCCAAGGAAATCGTACGTCCTCACTTGTGCTATTGATGGAGTCTATTTATTTACCTTTGAGTAATAACAAACAAACTATGGTACACATTACACATTCAATTTAAAATGAGATGCTGTGATGCACAGTCTCACATTATGTAGACAAGCAGTTCCTTCAACAACCAGGTTCTATTGTTCTGAAGGAATTTGGAACAATCATTTAGGGTTCTATAGGGACTTGAATCATCGACCTTAATTACTCTTATAATGAATAACAAGAGGTAGGAGAGAGAGACTCATTCACACATGAGGACATGAATAAATGTGTTTATTTTACATGTAAATGAATGGATAGCCGGGAACTACATAGAAAAGATCACACGTTATTTATATCTCACTGTTCAAAGTCAGAGGTAGTGTGCACTGTCAGTCATAGCATAATTACCTAATTCAAAGAAGCTACTCAGGCAGATAGTGATTTTGAAATGTAACAAGCATTCTGAGAGGTCATAGACAATAATGCACAGTGAATCAGCAGTGTTATGAGAATAGAGTTAGGTAGATATATATAAAGGCAAATTAATAATGTAATGCAATTTAATTCATGGGGATTTAAACGTGTTGGTGGTCAGTAGTATGCATGTCGAATGTTTCACCCTAAGATGTTTGGCTCACGCAAAAACATTGTAAGGATTGTGAGTTAATATCACATTTTTGTTTTATTGTAGGAGAGAACGTGTTTATTTTATTGTATTTTGCATGTATACGATACATACTATCACTTTTGAGAGGCATTTCAGATTGCTGATGTTTGACTATTCCTGTAAGGATAATTATTGTTCCATATGTGGAAGATGCAGCAGAAAAATAGTTTAAAAGATGAGACATTGTTTTGTTCTGTAGCCTTTTTTGATTGCTGCTGATTGGTGAGTCTTATAAAAAAAATGCAGGTGGGGGTAATATTCCATAATAATTATTACTCTTGATTTCAAGTAAAAAGTAAGCTGATATTATTACTTAAGGAGCAATATGTATGTAGTAACTGGAGCTAAATGATATGCCTGACTACGGCACCTCCCGCTTGTGGAGGGGGCAGGAGGAACCCCTAAACCATAGAATGTTCAACACGGTGTAATATGACCACTTTCCCTTAAACAGGAATGATCTACTATGAGGCAGTTTGTGTAAAAATAGAACATACTTTTTTGAAACCACTATGTAATATATTGATTATTAAAATATCAGGTAATACTCAATAAGGCAAAGATGTTATCAAATAAAGTTACAAGTTACAGTTACTCTCCTAATAAGGAAGGGCGGGTCGGCCCGTACACACAGTACTACCAGGGTACTAATGGGGGAAGAGAAGGGGACAGGCCTGGCACCAAACTCACGCAATATAAAACAGTAAGTAGTAATCAATACAAAAACATGCAGTGTCAGGATTTTACATACACACCATTAAAAACCAAAGGTTCCACAGCGCAGTCCCAAGAGAGGAATGGAAGGCGTGAGTAACAGGGCAGACCCGGCCTTGAACACGGTTACAATGTAACATAAGGAGAAGAGAGAACCAATTAAAACACGTCACTATGAATGCAAATCTAAAATCAATGCCTAACTCCTATACCGCAAATGAATGAACTCAAATAAACAAATCAAATAAAAAACACATTAGTTGCCGTGGGTCAAGATGGACCAAATACCTTGGTGTAAATTGAGCCAATAAAACCTAATATTAATCACTATTCATACGTTTTATTATGTCTTTGCTACTCAAATTATGCTGTAGGACTTTTCATTTAGATTAATACGCTAATTTAAGAGAAGTTTTCAATGTTGTATTAACAATTGCAACTATTAAAAGGTTGTGAATTAATATTATATATATAATTGGTTTTAAATTGTTTAAATAACCACAAAGAAAATAAATAAGACTATTTGCAAAAGGGAAATGTGTTATTACATTATTTTTGATAAGTGAATACATTATGTGTTCAAGTTTAAACTTGAAAATGTAAAATATTGTATGGCTCATTTTACCCATTGAGTTGAATCAACTTACCCCTAATGTGGGGCAATTTGGCACAGGATGTTAGATACTGATTGGTGGAGAGATGGTTCTATTGTTCTCTTTGGCCAATCGTTAAAATGAGTCCATCGTTCCACCTCAGGCTCTCTAGTATAAGAAGAGTTCGTAGTTTCAATTTGTCCACAACTCATCCAGGATATCAATCAGACTTAAGAAGAACTCTAACAACCTCAACTCTGCTGTACAGGAGGGAAACAAATACCTTGGTATGTTACTTGCTCTCTCTCCTTCTTCATTTCCCCATGTTCTGTAATAGTTCCATCGTGTTTTGTTGCTTTCCTTTTCAAGTCTAAAACATATTCCGTCTCATTATTCATGTTGTACTACTTGCTTAGCTGTAGATTAGATTTAGATGATTTCTGTTTTGCCTCACAGTTCTAACAAATATTCACTTAGAATGCAAGTGCTTTTAGTATTACTTAAGTAACCACTTAATGCTAGCACATCTAAAAGCTTGCAATGTGTCAAAAGCATCATGAGTTGTTATGAGCTTTCGGCTACTTTAGATATGTTATTTTTCATTACGGTTATTTAAGTCATTGTTAGTTAATTACATGACAAAATTGTTGGGGATTTATTGCACAATAACAACTATTTTAAAGACAATGAATCACTGTCTTTCTAACTCTCAACAACTCTCATTGTTTCCAATCCAGTATTGCATCATCAGCCTGGCCTCCCTGTCCTACCAGAGCTGAATGAAAGAAGAAGCTTGGCAAAGCTAAAACACCACTGCTGTGATCAGTGTGGAAAACACTTCTCTCAAATGGCAAACCTTAAAAGCCACCAGCGAATTCACACAGGAGAGAAAGCCTATGGATGTGATCAATGTGGACAACACTTCTCAATAATGTCCAGCCTTAAAAGACACCAGAGAAATCACACCGGAGAGAAACCATATGGATGTGATCAGTGTGGAAAACACTTCTCTCAAATGACAAACCTTAAAAGCCACCAGAAAATTCACACTGGTGAGAAAGCCTATGGGTGTGATCAGTGTGAACTGCACTTCACTACAATGTCCAAACTTAAATTACACCAGAGAACTCACACTGGAGAGAAACCATATGGGTGTGATCAGTGTGGACAGCATTTCTCTATTATGGCTAACCTAAAAATGCACCAGAGAATCCACACTGGAGAGAAACCCTATGGATGTGATCAGTGTGGACAGAAGTTCTCTAATATGCCTAACCTTAAAAGACACCAGATAATTCACAGTGGGGAGAAACCCTTTCACTGTGATGTGTGTGGAAAGGCTTTTAGCCATTCACATTATTTAAAAGCTCACCAGGTTGTACATACTGGATTTAAACCGTTTCCTTGTGGTCAGTGTGGAAGGAGTTTTACTACTTCAAGCAGCCGAACACGTCATGAGCGCACACATATGAAAGATACATCTTATTAATGTTAACAGTATGACAACAGCTTTATTATAGAGGATGAGAAACATCAGCAAATCCACATAACCAAGTGTAACATGATAATCCACTATTGCATTTCAAGCATGTGTTTATTAAGGCATAACATGTACATGAGCATGCTGATTCTATGTTTTTGTTATACTGTATTTGTGGAACATGTCCCACCAACATTTTGCTGCAGATAGAAATAAACAAATCTCAATATACCTTTTATTCTCAATCTTATTTGTTGTTTCACTGTAATGTCACCTGTATAATTTGTGTGGATTCGATTATTTCCGTTTTGTCACAGAGGTTGTTCATGCCTTGTTTATTTTACTCTTATTTAAATAAGGCAAAACTGAATGAACAATCCTCATCATGGGGGGGGGCACATTGTTAAATGGGAATAATGCAGGTCTATGATTGGAAAAGGATTACACACATTAGACATTGGCACATGGGATTTTTATTAAGCTTTAGTGTACATATAAATGATGTCAGGACATGCAGAAAGGAAAACGTGTGGTGGTTTATAATTAACTTTTCAAATCAGAGATAGGTTGTGCAGTGGTCTCCCATTACCTTTTGAGATGTCAAAGACCATATAGTGAAATGTCTTTGTGCCAAGGAAATCGTACGTCCTCACTTGTGCTATTGATGGAGTCTATTTATTTACCTTTGAGTAATAACAAACAAACTATGGTACACATTACACATTCAATTTAAAATGAGATGCTGTGATGCACAGTCTCACATTATGTAGACAAGCAGTTCCTTCAACAACCAGGTTCTATTGTTCTGAAGGAATTTGGAACAATCATTTAGGGTTCTATAGGGACTTGAATGGCCCATCGACCTTAATTACTCTTATAATGAATAACAAGAGGTAGGAGAGAGAGACTCATTCACACATGAGGACATGAATAAATGTGTTTATTTTACATGTAAATGAATGGATAGCCGGGAACTACATAGAAAAGATCACACGTTATTTATATCTCACTGTTCAAAGTCAGAGGTAGTGTGCACTGTCAGTCTCATAGCATAATTACCTAATTCAAAGAAGCTACTCAGGCAGATAGTGATTTTGAAATGTAACAAGCATTCTGAGAGGTCATAGACAATAATGCACAGTGAATCAGCAGTGTTATGAGAATAGAGTTAGGTAGATATATATAAAGGCAAATTAATAATGTAATGCAATTTAATTCATGGGGATTTAAACGTGTTGGTGGTCAGTAGTATGCATGTCGAATGTTTCACCCTAAGATGTTTGGCTCACGCAAAAACATTGTAAGGATTGTGAGTTAATATCACATTTTTGTTTTATTGTAGGAGAGAACGTGTTTATTTTATTGTATTTTGCATGTATACGATACATACTATCACTTTTGAGAGGCATTTCAGATTGCTGATGTTTGACTATTCCTGTAAGGATAATTATTGTTCCATATGTGGAAGATGCAGCAGAAAAATAGTTTAAAAGATGAGACACTGTTTTGTTCTGTAGCCTTTTTTGATTGCTGCTGATTGGTGAGTCTTATAAAAAAAATGCAGGTGGGGGTAATATTCCATAATAATTATTACTCTTGATTTCAAGTAAAAAGTAAGCTGATATTATTACTTAAGGAGCAATATGTATGTAGTAACTGGAGCTAAATGATATGCCTGACTACGGCACCTCCCGCTTGTGGAGGGGGCAGGAGGAACCCCTAAACCATAGAATGTTCAACACGGTGTAATATGACCACTTTCCCTTAAACAGGAATGATCTACTATGAGGCAGTTTGTGTAAAAATAGAACATACTTTTTTGAAACCACTATGTAATATATTGATTATTAAAATATCAGGTAATACTCAATAAGGCAAAGATGTTATCAAATAAAGTTACAAGTTACAGTTACTCTCCTAATAAGGAAGGGCGGGTCGGCCCGTACACACGGTACTACCAGGGTACTAATGGGGGAAGAGAAGGGGACAGGCCTGGCACCAAACTCACGCAATATAAAACAGTAAGTAGTAATCAATACAAAAACATGCAGTGTCAGGATTTTACATACACACCATTAAAAACCAAAGGTTCCACAGCGCAGTCCCAAGAGAGGAATGGAAGGCGTGAGTAACAGGGCAGACCCGGCCTTGAACACGGTTACAATGTAACATAAGGAGAAGAGAGAACCAATTAAAACACGTCACTATGAATGCAAATCTAAAATCAATGCCTAACTCCTATACCGCAAATGAATGAACTCAAATAAACAAATCAAATAAAAAACACATTAGTTGCCGTGGGTCAAGATGGACCAAATACCTTGGTGTAAATTGAGCCAATAAAACCTAATATTAATCACTATTCATACGTTTTATTATGTCTTTGCTACTCAAATTATGCTGTAGGACTTTTCATTTAGATTAATACGCTAATTTAAGAGAAGTTTTCAATGTTGTATTAACAATTGCAACTATTAAAAGGTTGTGAATTAATATTATATATATAATTGGTTTTAAATTGTTTAAATAACCACAAAGAAAATAAATAAGACTATTTGCAAAAGGGAAATGTGTTATTACATTATTTTTGATAAGTGAATACATTATGTGTTCAAGTTTAAACTTGAAAATGTAAAATATTGTATGGCTCATTTTACCCATTGAGTTGAATCAACTTACCCCTAATGTGGGGCAATTTGGCACAGGATGTTAGATACTGATTGGTGGAGAGATGGTTCTATTGTTCTCTTTGGCCAATCGTTAAAATGAGTCCATCGTTCCACCTCAGGCTCTCTAGTATAAGAAGAGTTTGTAGTTTCAATTTGTCCACAACTCATCCAGGATATCAATCAGACTTAAGAAGAACTCTAACAACCTCAACTCTGCTGTACAGGAGGGAAACAAATACCTTGGTATGTTACTTGCTCTCTCTCCTTCTTCATTTCCCCATGTTCTGTAATAGTTCCATCGTGTTTTGTTGCTTTCCTTTTCAAGTCTAAAACATATTCCGTCTCATTATTCATGTTGTACTACTTGCTTAGCTGTAGATTAGATTTAGATGATTTCTGTTTTGCCTCACAGTTCTAACAAATATTCACTTAGAATGCAAGTGCTTTTAGTATTACTTAAGTAACCACTTAATGCTAGCACATCTAAAAGCTTGCAATGTGTCAAAAGCATCATGAGTTGTTATGAGCTTTCGGCTACTTTAGATATGTTATTTTTCATTACGGTTATTTAAGTCATTGTTAGTTAATTACATGACAAAATTGTTGGGGATTTATTGCACAATAACAACTATTTTAAAGACAATGAATCACTGTCTTTCTAACTCTCAACAACTCTCATTGTTTCCAATCCAGTATTGCATCATCAGCCTGGCCTCCCTGTCCTACCAGAGCTGAATGAAAGAAGAAGCTTGGCAAAGCTAAAACACCACTGCTGTGATCAGTGTGGAAAACACTTCTCTCAAATGGCAAACCTTAAAAGCCACCAGCGAATTCACACAGGAGAGAAAGCCTATGGATGTGATCAATGTGGACAACACTTCTCAATAATGTCCAGCCTTAAAAGACACCAGAGAAATCACACCGGAGAGAAACCATATGGATGTGATCAGTGTGGAAAACACTTCTCTCAAATGACAAACCTTAAAAGCCACCAGAAAATTCACACTGGTGAGAAAGCCTATGGGTGTGATCAGTGTGAACTGCACTTCACTACAATGTCCAAACTTAAATTACACCAGAGAACTCACACTGGAGAGAAACCATATGGGTGTGATCAGTGTGGACAGCATTTCTCTATTATGGCTAACCTAAAAATGCACCAGAGAATCCACACTGGAGAGAAACCCTATGGATGTGATCAGTGTGGACAGAAGTTCTCTAATATGCCTAACCTTAAAAGACACCAGATAATTCACAGTGGGGAGAAACCCTTTCACTGTGATGTGTGTGGAAAGGCTTTTAGCCATTCACATTATTTAAAAGCTCACCAGGTTGTACATACTGGATTTAAACCGTTTCCTTGTGGTCAGTGTGGAAGGAGTTTTACTACTTCAAGCAGCCGAACACGTCATGAGCGCACACATATGAAAGATACATCTTATTAATGTTAACAGTATGACAACAGCTTTATTATAGAGGATGAGAAACATCAGCAAATCCACATAACCAAGTGTAACATGATAATCCACTATTGCATTTCAAGCATGTGTTTATTAAGGCATAACATGTACATGAGCATGCTGATTCTATGTTTTTGTTATACTGTATTTGTGGAACATGGCCCACCAACATTTTGCTGCAGATAGAAATAAACAAATCTCAATATACCTTTTATTCTCAATCTTATTTGTTGTTTCACTGTAATGTCACCTGTATAATTTGTGTGGATTTGATTATTTCCGTTTTGTCACAGAGGTTGTTCATGCCTTGTTTATTTTACTCTTATTTAAATAAGGCAAAACTGAATGAACAATCCTCATCATGGGGGGGGGGCACATTGTTAAATGGGAATAATGCAGGTCTATGATTGGAAAAGGATTACACACATTAGACATTGGCACATGGGATTTTTATTAAGCTTTAGTGTACATATAAATGATGTCAGGACATGCAGAAAGGAAAACGTGTGGTGGTTTATAATTAACTTTTCAAATCAGAGATAGGTTGTGCAGTGGTCTCCCATTACCTTTTGAGATGTCAAAGACCATATAGTGAAATGTCTTTGTGCCAAGGAAATCGTACGTCCTCACTTGTGCTATTGATGGAGTCTATTTATTTACCTTTGAGTAATAACAAACAAACTATGGTACACATTACACATTCAATTTAAAATGAGATGCTGTGATGCACAGTCTCACATTATGTAGACAAGCAGTTCCTTCAACAACCAGGTTCTATTGTTCTGAAGGAATTTGGAACAATCATTTAGGGTTCTATAGGGACTTGAATCATCGACCTTAATTACTCTTATAATGAATAACAAGAGGTAGGAGAGAGAGACTCATTCACACATGAGGACATGAATAAATGTGTTTATTTTACATGTAAATGAATGGATAGCCGGGAACTACATAGAAAAGATCACACGTTATTTATATCTCACTGTTCAAAGTCAGAGGTAGTGTGCACTGTCAGTCATAGCATAATTACCTAATTCAAAGAAGCTACTCAGGCAGATAGTGATTTTGAAATGTAACAAGCATTCTGAGAGGTCATAGACAATAATGCACAGTGAATCAGCAGTGTTATGAGAATAGAGTTAGGTAGATATATATAAAGGCAAATTAATAATGTAATGCAATTTAATTCATGGGGATTTAAACGTGTTGGTGGTCAGTAGTATGCATGTCGAATGTTTCACCCTAAGATGTTTGGCTCACGCAAAAACATTGTAAGGATTGTGAGTTAATATCACATTTTTGTTTTATTGTAGGAGAGAACGTGTTTATTTTATTGTATTTTGCATGTATACGATACATACTATCACTTTTGAGAGGCATTTCAGATTGCTGATGTTTGACTATTCCTGTAAGGATAATTATTGTTCCATATGTGGAAGATGCAGCAGAAAAATAGTTTAAAAGATGAGACATTGTTTTGTTCTGTAGCCTTTTTTGATTGCTGCTGATTGGTGAGTCTTATAAAAAAAATGCAGGTGGGGGTAATATTCCATAATAATTATTACTCTTGATTTCAAGTAAAAAGTAAGCTGATATTATTACTTAAGGAGCAATATGTATGTAGTAACTGGAGCTAAATGATATGCCTGACTACGGCACCTCCCGCTTGTGGAGGGGGCAGGAGGAACCCCTAAACCATAGAATGTTCAACACGGTGTAATATGACCACTTTCCCTTAAACAGGAATGATCTACTGTTGCGTGTGGCCATGACATATCATGTATCATTCATTCAATCACTGACTCAACCATTCACTAAACTCCACTGTTTCTCCTCTCACTCAGGCTGGCACACCTGCAGCTGATCTGTAATTGCTGCCGCCCCAATCAAGGCACTATAAAACCAGCCAGCTTCAGTCCTTCTACAGACACAGACCCAGCAACACACCAGTTCCCATGCTCTCCTTTGTTTGGCTATAAAGCCTTTTCTTTAAGTTAGTTTGTTACTTTAGTTTGGCCTGGAGATGGCCGGCAGTTCCCTGTTTTCGCTTAGTTTTTAGTTTAGTATTGCTATTTTGTTAGGTAGGGAGGGGGGAGCAGCTTCGGCGTCCCTATAGGGGGTGGCCTGGTCCCCCCTCCATTCTATTTAGTTTTGCCGGCATCTCCAGGCCTCCTTTTGGTTCATTCATTCAGTTTGGTAAGGTATTTCTCATATTGTTTGTTTCCTTATTTCCACTGTGGGAATTAATAAAGAACATTTAAATCTTTCCAAATTGTTTGGTGTCCAATTCATGTTGGGGTCTCCACCTCGAGCCATTGGTTTATCATATTACTTTGTGGAGACCGTAACATAATGGGGGCTCGTCAAAACTATTTTTTTCTCTAGTTGAGTAAGTTTAACTTTGTTGGTGTGCACATTTGATTTGAAGGCTTGGATTTATTTTGTCCACCTTCATTAAAATTCATTGAATTAGTTTGGGTTATCTTTTGTTTGCATAATAATAAGTATAACAGTTGCATCAGCAATAAGTTAATTTAACTTATGACTACTGAGTTTCTGATAAATTTGTTGTTTGCATTGGTAGACCCAAGTTTGTACACACCACTTTATTAAGACACCACTTTTGCTGAGTGTTGTGTTGGGCAGTGTTTTTCACTTGCTGGTCTGTCTGTGTCTCATTAAGCATTGGCTTTTTGCCTAATTTGTATTTTGTTTCAAGCGTTTTGTGGTTTAGGCCAATATTGCTTTTTTGCAATTTTTCCGCTTGTTTATTGTCGCTTTGCGATAGTTTCAATACAGAAAGGTTAAAAGTAAGTTTCAAAATGGAGTTTAAGCTGGAAGAGTTTGTGAAACAGCCTTCCCTGGAAGCATTCAGAAAGTGTACCAAGGATAATTTAATTTCTATTGCTGATCACTACAAGGTCACAGTCTCAAAGACTCAAGCAAAGAAAACTGTAAAGCATGAAGTGCATACTGCATTGTTTCAGCAAGGCATGTTGCCAGATCCTGGTATAGCCGCTTCACCAGCAAAACAGGCTGCTCCTGATCAGAGTATTAGGAGGTTGGAATTGGAGCTAGAGCTGCGCCGAATAGAATTGCAGGACAAGGACAATGAGAGGACAGCCAAGCTTAAAGAGCAGGAGTTGAGGTTTAAGCAGATGGAGCTGGAAGAGCAGACTAAAAAGGAAATCCGCCTAAAAGAGTTAGAGCTAAACCAGCCCTCTCCACAACATTCAAGTGGTACCAAATCTGATTTTGATGTTAACAAATGCATTCGAATGATTCCTCCATTTAATGTTAAAAATGTGGATAATTACTTTGGTCTCTTTGAGCGCACGGCTGATGCCTTGAAATGGCCCAAAAAGGTTTGGCCATTATTGCTGCAATGCGTGTTTACTGGGAAAGCCCAGGAGGCATATGCATCTTTGTCACCAGGTGATAGTCTCGATTATGACAAAGTCAAGGCTGCAGTGCTCAGAGCATTTGAATTGGTTCCTGAAGCCTATAGGCAAAAGTTTCGCCGGTACAAGAAGTCAGACAGTCACACATTTGCAGAGTTTGGTCGGGAGAAGGAGGCTTTGTTTGACCGCTGGTGTCAGTCATCAAAAGTCACAGAGTTTAATCAGTTGCGTGAGCTCCTCCTACTAGAAGAGTTTAAGAATTGCTTACCAGATAGGATTGCAACCTATGTTAATGAGCAAAAGGCTTCTACTCTCTCAAATGCAACTGTCCTTGCGGACGAGTATGTGCTCACCCACAAGGACAGTTTTGAGAAGACTCATTTGTCCTCGGATCGAAGTTCTTATTCTTCCTCATGGCGTAAATCTAACTTTTCTCATTCAGACAATGTTTCCCCAAAAAATTCTGTCCCATTTGCTAAACGGGAGGTTGAGGAGAAGCCAGAAAAGTCAGATAGTGGGGAGGGGGCTAAGGAAAGACCAACTTGTAGCTATTGCAAAAAACTTGGTCATACCATAAACAAATGCTACACTCTCAAAAACAAGTCTCAACCACCTAAAGCGGTTGTGTTGATTAAAAGTGAGTCTCCGTTGCCTTCTGTTTCAGAAGAGCCGGTGCGTGTTCCTGACCCTGACTTTCAGCCATTTCTAATGAAAGGTTTTGTCTCTCTGACAGAGGGAGGCCCAAAGGTACCTGTTAGTATCATCAGGGACACTGCGTCCAATCAGTCTGTAATTCTAGAGCATGTGTTGCCATTTTCAGAAAAGTCTGCAGCTAAATCAGATGTGTTGGTGAGGGGGTTTGATATGCAGTATGTAGGCCTGCCACTCCATAACATTTATCTTGACTCTGATTTGGTCAAGGGGTGTGTTAAGGTGGGGCTGCGTGCGCAACTCCCAATCGAGGGGGTGACTCTTCTCTTGGGCAATGATTTGGCTGGTGGGAAATTGCTCATTAATCCGGAGGTAATTGCTGTTCCTCTGCCAGAAAACTCAGACGATTTGGCGTTAAAATTTCCAAAAGTGTTTTCAGTCTGTGCTGTGACGCGGGCAATGGCCGAGCGTCAGAAACTGGATGCTGAGGTGGAACTGTCTGACAGTTTTCTGGTTGACTGTTCAGCTTCTCCACCTGCCTCTCCGGAGGCCCCTGCCAATTCTTTTGTTTTGCCTAAGCTTGATTCGAAGGTATGCATGTCGCGTGAACAGCTAGTTGCCGATCAAAAACGGGATGCGACACTAGCTCCTCTCTTTGAATGTGTGATTTCAGGAGAGGAGTTAGAAGATTTGTCAACTGGGGTTTTCCTCAAAAACGACGTGCTCATGCGTAAGTGGACACCTCCGCAGCTGTCTACCCATGAGGGTTGGGGGGTGGTGGAACAGATAGTTATCCCTCAAACATACCGAAGTGAAATCTTGAAACTAGCTCACGATAACCCACTTTCTGGTCACCTTGGGATTAATAAGACTTTTGATCGTATCTTGCGGTACTTTTTCTGGCCAGGGCTTAAAGGTGACGTGCGTCACCATTGCAAAACATGTCATGTATGCCAGGTTGCTAAGAGTCAATTCATCCCTCCATATCCACTTTACCCGATTCCAGTTATTGGTGAACCGTTTGAGCGCGTGCAAATTGACTGTGTTGGGCCTTTGCCTCGCACCAAGAGTGGTAACAAATTCCTCTTAACTATCATGTGCACGGCGACTCGTTTTCCAGAGGCCATTCCTTTGCGTTCGATTACAGCTCCAGCTGTTGTTAAGGCCTTGGTCAAGTTTTTCTCTGTGTTCGGTCTACCCAAAATTGCACAGTCTGATCAAGGAACTAACTTCATGTCACGGGTTTTTGCGCAAGTTATGAAACAACTTAACATCACCCATGTGTGTTCAAGTGCTTACCACCCAGAGAGTCAGGGAGCCATCGAACGTTTCCATAGGACATTGAAGTCTATGTTGCGTACCTACTGCTTTGAATTCGACAGGGACTGGGACGAGGGTGTCCATCTCCTCCTCTTTGCCGCTCGTGAGGTGGTACAAGAGTCCCTCGGCTTTAGTCCCGCCGAACTGGTCTTTGCACATGCAGTGAGAGGGCCCCTTAGACTTTTGCAGGAAAAGTGGCTGGGTGATAGCAAGCCTCAAAATCTACTCGACTATGTCTCAAAATTCCGTTTCAAACTTCTCCGCGCTTGTGAATTGGCAAAACAAAACATGACCGTTGCACAGGGTAAAATGAAGAGATGGTTTGATAAAGATGCAAAAAGCAGGAGTTTTAGTCCTGGTGATAAGGTTCTGGTTTTACTGCCCATTCCCGGCTCTGCTTTGCAGGCACGATATAGTGGCCCTTACCTGGTCAAGAAGAAGGTGGGCTGTGTCATATTAACATGTTGAAGCCTTATTTTGACAGGGAGTCTCAGTCTGTGTCCACCCCTACTGACGGTGCAGAGGTCAGTGTGGCACCGGAGCTGTCCAGTGGTGATAAGGTAACTCTGGCACTGTCTAGCGACGCTAGTGTTCCTCTTCCTGAATCTCAGGACGATCAAGATGATATTGTAGGTATATCCAGTGATGTCGTTCATGGGCGACTTAAAAACTCAGAAATGCTTTCTAACCTTGATGATTGTCTTCCGCATTTGGTTCAGTGTCAGCGGGAGGATGTGATCGGTTTAATTGGCTCTAATCTAACTCTCTTCTCAGATGTGCCGACTCGCACACATGTGTTGCAGCATGATATTGATGTTAATGATTCTCCGCCAATTAAACAACACGCATATCGTGTTAATCCTGAAAAAAGGCTTCGTCTCCAAAAACAGGTGAACTACATGTTGGAAAACGGCATAGCTGTACCTAGCACAAGTGCTTGGAGTTCACCCTGTCTTTTGGCTATGAAATCTGATGGCTCGGATCGGTTTTGCACCGACTATCGAAAGGTGAACGGGGTCACAAAACCTGACTGTTATCCTCTACCTAGGATAGATGACTGTGTAGATAATGTTGGCCGTGCCAAGTACGTTACAAAACTCGACCTACTAAAAGGTTATTGGCAGGTGCCGTTAACACCTAGGGCTCAAGCTATATCTGCCTTTGTGACCCCTGACGCTTTTCTAGAGTACACCGTAATGCCATTTGGTGTTCGAAACGCTCCAGCAACGTTTCAGCGTTTAGTCAACACAGTTCTGTCGGGTTTATCGGGCTGCGAGGCTTATTTGGACGACATTGTCGTTTATTCCAAAACATGGGAGGAACACATTGAACAGCTTCGTACAGTCTTTGGCAGGTTGAGTGAGGCCAATCTCACTTTAAATCTAGCCAAGTGTGAGTTTGGGCAGGCTACAGTGACGTACCTCGGCAAAATTGTGGGTCGGGGTCAAGTTAAGCCTGTCCATTCTAAAGTTGAAGCAATCCTCTCGTTTCCTCCTCCTGTCACTCGCCGTGGTCTAATGCGGTATTTAGGAATGGCAGGATACTATAGAAGTTTCTGTAAGAACTTTTCCGCCGTCGCAGCCCCATTAACCGACTTGTTGAGCCCAAAAGTGCGTTACAAATGGTCTCCGAGCTGTCAGCATTCCTTTGATAGTGTAAAAGCCTTGTTAACTAATGCTCCAGTTCTTGCTGCACCCATGTTCGAGCGGCCATTTAAACTTGCAGTGGATGCGAGTGATGCGGGGGCGGGTGCGGTCCTACTCCAGGATGGAGATGATGGGCTTGAGCACCCGGTCTCGTATTACTCAAAGAAATTCAATCGCCATCAACGTGTGTATTCCACAATTGAGAAGGAAGCGCTCGCGCTTATTTTGGCTCTAAAGCATTTCGAGGTTTATGTAGGCTCTTCTAGCGAGCCTACGCTCGTATATACTGATCACAATCCCCTCGTTTTCCTAAACCAGATGCGGAATACAAACAGAAGGTTAATGAGGTGGTCTATTTTCATGCAGTATTTCAATGTGGAGGTTAGGCATATCCGTGGCAAGGATAATGTCCTGGCCGACACACTGTCACGGTGTTTTTCTGATTGCTGAATGACCTTACGTTGCACTCCCGGTATTCGCCATCATAGGGTGGGGGTGTTGCGTGTGGCCATGACATATCATGTATCATTCATTCAATCACTGACTCAACCATTCACTAAACTCCACTGTTTCTCCTCTCACTCAGGCTGGCACACCTGCAGCTGATCTGTAATTGCTGCCGCCCCAATCAAGGCACTATAAAACCAGCCAGCTTCAGTCCTTCTACAGACACAGACCCAGCAACACACCAGTTCCCATGCTCTCCTTTGTTTGGCTATAAAGCCTTTTCTTTAAGTTAGTTTGTTACTTTAGTTTGGCCTGGAGATGGCCGGCAGTTCCCTGTTTTCGCTTAGTTTTTAGTTTAGTATTGCTATTTTGTTAGGTAGGGAGGGGGGAGCAGCTTCGGCGTCCCTATAGGGGGTGGCCTGGTCCCCCCTCCATTCTATTTAGTTTTGCCGGCATCTCCAGGCCTCCTTTTGGTTCATTCATTCAGTTTGGTAAGGTATTTCTCATATTGTTTGTTTCCTTATTTCCACTGTGGGAATTAATAAAGAACATTTAAATCTTTCCAAATTGTTTGGTGTCCAATTCATGTTGGGGTCTCCACCTCGAGCCATTGGTTTATCATATTACTTTGTGGAGACCGTAACATCTACTATGAGGCAGTTTGTGTAAAAATAGAACATACTTTTTTGAAACCACTATGTAATATATTGATTATTAAAATATCAGGTAATACTCAATAAGGCAAAGATGTTATCAAATAAAGTTACAAGTTACAGTTACTCTCCTAATAAGGAAGGGCGGGTCGGCCCGTACACACAGTACTACCAGGGTACTAATGGGGGAAGAGAAGGGGACAGGCCTGGCACCAAACTCACGCAATATAAAACAGTAAGTAGTAATCAATACAAAAACATGCAGTGTCAGGATTTTACATACACACCATTAAAAACCAAAGGTTCCACAGCGCAGTCCCAAGAGAGGAATGGAAGGCGTGAGTAACAGGGCAGACCCGGCCTTGAACACGGTTACAATGTAACATAAGGAGAAGAGAGAACCAATTAAAACACGTCACTATGAATGCAAATCTAAAATCAATGCCTAACTCCTATACCGCAAATGAATGAACTCAAATAAACAAATCAAATAAAAAACACATTAGTTGCCGTGGGTCAAGATGGACCAAATACCTTGGTGTAAATTGAGCCAATAAAACCTAATATTAATCACTATTCATACGTTTTATTATGTCTTTGCTACTCAAATTATGCTGTAGGACTTTTCATTTAGATTAATACGCTAATTTAAGAGAAGTTTTCAATGTTGTATTAACAATTGCAACTATTAAAAGGTTGTGAATTAATATTATATATATAATTGGTTTTAAATTGTTTAAATAACCACAAAGAAAATAAATAAGACTATTTGCAAAAGGGAAATGTGTTATTACATTATTTTTGATAAGTGAATACATTATGTGTTCAAGTTTAAACTTGAAAATGTAAACTATTGTATGGCTCATTTTACCCATTGAGTTGAATCAACTTACCCCTAATGTGGGGCAATTTGGCACAGGATGTTAGATACTGATTGGTGGAGAGATGGTTCTATTGTTCTCTTTGGCCAATCGTTAAAATGAGTCCATCGTTCCACCTCAGGCTCTCTAGTATAAGAAGAGTTCGTAGTTTCAATTTGTCCACAACTCATCCAGGATATCAATCAGACTTAAGAAGAACTCTAACAACCTCAACTCTGCTGTACAGGAGGGAAACAAATACCTTGGTATGTTACTTGCTCTCTCTCCTTCTTCATTTCCCCATGTTCTGTAATAGTTCCATCGTGTTTTGTTGCTTTCCTTTTCAAGTCTAAAACATATTCCGTCTCATTATTCATGTTGTACTACTTGCTTAGCTGTAGATTAGATTTAGATGATTTCTGTTTTGCCTCACAGTTCTAACAAATATTCACTTAGAATGCAAGTGCTTTTAGTATTACTTAAGTAACCACTTAATGCTAGCACATCTAAAAGCTTGCAATGTGTCAAAAGCATCATGAGTTGTTATGAGCTTTCGGCTACTTTAGATATGTTATTTTTCATTACGGTTATTTAAGTCATTGTTAGTTAATTACATGACAAAATTGTTGGGGATTTATTGCACAATAACAACTATTTTAAAGACAATGAATCACTGTCTTTCTAACTCTCAACAACTCTCATTGTTTCCAATCCAGTATTGCATCATCAGCCTGGCCTCCCTGTCCTACGAGAGCTGAATGAAAGAAGAAGCTTGGCAAAGCTAAAACACCACTGCTGTGATCAGTGTGGAAAACACTTCTCTCAAATGGCAAACCTTAAAAGCCACCAGCGAATTCACACAGGAGAGAAAGCCTATGGATGTGATCAATGTGGACAACACTTCTCAATAATGTCCAGCCTTAAAAGACACCAGAGAAATCACACCGGAGAGAAACCATATGGATGTGATCAGTGTGGAAAACACTTCTCTCAAATGACAAACCTTAAAAGCCACCAGAAAATTCACACTGGTGAGAAAGCCTATGGGTGTGATCAGTGTGAACTGCACTTCACTACAATGTCCAAACTTAAATTACACCAGAGAACTCACACTGGAGAGAAACCATATGGGTGTGATCAGTGTGGACAGCATTTCTCTATTATGGCTAACCTAAAAATGCACCAGAGAATCCACACTGGAGAGAAACCCTATGGATGTGATCAGTGTGGACAGAAGTTCTCTAATATGCCTAACCTTAAAAGACACCAGATAATTCACAGTGGGGAGAAACCCTTTCACTGTGATGTGTGTGGAAAGGCTTTTAGCCATTCACATTATTTAAAAGCTCACCAGGTTGTACATACTGGATTTAAACCGTTTCCTTGTGGTCAGTGTGGAAGGAGTTTTACTACTTCAAGCAGCCGAACACGTCATGAGCGCACACATATGAAAGATACATCTTATTAATGTTAACAGTATGACAACAGCTTTATTATAGAGGATGAGAAACATCAGCAAATCCACATAACATGTAACATGATAATCCACTATTGCATTTCAAGCATGTGTTTATTAAGGCATAACATGTACATGAGCATGCTGATTCTATGTTTTTGTTATACTGTATCTGTGGAACATGTCCCACCAACATTTTGCTGCAGATAGAAATAAACAAATCTCAATATACCTTTTATTCTCAATCTTATTTGTTGTTTCACTGTAATGTCACCTGTATAATTTGTGTGGATTCGATTATTTCCGTTTTGTCACAGAGGTTGTTCATGCCTTGTTTATTTTACTCTTATTTAAATAAGGCAAAACTGAATGAACAATCCTCATCATGGGGGGGGGCACATTGTTAAATGGGAATAATGCAGGTCTATGATTGGAAAAGGATTACACACATTAGACATTGGCACATGGGATTTTTATTAAGCTTTAGTGTACATATAAATGATGTCAGGACATGCAGAAAGGAAAACGTGTGGTGGTTTATAATTAACTTTTCAAATCAGAGATAGGTTGTGCAGTGGTCTCCCATTACCTTTTGAGATGTCAAAGACCATATAGTGAAATGTCTTTGTGCCAAGGAAATCGTACGTCCTCACTTGTGCTATTGATGGAGTCAAGTTAGTCTATTTATTTACCTTTGAGTAATAACAAACAAACTATGGTACACATTACACATTCAATTTAAAATGAGATGCTGTGATGCACAGTCTCACATTATGTAGACAAGCAGTTCCTTCAACAACCAGGTTCTATTGTTCTGAAGGAATTTGGAACAATCATTTAGGGTTCTATAGGGACTTGAATCATCGACCTTAATTACTCTTATAATGAATAACAAGAGGTAGGAGAGAGAGACTCATTCACACATGAGGACATGAATAAATGTGTTTATTTTACATGTAAATGAATGGATAGCCGGGAACTACATAGAAAAGATCACACGTTATTTATATCTCACTGTTCAAAGTCAGAGGTAGTGTGCACTGTCAGTCTCATAGCATAATTACCTAATTCAAAGAAGCTACTCAGGCAGATAGTGATTTTGAAATGTAACAAGCATTCTGAGAGGTCATAGACAATAATGCACAGTGAATCAGCAGTGTTATGAGAATAGAGTTAGGTAGATATATATAAAGGCAAATTAATAATGTAATGCAATTTAATTCATGGGGATTTAAACGTGTTGGTGGTCAGTAGTATGCATGTCGAATGTTTCACCCTAAGATGTTTGGCTCACGCAAAAACATTGTAAGGATTGTGAGTTAATATCACATTTTTGTTTTATTGTAGGAGAGAACGTGTTTATTTTATTGTATTTTGCATGTATACGATACATACTATCACTTTTGAGAGGCATTTCAGATTGCTGATGTTTGACTATTCCTGTAAGGATAATTATTGTTCCATATGTGGAAGATGCAGCAGAAAAATAGTTTAAAAGATGAGACATTGTTTTGTTCTGTAGCCTTTTTTGATTGCTGCTGATTGGTGAGTCTTATAAAAAAAATGCAGGTGGGGGTAATATTCCATAATAATTATTACTCTTGATTTCAAGTAAAAAGTAAGCTGATATTATTACTTAAGGAGCAATATGTATGTAGTAGCTGGAGCTAAATGATATGCCTGACTACGGCACCTCCCGCTTGTGGAGGGGGCAGGAGGAACCCCTAAACCATAGAATGTTCAACACGGTGTAATATGACCACTTTCCCTTAAACAGGAATGATCTACTATGAGGCAGTTTGTGTAAAAATAGAACATACTTTTTTGAAACCACTATGTAATATATTGATTATTAAAATATCAGGTAATACTCAATAAGGCAAAGATGTTATCAAATAAAGTTACAAGTTACAGTTACTCTCCTAATAAGGAAGGGCGGGTCGGCCCGTACACACAGTACTACCAGGGTACTAATGGGGGAAGAGAAGGGGACAGGCCTGGCACCAAACTCACGCAATATAAAACAGTAAGTAGTAATCAATACAAAAACATGCAGTGTCAGGATTTTACATACACACCATTAAAAACCAAAGGTTCCACAGCGCAGTCCCAAGAGAGGAATGGAAGGCGTGAGTAACAGGGCAGACCCGGCCTTGAACACGGTTACAATGTAACATAAGGAGAAGAGAGAACCAATTAAAACACGTCACTATGAATGCAAATCTAAAATCAATGCCTAACTCCTATACCGCAAATGAATGAACTCAAATAAACAAATCAAATAAAAAACACATTAGTTGCCGTGGGTCAAGATGGACCAAATACCTTGGTGTAAATTGAGCCAATAAAACCTAATATTAATCACTATTCATACGTTTTATTATGTCTTTGCTACTCAAATTATGCTGTAGGACTTTTCATTTAGATTAATACGCTAATTTAAGAGAAGTTTTCAATGTTGTATTAACAATTGCAACTATTAAAAGGTTGTGAATTAATATTATATATATAATTGGTTTTAAATTGTTTAAATAACCACAAAGAAAATAAATAAGACTATTTGCAAAAGGGAAATGTGTTATTACATTATTTTTGATAAGTGAATACATTATGTGTTCAAGTTTAAACTTGAAAATGTAAACTATTGTATGGCTCATTTTACCCATTGAGTTGAATCAACTTACCCCTAATGTGGGGCAATTTGGCACAGGATGTTAGATACTGATTGGTGGAGAGATGGTTCTATTGTTCTCTTTGGCCAATCGTTAAAATGAGTCCATCGTTCCACCTCAGGCTCTCTAGTATAAGAAGAGTTCGTAGTTTCAATTTGTCCACAACTCATCCAGGATATCAATCAGACTTAAGAAGAACTCTAACAACCTCAACTCTGCTGTATAGGAGGGAAACAAATACCTTGGTATGTTACTTGCTCTCTCTCCTTCTTCATTTCCCCATGTTCTGTAATAGTTCCATCGTGTTTTGTTGCTTTCCTTTTCAAGTCTAAAACATATTCCGTCTCATTATTCATGTTGTACTACTTGCTTAGCTGTAGATTAGATTTAGATGATTTCTGTTTTGCCTCACAGTTCTAACAAATATTCACTTAGAATGCAAGTGCTTTTAGTATTACTTAAGTAACCACTTAATGCTAGCACATCTAAAAGCTTGCAATGTGTCAAAAGCATCATGAGTTGTTATGAGCTTTCGGCTACTTTAGATATGTTATTTTTCATTACGGTTATTTAAGTCATTGTTAGTTAATTACATGACAAAATTGTTGGGGATTTATTGCACAATAACAACTATGACGTCACTGTGACGTCCTAATCTTCTATAATAGAAGAGTTAGGACGTCACATTCTAATACAACCAAAATACCCAACCTCGTCACCGGCCTCAGTGGCGCACCTCGCTAATCATTAGACCCCCAACCCACTACCACTGGGAGTGTGGGTTCGACTCCCGCTTGGGGAGAAACCTTTTCTGTCATCCGCGGACTACTTTTTTTTCGCCGATAAAGTATAGTTTTGGACCATGACGGAGGCGCGCCGACTCAGCAGACCTTGAGGCTGAGGAGTTGCGCCCGAGCGCCTCCAGGCGCGAGTGCCCGCAACGACCAGCCGAAGGTCTGCTAGTCGACTCAGCGCCGTCCGAGTTATGTACCGATATGGACAGAATAGTAAATATTATTGGTGAGGACTGCGTCTGCCCCACTGACTGCGTTTGCGAGGACTGCGTCTGCCCCACTGACTGCGTTTGCCCCAACTGTCACTCAAAGTGACTACTGGCCAATCACAGTGCGTCTCTACTTCCGGGTACACAACTGCACGACATTCCCAAAGCTGGCGTTGTAGACATGTTTTAGGCCTATTTGTAAAACAAGCCAACGGTGTCTGTTGCTCATGACATTGGAACAGTGGAGATGGCTTCTGACATGCAGCAGCGGTGAACAGGTTTGCCAGGAGTCATATACACACACACACACACACACACACACACACACACACACACACACACACACACACACACACACACACACACACACACACGCTAAGACAGGAGAAAAGGAACATTTACATTTGCAATACTTTGTATTCTGTTATTGTCATTACAGTACAGATGCATCACTATCTTTGTGAGTCAGTCATTAAGGGGAAGAATTCCGAGTTCACCTGCAATGGGCAATGAGGCAGGTCACATCTGCCGCCAATTAAAGCAATTAAAGTACACAGATAGCTGGACATTAAAGTACAAAGATAGCTGGACTTCAGGTGGTGATCAGTTAAGGCGTGTGTACCTTTTCCTATGCAAACTGCAATCAATCAAACAGTAGAACAAGTTGTAAAGTACACAGATAGCTGTACATTAAAGTACAAAGATAGCTGGACTTCAGGTGGTGATCAGTAGAACAAGTTGAACAAGTTGTGAAAGTTGAGAAATTCCCCTCTTAAATAAAGCCATTTATAATGAATGGTAACTATAATAGTAAGTAGGACCTACTTTTGCAATTTAGATACATAGATACATTCAATTGAAATGACATACTTAGTAGGTAATTTCAATTGAATGTATCTATGTATCTAAATAAAGCTATTTATAATGAATCTTGCACAAATAGTCAAACAGTAAAAGCCATTTATAATGAATCTCGCACAACTGATTGATTATATAATTGCAGTGCAGTGGTAACGCCGGTAATTATCGATAATAATTGCAAAAGTATAGGTAATTTCAATATAATTAATCTCGCACAATTGATGGATTATATATTTTTAATGAAGAATGTCGCGCAATATAATTGCAGTGCAGTGGCTCTATGGCTCTGCAAAAGAAAAGTCTGGTTGTGGGCGAAATGTCTAGGCGAAATGTCTGGGGGTGGGCGGGCGAAATGTCTGGGGGTGGGCGAAATGTCTGGGAAAAACGTCTGGGATGGGCGAAATGTCTGGGCGAAATGTCTGGGGTGGGCGAAATGTCCGTTCAAAAACACGGGCGAAATGGTTTTCATGGTTTCATGGTTCATATTGGTTCCATATTGGTTCCTATTCTTACTTCCGGGTGCTTCAAAACGCCACTGAGTCACAGTCATTGAAATGATAGGTGGGGGCAGGGCAATCCGCCCTCTAGTTATATTATACATCTATGCGTAAACTAGGTGAGCTTCATTCAGAGACATTCTGTATTATATCACAAGTTTGCACAAATCATTGCACAAATAACTAAATCATTGAGATCTATTTTTCTAAAATACTTTGTTTGAATTCATTTCATTGTTTACCTTTGGGTCCATTTGGTTACAAGTCCTAAGTGGTTAAATTGAAGCTAAGCAAGGCTTAGTTAATATACTTTGGGTTATAAAACTGCATGAACAGGTCAATTCATACTATTTTGACTTAAACAAAACTGTGTGTACATTTATTATTAAAAAGAGATCCAAGCTAATTAAAACTGAGTTAATCAGAGTTTAGTTAAATTATTTAAAATAACTCAAAAGCCCTCCCCTCAACCACATGACGATCGAGGGGACCGCTACACTTATATTAATAGTATGGTATGCAGGCTGAACAATGAAGTCACTCTTATTACTGTATTGTTCACAGTAGATGTGGGGCAAGTAAAACATTTTCATAATTAAAGGAGGTAAAACACATGTGTTGTGATGACCTTTCTGAAATGAGCACACATGAAGAACATGTAGCTGTGAAACCTTTATTCGAAAAAAAGAAGAAACACATGAGTGTTTTTAGATTACCATTTCGACTGTATGTGTCCTCATGTGTGTTTTTAGATTACCATTTCGACTAAACCTTTTGCCACAAACTTTACATGCAAAGGGCCTTTCCCCTGTATGAGTCATCACGTGTCTTTTTAATACACCTTTTTGACTACAGCCTTTGCCACAAACTGTACAGGTAAATGGCTTTTCCCCTGTATGAGTCATCATGTGTGTTTTTAGATCACCCTTTTGACTACAGCTTTTGCCACAAACTGTACAGGTAAATGGCTTTTCCCCTGTATGAGTCATCATGTGTGTTTTTAGATCACCCTTTTGACTACAGCCTTTGCCACACACTGTGCAAATGAAGGGTTTTTCCCCTGTATGAATCATAATGTGTGTTTTTAGATTAACCTTTCGAACAAAGCCTTTGTCACAGAATGTACACGGAAAGGGTCTTTCCCCTGTATGCAGCATTGTGTGCATCTTCAGATGGTCCTTTCGATTAAACATTTTGCCACAATCTGTGCAACTAAAGGTTTTCTTCCCTGCCTGGCTCCTCATGGGGTGACTTTGTTTTGGTGATATGAGGTCATGAAGCAGCTTGTTTTGATCTTGTATATTGTGTGATCTCAGTGTGTTTAAAGCTGACTGGTCATCCATGGTCTCATCCCACTCATCACTGTCTTCAGTGTCAGATTCAGAACGGTGTGAAGAGAGGAGCTGGTCACTAGTTGGTTGTGATGTTCCACAGTCCTCTACATCAGCTTGTGTTTTTGTGGGTTGAGAAGAGGTTTTGGCTACAGGTTCTGTCTCTATGTTTTCATCATCATCTTCATGTTTCACTGATAGTAATGTCAGCGTTGATCCATCATCCTCCTCTGCTCTTTGAAGTAGTTCCTCCTGTTCCTCTTTAATTTGTGCAGGCTCTGGTTTCTCCTGGACCAGACTGGGGCTCCTCTCCTCCTGTTCCTCTTTAATCTGTGGAGGCTCTGGTTTCTCCTGGACCAGACTGGGGGTTTTCTCCTGCTGCTCAGGGAATACCTCCTCTTTACACACAGGGAGGTGCAGGGAGTCTAGGCAGAATGTAAAATGAGAGAAACCATTACATGTTTGAACATCACCTATATGCTATCATACTGTGGTATCTTTGTATTAGTCAAGAGTGTGAGTGGTCAACCAGTTATGTAGTTGTGATTGGAGGGAACTTCTGGTGTTAGTTCGATATCTGTCCTAATTTTTTTTTATTCCAGTGTGAAATGCCATGCAAATGACCTATCTTACTCAGCAATTTGAAAAAATACGACTCTCCTTGTTTCTCAAATGTCAATTCTCACGTATTGCTATCAGTTATATCCCTCGATAATGTTTTGGAATGCAACACGTTTAATGATCAACAGATTATATATGTTTTCCATACTACTTGATTCCGTCCTCAATATTAGTTTAACAGTCACCCTAACATGAACGGAGGCAACTAGAACATTTTGACTATTATCAAACTAGAACATAATATGATGATTATCAAACTAGAACATATTAACTATTATCAATGCAAACTCACAAAGCTGATGTTAAAGTTTCAACCAGTTCCTCTTCCATTCCAAATAGCCACCATTGCTGGGCTGCTGGCTAAGAAATTATCTTGAAATTGTAATCAAACATTTAAACCACTTGTTTTAACACATTTCCCTCCCTCTCCCTCTCTTTCAATATTACCGTTTTAAAGAACGGTGTTACAACAAGTTCAAACATTTTACGGTTAGATTTAACATTGTAGTGTTTTTTGACCAACCTGATCTGTGTAATTTGATGTTTGGTTGTAAAACCATATCCAGTAGTCTGCGTTGACGGTCAGTTTCTTGTTTGATGTTGAAAGCTTCAGCCTCGTACTCTGTTAGAATTCTTCCAACAGTCCCAAATATCTCTTCAGCAGCAGCAGATAGTCTCTGGTTGACTATGGACTTCATTGTTAGTAGTAAAGCCATAACTCAAAACCTGCCAAAATAGACTGATACTAGATTGTTTTTAAAAAATATATATAAACTACACAATTGTCGGTTAACTGACTTAGAGCCAGACAATCTATTAAAATTAAGCACATGGTACAACCAAGAGAAAAACAAAATAGCTGACTGCTTCAGCTAGTGCAGAAGGGAAGAAATTCCCTCAACCCTCAGAAATGAAAGTGACACAAACACTTGTTAAATACTAACAGAGGGGCAATGATGGTCCAATCAGAGTGAGGGGGTCAATGACCAATGAGCCATCATTACACTCTACTGTTCTTTCCAGACAAAACAATTACAATGACTGACCTTTAATGAATATGGAACACCATCCTTATGCACTACCTTGAATACCTACCTTGAATGTGCATGGTAAAGCTAAAGAACAATCAGTGACACAATATCACACCCACCCAACAATTAATCTTATTTTATATTCAGTTTTTCTCACTACTACTAGCTAAAAACTACTCCACTGAGTTCTATAAAAGTATCATGCTTGCATTTCCAAGACATGGATGTAAAATACTCAACGGCACAGTTCTGCCTCAAACAGTCTGCACTTCCTCAAAATATGACAATCATGTTTTAGTCAAAATGAGTTCAGAATCAGAATCATGTCTATCATTAACATAAAAGTACATACTTAAATTAGTGTATACATATGTTATATCAAGTAAGAAGGTGTCCTACTTCAGTTCACAGGGGATACGCTCTACTGTTGTTAAAATATAACATCATGTCATTTAATCACATCAGATGATCATATAAAGCTATGTCCTCATCACCTTATAATTTTCCCATGCTGAAGACACAATGCTAGCCTTTCAAATTATACTCAATGTTATGAGTGCATTTATCAAAATACATAGGCTATTTGAAAATAGCCGATCTACAAGCTCACAATACGCATTGTGATGCGTTGTGAGCTTGTAGATCAGCTATTTTCAAAACATTTAGTACTTTTACTTTAGGTACTTTAAGTATACCTTATAATTTTCCCATGCTGAAGAGATGTCTATGAAAATCTCATCTTTGTTTCATGCTCATACTTTATAAATGAGACAAAATAAGTAAAAAAAACACAATGCTAGCCTTTCAAATTATACTCTCTTAAAATACGAAAATACGAATATCCAATATGCCTGCTATAAAAACACATGCATATTCATATCAAAGTAGAATCATATCTACACTTTGAAAAGACGGAGAAATATTGTTAATATAAAATAAAACAATTGGTTGAGCTGTCCATGCCAACAGCATCTTAGTAACATTGCTGTACCTCTTTGTGGGTCTTCGGAGTGTGTGTGACTATAGGGCATCGCAGTTGCGGCCACTTCCTGGTGCCACTGCAAAATACTCAATGCATTTTTCCCATTGACTTTTCAAAACATATTTATATCAATTAATTTAAGCCTAGAATCAAGCCATCCAGGATCCTGGTGAATCATGACCATAAAACCTTTTTTCTGTGATTTTTTTTAATTTTATATTTAATGATATACTATATTTGATAAATACCCTTTGTTTTGCCGTTTTCAAAAAAGTTTTTTCACAGAATCAAACGTTTTATGGTCATGATTCACCAGGATCCTGGATAGCTTGATTCTAGGCTTAAATTAATTGATAAAAATATTTTTTGAAAAGTCAATGGGAAAAATGCATTCAGTATTTTGCAGTGGCATATATATATATATATATATATATATATATATATATATATATATATATATATATATATATATATATATATATATATATATATATATACACACACGTTTTTTTATATAAGTAACATGTTTAAGTATGTATGCACACAATGAAGATGGTCTTCAAGGAGGGATCCATATCAGTTTTAACGTAATGTTATATTCCTACATTATTTTATCTCTCAACTCTCTTGTCTTGTTTCCAATCCAGTGTGGGGACAACTACAAAACAAAAGCTGACTTCGCTATAGTCACCAGATAATGCACACCCTATGGTGTGAATAGAGAAACCCTATGGATGTGATCTGTGTGGAAACATTTCATTCAAAAAGTCCAACCTTAAAAAACACCAGGATATTCACACTGGAGAAAGGCCATACCACTGTGAGCATTGTGGGAGCATGTTTAAGACCAAATCTGAATTAATAATACACCAGAGAATCAATGGTGGTGAGAAACAGTGTGACAAGAGTTTCAGACACCATAGACTGGCCACCTGGCCTGGTGGAGATGTGCTATGCTGAGAGATTTGTTTTAGTTGTTAACTAAAACTGCTAAACGGTATACACTCATGAAATACGTATAAGCATGTTCATTATAGATCTGTGGACAATAGGCTCATGATAATACTTGTGTTGGCTGTTGCAAATATATATGTACGTTTACTTTGCAGTAAGCTGCCCAAGGAGACACACAGTGGTCCTGTTCTTCCATTGATTGGACTAGATTTGTGTGTCCAATATTAAGTAGCTGAATGAGTTGTTTTTTTCTGCCTGAACTTAATAAACATGCAATGATGATACATTCCTGTCTGTTTTTTATTTACTAGGACCTACTTAGTCAACTTACTTACTCATATTTCAGGAGAAACCGAATGGAACCCTAACTCAGATTGTCAACATCCACTGAAATTCCTGCATCTCTCCACAAACAAAAGTGTGATGTTTCACACCTTTAGTTGAGTGTTCCACCCATTCACATGCAGTGAGCTGTTGGACAGGGGTCTGGTTATGTGAATGATAACGGGTGGATACAGGTGAAAATGTATGTTGTTGTGAAAGAGATGAGTAGCATGTGTTTTGCAATAACGTATTATTAAGTGTTACTTAACCTACTTAATGTAATCTTTATTTAATGTAATGTGTATGCATGTTTGCATCAGAAAATGAAATGAATTTAGAGTTGAAAAGTAATATTAGTGTTTACAAGTAAGACGCGCGAACGCTGGAAGAGAACGCAGCTCGAAAATATTGTGTATTTACGGACTTTGTGTGTGTATGTGTTTGTGTTTTGACTGTAGCTGCACTCTGGCGCACTCTGTCGGCCGCACCCAGGCAGTGCACTGCACACAGACAGACACACACACACACACACAAGCCGAACAGACTTTCATAGTAAGCTCCACTTGGGCGGAGGCGCGCGTTCGCAATCAGGGTGTTATGTCTTTAGGTTGATCAAATCTGATCCATCATAGTTTTAGCAATGTAAATGGTTAATCAAATAGGTGAGCCTACTAGCTTTTTAATATGTAATATGTCATTCAATTATTTTCTCTTTCTAAATCCCACTTCATATTAGCATGTTGTTGTGAAAGGCATGAGTAGCAAAAGGTTTGCTTTATTTTCTGGTTAAACTTTGTATTTTTCCTTCCTACTTAGGTCTACTTAACTTTTTATGTTTGCAATTGTATTTTGTTCACACTTGAACATGAAATTAAAGTACTGTTGAAGGGAATACTGAACCTAGAGCGAGTTGTGATTGGTTGACAGGTGGTTCTATAGTTCTCGTCTTTGGCCAATCATTAGAAGCATTTACAGTTTCCACCTCAGGCTCTCTAGTATAAGAAGAGTGTGTAGTTGTAATGTCTCCACAACTCCTCCAGGATATCAATCATTTCAACCAGAAGTGACAGTGGACTCCAGACTTCAGGTGAAGATGAACTCTCTAGACTGCACCAGGAACAATTCTGCTGAACAGGTGCAACCCAAAGACCATCAGGATCTTTGTAAGTTATAGTTTTGGTTTGTTGTCTCCGCCAGGCCGAAAGGCCTGGCGAGAGAGTATGTTTTACCTAGCCTGGTTCCAGACGAATCTGCCTTTGCAAAATTGCATGCACTTTAGCCCTCGGCAGATCAGGTCTGGCCCCCCTCCATAGAGATTTAAATTCTCTCCCTCCGCAGTTGTGCGGAGCCAACCAGGGCCCAGTATCCAAATGTGGGCGGGCTTATCACCTTATTTGGAGCAATGACGTACAAGGAAGCACTGTTCTGATTGGTTCGTTCAAGGAAGCACGGCTCTGATTGGTTTAGGTCTAACCAATAGAGTCCGTTTGGATCTTTTTGTAACCGCCCCTTGGAAGAAAATCTACCGTTGATAGGGACCAGACTAATATCCACGCAGTGTGTCGTGTGATATTGTCTGGCTACGCGAGGCTATGTTTTACCCCCTGTCCGTCCGTCCGTGTGTCCGTCCGTCATTCGATCTGTCTGTGTACAGCTAATCTCCGGCACCGTTGGCTTGCTTGCAGCCGAACTGTGCACACACAATCCCTGGATACCAGAGCAGAACCTCTGCCCCAAATTTTTCACAGGGGCCTGTTATAGCGCCACCAGGAGGCCGATTGGTGCAAAACACATTTCTTGACAGAACTCCTACAGATTTTGTCCAAACAGCACGCAAATCGGTACACAGTATCTCTATAGTCATTAAACGAAACGGTTCTTTCAGATTTTTCATATTGCTTCCTGATTGACTAAAATTGCCTTCCAAAGTTTGCAGGAGTGCTCCGTTTTGAACAAAATGCCTCAAATCATGAACACAGCATGCAATTTCCGTGAAATTTTGCATGCACATTCCCACTACGTCAAGGAAGAAATGCTACTTGAACATTTTAAAATCAGCCTCATGGTGGCGCTATAACAGGCCGATTTGTGTTTTTGCCTATAACTGTACCGATCTGTGTAAAACTTTGTATGCACACTCTCTAGAGGCCAAGGAAAAACCTTTGCCCTGCATTTTTCACATCTGCCTTTTATAGCGCTACCAGGAGGCCGACTTATGTAAAAAAAAAAATTGATTGTAAGCCTTCAGATTTTATCTCTTTTATCTTTATTTCACGCAAATCGGTACACATGATCTCTATAGTCATGTGATCAAGAAGGATCTGTTAGATGTTTCATAGTTCATCCTGATTGACTAAAATTGACATCTAAAGTTTGCAGGAGTGGCCCGTTTTGAACAAAATGCCGCAAATCATGAACGCAGCGTCCGATTGCAGTGAAACTTTGCTCGCACATTCGCACTACGTTGAGGAACAAATGAAACCATTTTAACATTGCCCTATTATAGCGCCACCTTGAGGCCAATTTTTTTATATTACTCCAACAAATTGTGTCCAAACATCATGCAAATCGGTACCCATTATCTCTATAGTCAAGTGGTCAAGATGGTTCCGTCCGATTTTTCATATTACATCCTGATTGCCGAATTCCGAACATTGCTGCCCCACAATAACCTACCTGACCTGGCGGAGACCTGTGCTCCGAGGAGCACTTTTTCTAGTTTGTTTTGGTTTTCCTTGTCTATAATCTTTTTATTGTATTTGAATGTGTCCTGTAGCTTTCTTGCATGTTAGATTTATCCGTTTTAGTGTCTTCCATCTATGATCTATTATTATATTGTGAATATATGCATTTGCAGTTGTTTGACATGGATTATTTTGCCATCACTAGTTAGCTAGTTTAAAATTAGCCTTGATTTTAAAAAAGCCAAAGAAATGTTAAGATTACACTTGGATTAACATGTTGATTATGTATGCAGAAAAAGAAGATGGTATTCAAGGAGGGATTCATAAGAGTTTTAACGTAATGTTAAATTCCTAACTTATTTTATCTTTCCACTTCTCAACTCTCTTCCCTTTGTCTTGTTTCCAATCCAGTGTTGCAAATTCCTTCTGCCTCCCCTGTCCTACCAGCAGTAAATGAACAAAGAAGCTTGGCTAAACCCAAAAAGCACAGCTGTGGCCAGTGCGGGAAACGTTTCACTGGAGTGTCCAGCCTTAAGACACACCAGAGAATGCACATTGGAGAAAGGCCATTCCACTGTGACCAATGTGGGAGCAGGTTTATTTCAACATCTCACTTAAAGGATCACCAGAAAAGTCACACTGGAGAAAGACAATTCCATTGTGAGCAGTGTGGGGACAACTACAAAACAAAAGCTGACTTCGCTAGTCACCAGATAATGCACACCCTATGGTGTGAATAGAGAAACCCTATGGATGTGATCTGCGTGGAAACATTTCATTCAAAAGTCCAACCTTAAAAAACACCAGGATATTCACACTGGAGAAAGACCATACCACCGTGAGCAGTGTCGGAGCACGTTTAAAACCAAATCTGAATTAATAATACACCAGAGAATCAATGGTGGTGAGAAACAGTGTGACAAGAGTTTCAGACACCATAGACTGGCCACCTGGCCTGGATAAAGGGTGGAGGCCTCCTTCCGCCTTCGCAATCAGGGTGTTATGTCTTTAGGTTGATCAAATCTGATCCATCATAGTTTTAGTAATGTAAATGGTTAATCAAATAGGTGAGCCTACTAGCTTTTTAATATGTAATATGTCATTCAATTATTTTCTCTTTCTAAATCCCACTTCATATTTGCATGTTGTTGTGAAAGGCATGAGTAGCAAAATGTTTGCTTTATTTTCTGGTTAAACTTTGTATTTTTCCTTCCTGCTTAGGTCTACTTAACTTTTTATGTTTGCAATTGTATTTTGTATCAATGTTCACACTTGAACATGAAATTAAAGTACTGTTGAAGGGAATACTGAACCTAGAGCGAGTTGTGATTGGTTGACAGGTGGTTCTATAGTTCTCGTCTTTGGCCAATCATTAGAAGCATTTACAGTTTCCACCTCAGGCTCTCTAGTATAAGAAGAGTGTGTAGTTGTAATGTCTCCACAACTCCTCCAGGATATCAATCATTTCAACCAGAAGTGACAGTGGACTCCAGACTTCAGGTGAAGATGAACTCTCTAGACTGCACCAGGAACAATTCTGCTGAACAGGTGGAACCCAAAGACCATCAAGATCTTTGTAAGTTATTGTCTTTCATCTATTATCTATTATTATAATATTGTGAATATGTGCATTTGCAGTTGTTTGTCATGGATTATTTTCTCATCACTAGTTAGCTCCAGCCTTAAGACACACCAGAGAATGCACATTGGAGAAAGGCCATTCCACTGTGACCAATGTGGGAGCAGGTTTATTTCAACATCTCACTTAAAGGATCACCAGAAAACTCACACTGGAGAAAGACAATTCCATTGTGAGCAGTGTGGGGACAACTACAAAACAAAAGCTGACTTCGCTAGTCACCAGATAATGCACACCCTATGGTGTGAATAGAGAAACCCTATGGATGTGATCTGCGTGGAAACATTTCATTCAAAAGTCCAACCTTAAAAGACACCAGGATATTCACACTGGAGAAAGACCATACCACCGTGAGCAGTGTGGGAGCACGTTTAAGACCAAATCTGAATTAATAATACACCAGAGAATCAATGGTGGTGAGAAACAGTGTGACAAGAGTTTCAGACACCATAGACTGGCCACCTGGACTGGTGGAGATGTGCTATGCTGAGAGATTTGTTTTAGTTGTTAACTAAAACGGCTAAACTGTATACACTCATGAAATATGTATAAGCATGTTCATTATAGATATGTGGACAATAGGCTCATTGTGTTGGCTGTTGCAAATATATGTACGTTTACTTTGTAGTAAGCTGCCCAAAGAGGCACACAGTGGTCCTGATGTTCTATTGATTGGACTGGATTGGTGTGTCCAAAAATATGTAGCTAAATGAGTTGTTTTTTTCTGCCTGAACTTAATAAACATGCAATGAAGATACATTCCTGTCTGTTTTTTATTTACTAGGACCTATTTAGTCAACTTACTCATATTTCAGAAGTTGTATGTGTGACCAGGCCGTGGCCCGGGTTTGGTTTAGAACTTTTAACTTAAACAGACACTTTAAATACTCAAAACTGAACATATTCTCTGACCGGTTAAGTGCATGCTTATAGGTACTGCATAGCACTGTGTAAGAGGCACCATTCTTACCGGAGCCTTCGTAAGGACAGCACATAACTACCTACGCAGGATCTGGAAAAGCAGCCATTGTTTATTTGATGTATTGTATATTCAGCTTCTCTCAATGAGTCTCACTACTACTGTCTAATGCTAATAACAAATACTCCACTGAGTTCTCTATAAATGTCATATTTGCATTTCCAAGACATGCAAAGTACAAGGACCCATTAGACAACACAACGACTGACCTTTGAGGACAATGAGCCACCATCCTTATGCACTACTTTGACTGAATTGCATGTGAATGATAAAGCTATAGACCAATGACAGAGTATCACACCCACCCAACAAGTAATCAGGCTAACTTTTGAAAGAATACAGGTGAAAATGCATGTTGTTGTGAAAGAGATGAGTAGCATATGTTTTTCAATAACTTATTATTAGGTCTTACTTAACCTACTTAATGTAATCTTTATTTAATGTAATTTGTATTCATGTTTGCATCAGAAAATGAAATGAATGTAGTGTAATGTGAGTGTATATCAGGGTGTTATTTCTTTAGGTTGATCAAATCTGATCCATCACAGTTTTAGCAATGTAAATGGTTCATCAAATAGGTGAGCCTGCTAGCTTTTTAATATGTTATATGTCATTCAATTATTTTCTCTTTCTAAATCCCACTTCATATTTGCATGTTGTTGTGAAAGGCATGAGTAGCAAAATGTTTGCTTTATTTTCATTTTTTTTCCTTAATTTAATAAACTTTGTATTTTTCCTTCCTACTTAGGTCTACTTAACTTTTTATTTTTGCAATTGTATTTTGTATCAATGTACACACTTGAACATGAAATTAAAGTAGTGTTGAAGGGAATACTGAACCTAGAGTGAGTTGTGATTGGTTGACAGGTGGTTCTATAGTTCTCGTCTTTGGCCAATCATTGCAAGCATTTAGAGTTTCCACCTCAGGCTCTCTAGTATAAGAAGAGTGTGTAGTTGTAATGTCTCCACAACTCCTCCAGGATATCAATCATTTCAACCAGAACTGACTGTGGACCTTAATTTAATAAACTTTGTATTTTTCCTTCATACTTAGGTCTACTTAACTTTTTATTTTTGCAATTGTATTTTGTATCAATGTACACACTTGAACATGAAATTAAAGTAGTGTTGAAGGGAATACTGAACCTAGAGTGAGTTGTGATTGGTTGACAGGTGGTTCTATAGTTCTCGTCTTTGGCCAATCATTGCAAGCATTTAGAGTTTCCACCTCAGGCTCTCTAGTATAAGAAGAGTGTGTAGTTGTAATGTCTCCACAACTCCTCCAGGATATCAATCATTTCAACCAGAACTGACTGTGGACTCCAAACTTTCAGGTGAAGATGAACTCTCTAGACTGCACCAGGAACAATTCTGCTGAACAGGTGGAACCCAAAGGCCATCAAGATCTCTGTAAGTTATTGTCTTTCATCTATTATCTATTATTATTATATTGTGAATATGTGCATTTGCAGTTGTTTGTCATGGATTATTTTCTCATCACTAGTTAGCTAGTTTAAAATTAGCCTTGATTTTAAATAGGCCAAAGCAATGTTAAGATTACACTTGGATTAACATGTTTAAGTATGTATGCACACAATGAAGATTCAAGGAGGGATCCATAACAGTTTTAACATAATGTTAAATTCCTACATTATTTTATCTTTCAACTCTCTTCCCTTCGTCTTGTTTCCAATCCAGTGTTGCAAATTCCTTCTGCCTTCCCTGTCCTACCAGCAGTAAATGAACAAATAAGCTTGGCTAAAATTGCCTTCCAAAGTTTGCAGGAGTGCTCCGTTTTGAACAAAATGCCTCAAATAATTAACACAGCGTACAATTTCCGTGAAATTTTGCATGCACATTCCCACTACGTCAAGGAAGAAATGCTACTTGAACATTTTAAAATCAGCCTCATGGTGGCGCTATAACAGGCCGATTTGTGTTTTTGCCTATAACTGTACCGATCTGTGTAAAACTTTGTATGCACACTCTCTAGAGGCCAAGGAAAAACCTTTGCCCTGCATTTTTCACATCTGCCTTTTATAGCGCTACCAGGAGGCCGACTTATGTAAAAAAAAAAATTGATTGTAAGCCTTCAGATTTTATCTCTTTTATCTTTATTTCACGCAAATCGGTACACATGATCTCTATAGTCATGTGATCAAGAAGGATCTGTTAGATGTTTCATAGTTCATCCTGATTGACTAAAATTGACATCTAAAGTTTGCAGGAGTGGCCCGTTTTGAACAAAATGCCGCAAATCATGAACGCAGCGTCCGATTGCAGTGAAACTGAAAAAAGCTCGCACATTCGCACTACGTTGAGGAACAAATGAAACCATTTTAACATTGCCCTATTATAGCGCCACCTTGAGGCCAATTTTTGCAACAGTTTCTTTTTTATATTACTCCAACAAATTGTGTCCAAACATCATGCAAATCGGTACCCATTATCTCTATAGTCAAGTGGTCAAGATGGTTCCGTCCGATTTTTCATATTACATCCTGATTGCCGAATTCCGAACATTGCTGCCCCACAATAACCTACCTGACCTGGCGGAGACCTGTGCTCCGAGGAGCACTTTTTCTAGTTTGTTTTGGTTTTCCTTGTCTATAATCTTTTTATTGTATTTGAATGTGTCCTGTAGCTTTCTTGCATGTTAGATTTATCCGTTTTAGTGTCTTCCATCTATGATCTATTATTATATTGTGAATATATGCATTTGCAGTTGTTTGACATGGATTATTTTGCCATCACTAGTTAGCTAGTTTAAAATTAGCCTTGATTTTAAAAAAGCCAAAGAAATGTTAAGATTACACTTGGATTAACATGTTGAGTATGTATGCAGAAAAAGAAGATGGTATTCAAGGAGGGATTCATAAGAGTTTTAACGTAATGTTAAATTCCTAACTTATTTTATCTTTCCACTTCTCAACTCTCTTCCCTTTGTCTTGTTTCCAATCCAGTGTTGCAAATTCCTTCTGGCTCCCCTGTCCTACCAGCAGTAAATGAACAAAGAAGCTTGGCTAAACCCAAAAAGCACAGCTGTGGCCAGTGCGGGAAACGTTTCACTGGAGTGTCCAGCCTTAAGACACACCAGAGAATGCACATTGGAGAAAGGCCATTCCACTGTGACCAATGTGGGAGCAGGTTTATTTCAACATCTCACTTAAAGGATCACCAGAAAACTCACACTGGAGAAAGACAATTCCATTGTGAGCAGTGTGGGGACAACTACAAAACAAAAGCTGACTTCGCTAGTCACCAGATAATGCACACCCTATGGTGTGAATAGAGAAACCCTATGGATGTGATCTGCGTGGAAACATTTAATTCAAAAGTCCAACCTTAAAAAACACCAGGATATTCACACTGGAGAAAGACCATACCACCGTGAGCAGTGTGGGAGCACGTTTAAGACCAAATCTGAATTAATAATACACCAGAGAATCAATGGTGGTGAGAAACAGTGTGACAAGAGTTTCAGACACCATAGACTGGCCACCTGGCCTGGTGGAGATGTGCTATGCTGAGAGATTTGTTTTAGTTGTTAACTAAAACAGCTAAACTGTATACACTCATGAAATATGTGTAAGCATGTTCATTATAGATATGTGGACAATAGGCTCATGATAATACTTGTGTTGGCTGTTGCAAATATATGTACGTTTACTTTGTAGTAAGCTGCCCAAAGAGGCACACAGTGGTCCTGTTGTTCCATTGATTGGACTGGATTGGTGTGTCCAAAAATATGTAGCTGAATGAGTTGTTTTTTTCTGCCTGAACTTAATAAACATACAATGAAGATACATTCCTGTCTGTTTTTTATTTACTAGGACCTACTTAGTCAACTTATTTACTCATATTTCAGGAGAAACCGAATGGAACCTTAACTCAGATTGTCAACATCCACTGAAATTCCTGCATCTCTCCACAAACAAAAGTGTGATGTTTCACACCTTTAGTTGAGTGTTCCACCCATTCACATGCAGTGAGCTGTTGGACAGGGGTCTGGTTATGTGAATGATAAAGCTATAGACCAATCAAGAGTATCACACCCACCCAACAAGTGATCAGAGTAACTTTTGAAAGAATACAGGTGAAAATGTATGTTGTTGTGAAAGAGATGAGTAGCATGTGTTTTGCAATAACGTATTATTAGGTCTTACTTAACCTACTTAATGTAATCTTTATTTAATGTAATGTGTATTCATGTTTGCATCAGAAAATGAAATGAATTTAGAGTTGAAAAGTAATATTCGTGTTTACAAGTAAGACGCGCAAACGCTGGAAGCGAACGCAGCTCGAAAATATTGTGTATTTACGGACTTTGTGTGTGTGTATGTGTGTGTTTGTGTTTTGACTGTAGCTGCACTCTGGCGCACTCTGTCGGCCGCACCCAGGCAGTGCACTGCACACAGACAGACACACACACACAAGCCGAGCAGACTTTCATAGTAAGCTCCACTTGGGTGGAGGCCTCCTTCCGCCTTCGCAATCAGGGTGTTATGTCTTTAGGTTGATCAAATCTGATCCATCATAGTTTTAGTAATGTAAATGGTTAATCAAATAGGTGAGCCTACTAGCTTTTTAATATGTAATATGTCATTCAATTATTTTCTCTTTCTAAATCCCACTTCATATTTGCATGTTGTTGTGAAAGGCATGAGTAGCAAAATGTTTGCTTTATTTTCTGGTTAAACTTTGTATTTTTCCTTCCTACTTAGGTCTACTTAACTTTTTATGTTTGCAATTGTATTTTGTATCAATGTTCACACTTGAACATGAAATTAAAGTACTGTTGAAGGGAATACTGAACCTAGAGCGAGTTGTGATTGGTTGACAGGTGGTTCTATAGTTCTCGTCTTTGGCCAATCATTAGAAGCATTTACAGTTTCCACCTCAGGCTCTCTAGTATAAGAAGAGTGTGTAGTTGTAATGTCTCCACAACTCCTCCAGGATATCAATCATTTCAACCAGAAGTGACAGTGGACTCCAGACTTCAGGTGAAGATGAACTCTCTAGACTGCACCAGGAACAATTCTGCTGAACAGGTGGAACCCAAAGACCATCAAGATCTTTGTAAGTTATAGTTTTGGTTTGTTTGTTTTGGTTTTCCTTGTCTATAATCTTTTGTATTGTATTTGAATGTGTCCTGTAGCTTTCTTGCATGTTAGATTTATCCGTTTTAGTGTCTTCCATCTATGATCTATTATTATATTGTGAATATATGCATTTGCAGTTGTTTGACATGGATTATTTTGCCATCACTAGTTAGCTAGTTTAAAATTAGCCTTGATTTAAAAAAGGCCAAAGAAATGTTAAGATTACACTTGGATTAACATGTTGAGTATGTATGCAGAAAAAGAAGATGGTATTCAAGGAGGGATTCATAAGAGTTTTAACGTAATGTTAAATTCCTAACTTATTTTATCTTTCCACTTCTCAACTCTCTTCCCTTTGTCTTGTTTCCAATCCAGTGTTGCAAATTCCTTCTGGCTCCCCTGTCCTACCAGCAGTAAATGAACAAAGAAGCTTGGCTAAACCCAAAAAGCACAGCTGTGGCCAGTGCGGGAAACGTTTCACTGGAGTGTCCAGCCTTAAGACACACCAGAGAATGCACATTGGAGAAAGGCCATTCCACTGTGACCAATGTGGGAGCAGGTTTATTTCAACATCTCACTTAAAGGATCACCAGAAAACTCACACTGGAGAAAGACAATTCCATTGTGAGCAGTGTGGGGACAACTACAAAACAAAAGCTGACTTCGCAAGTCACCAGCTAATGCACACCCTATGGTGTGAATAGAGAAACCCTATGGATGTGATCTGCGTGGAAACATTTCATTCAAAAGTCCAACCTTAAAAAACACCAGGATATTCACACTGGAGAAAGACCATACCACCGTGAGCAGTGTGGGAGCACGTTTAAGACCAAATCTGAATTAATAATACACCAGAGAATCAATGGTGGTGAGAAACAGTGTGACAAGAGTTTCAGACACCATAGACTGGCCACCTGGCCTGGTGGAGATGTGCTATGCTGAGAGATTTGTTCTAGTTGTTAACTAAAACAGCTAAACTGTATACACTCATGAAATATGTGTAAGCATGTTCATTATAGATATGTGGACAATAGGCTCATGATAATACTTGTGTTGGCTGTTGCAAATATATGTACGTTTACTTTGTAGTAAGCTGCCCTAAGAGGCACACAGTGGTCCTGTTGTTCCATTGATTGGACTGGATTGGTGTGTCCAAAAATATGTAGCTGAATGAGTTGTTTTTTTCTGCCTGAACTTAATAAACATACAATGAAGACACATTCCTGTCTGTTTTTTATTTACTAGGACCTACTTAGTCAACTTACTTACTCATATTTCAGGAGAAACCGAATGGAACCGTAACTCAGATTGTCAACATCCACTGAAATTCCTGCATCTCTCCACAAACAAAAGTGTGATGTTTCACACCTTTAGTTGAGTGTTCCACCCATTCACATGCAGTGAGCTGTTGGACAGGGGTCTGGTTATGTGAATGATAAAGCTATAGTCCAATCAAGAGTATCACACCCACCCAACAAGTGATCAGAGTAACTTTTGAAAGAATACAGGTGAAAATGTATGTTGTTGTGAAAGAGATGAGTAGCATGTGTTTTGCAATAACGTATTATTAGGTCTTACTTAACCTACTTAATGTAATCTTTATTTAATGTAATGTGTATTCATGTTTGCATCAGAAAATGAAATGAATTTAGAGTTGAAAAGTAATATTAGTGTATACAAGTAAGACGCACGAACGATGGAAGCGAACGCAGCTCGAAAATATTGTGTATTTACGGACTTTGTGTGTGTGTGTGTGTGTGTGTGTGTGTGTGTTTGTGTTTTGACTGTAGCTGCACTCTGGCGCACTCTGTCGGCCGCACCCAGGCAGTGCACTGCACACAGACAGACACACACACACAAGCCGAGCAGACTTTCATAGTAAGCTCCACTTGGGCGGAGGCCTCCTTCCGCCTTCGCAATCAGGGTGTTATGTCTTTAGGTTGATCAAATCTGATCCATCATAGTTTTAGTAATGTAAATGGTTAATCAAATAGGTGAGCCTACTAGCTTTTTAATATGTAATATGTCATTCAATTATTTTCTCTTTCTAAATCCCACTTCATATTTGCATGTTGTTGTGAAAGGCATGAGTAGCAAAATGTTTGCTTTATTTTCTGGTTAAACTTTGTATTTTTCCTTCCTACTTAGGTCTACTTAACTTTTTATTTTTGCAATTGTATTTTGTATCAATGTACACACTTGAACATGAAATTAAAGTAGTGTTGAAGGGAATACTGAACCTAGAGTGAGTTGTGATTGGTTGACAGGTGGTTCTATAGTTCTCGTCTTTGGCCAATCATTGCAAGCATTTAGAGTTTCCACCTCAGGCTCTCTAGTATAAGAAGAGTGTGTAGTTGTAATGTCTCCACAACTCCTCCAGGATATCAATAATTTCAACCAGAACTGACTGTGGACTCCAAACTTTCAGGTGAAGATGAACTCTCTAGACTGCACCAGGAACAATTCTGCTGAACAGGTGGAACCCAAAGACCATCAAGATCTTTGTAAGTTATAGTTTTGGTTTGTTTGTTTTGGTTTTCCTTGTCTATAATCTTTTGTATTGTATTTGAATGTGTCCTGTAGCTTTCTTGCATGTTAGATTTATCCGTTTTAGTGTCTTCCATCTATGATCTATTATTATATTGTGAATATATGCATTTGCTTGACATGGATTATTTTGCCATCACTAGTTAGCTAGTTTAAAATTAGCCTTGATTTAAAAAAGGCCAAAGAAATGTTAAGATTACACTTGGATTAACATGTTGAGTATGTATGCAGAAAAAGAAGATGGTATTCAAGGAGGGATTCATAAGAGTTTTAACGTAATGTTAAATTCCTAACTTATTTTATCTTTCCACTTCTCAACTCTCTTCCCTTTGTCTTGTTTCCAATCCAGTGTTGCAAATTCCTTCTGGCTCCCCTGTCCTACCAGCAGTAAATGAACAAAGAAGCTTGGCTAAACCCAAAAAGCACAGCTGTGGCCAGTGCGGGAAACGTTTCACTGGAGTGTCCAGCCTTAAGACACACCAGAGAATGCACATTGGAGAAAGGCCATTCCACTGTGACCAATGTGGGAGCAGGTTTATTTCAACATCTCACTTAAAGGATCACCAGAAAACTCACACTGGAGAAAGACAATTCCATTGTGAGCAGTGTGGGGACAACTACAAAACAAAAGCTGACTTCGCTAGTCACCAGATAATGCACACCCTATGGTGTGAATAGAGAAACCCTATGGATGTGATCTGCGTGGAATCATTTCATTAAAAAGTCCAACCTTAAAAAACACCAGGATATTCACACTGGAGAAAGACCATACCACCGTGAGCAGTGTGGGAGCACGTTTAAGACCAAATCTGAATTAATAATACACCAGAGAATCAATGGTGGTGAGAAACAGTGTGACAAGAGTTTCAGACACCATAGACTGGCCACCTGGCCTGGTGGAGATGTGCTATGCTGAGAGATTTGTTTTAGTTGTTAACTAAAACGGCTAAACTGTATACACTCATGAAATATGTATAAGCATGTTCATTATAGATATGTGGACAATAGGCTCATTGTGTTGGCTGTTGCAAATATATGTACGTTTACTTTGTAGTAAGCTGCCCAAAGAGGCACACAGTGGTCCTGTTGTTCTATTGATTGGACTGGATTGGTGTGTCCAAAAATATGTAGCTAAATGAGTTGTTGTTTTTTCTGCCTGAACTTAATAAACATGCAACGAAGATACATTCCTGTCTGTTTTTTATTTACTAGGACCTATTTAGTCAACTTACTCATATTTCAGAAGTTATATGTGTGACCAGGCCGTGGCCCGGGTTTGGTTTAGAACTTTTAACTTAAACAGACACTTTAAATACTCAAAACTGAACATATTCTCTGACCGGTTAAGTGCATGCTTATAGGTACTGCATAGCACTGTGTAAGAGGCACCATTCTTACCGGAGCCTTCGTAAGGACAGCACATAACTACCTACGCAGGTTCTGGAAAAGCAGCCATTGTTTATTTGATGTATTGTATATTCAGCTTCTCTCAATGAGTCTCACTACTACTGTCTAATGCTAATAACAAATACTCCACTGAGTTCTCTATAAATGTCATATTTGCATTTCCAAGACATGCAAAGTACAAGGACCCATTAGACAACACAATGACTGACCTTTGAGGACAATGAGCCACCATCCTTATGCACTACTTTGACTGAATTGCATGTGAATGATAAAGCTATAGACCAATGACAGAGTATCACACCCACCCAACAAGTAATCAGGCTAACTTTTGAAAGAATACAGGTGAAAATGCATGTTGTTGTGAAAGAGATGAGTAGCATATGTTTTTCAATAACTTATTATTAGGTCTTACTTAACCTACTTAATGTAATCTTTATTTAATGTAATTTGTATTCATGTTTGCATCAGAAAATGAAATGAATGTAGTGTAATGTGAGTGTATATCAGGGTGTTATTTCTTTAGGTTGATCAAATCTGATCCATCACAGTTTTAGCAATGTAAATGGTTCATCAAATAGGTGAGCCTGCTAGCTTTTTAATATGTAATACGTCATTCAATTATTTTCTCTTTCTAAATCCCACTTCATATTTGCATGTTGTTGTGAAAGGCATGAGTAGCAAAATGTTTGCTTTATTTTCAATTTTTTCCTTAACTTAATAAACTTTGTATTTTTCCTTCCTACTTAGGTCTACTTAAATTTTTATTTTTGCAATTGTATTTTGTATCAATGTACACACTTGAACATGAAATTAAAGTAGTGTTGAAGGGAATACTGAACCTAGAGTGAGTTGTGATTGGTTGACAGGTGGTTCTATAGTTCTCGTCTTTGGCCAATCATTGCAAGCATTTAGAGTTTCCACCTCAGGCTCTCTAGTATAAGAAGAGTGTGTAGTTGTAATGTCTCCACAACTCCTCCAGGATATCAATCATTTCAACCAGAACTGACTGTGGACTCCAAACTTTCAGGTGAAGATGAACTCTCTAGACTGCACCAGGAACAATTCTGCTGAACAGGTGGAACCCAAAGACCATCAAGATCTCTGTAAGTTATTGTCTTTCATCTATTATTATTATATTGTGAATATGTGCATTTGCAGTTGTTTGTCATGGATTATTTTCTCATCACTAGTTAGCTAGTTTAAAATTAGCCTTGATTTAAAATAGGCCAACGCAATGTTAAGATTACACTTGGATTAACATGTTTAAGTATGTATGCACACAATGAAGATGGTCTTCAAGGAGGGATCCATAACAGTTTTAACGTAATGTTAAATTCCTACATTATTTTATCTTTCAACTCTCTTCCCTTTGTCTTGTTTCCAATCCAGTGTTGCAAATTCCTTCTGACTTCCCTGTCCTACCAGCAGTAAATGAACAAAGAAGCTTGGCTAAACCCAAAAAGCACAGCTGTGGCCAGTGCGGGAAACGTTTCACTAGAGTGTCCAGCCTTAAGACACACCAGAGAATGCACATTGGAGAAAGGCCATTCCACTGTGACCAATGTGGGAGCAGGTTTATTACAACATCTCACTTAAAGGATCACCAGAAAACTCACACTGGAGAAAGACAATTCCATTGTGAGCAGTGTGGGGACAACTACAAAACAAAAGCTGACTTCGCTAGTCACCAGATAATGCACACCCTATGGTGTGAATAGAGAAACCCTATGGATGTGATCTGCGTGGAAAATTTTCATTCAAAAGTCCAACCTTAAAAAACACCAGGATATTCACACTGGAGAAAGACCATACCACCGTGAGCAGTGTGGGAGCAAGTTTAAGACCAAATCTGAATTAATAATACACCAGAGAATCAATGGTGGTGAGAAACAGTGTGACAAGAGTTTCAGACACCATAGACTGGCCACCTGGCCTGGTGGAGATGTGCTATGCTGAGAGATTTGTTTTAGTTGTTAACTAAAACGGCTAAACTGTATACACTCATGAAATATGTATAATCATGTTCATTATAGATATGTGAACAATAGGCTCATGATAATACTTGTGTTGGCTGTTGCAAATATATGTAATATGTCATTCAATTATTTTCTCTTTCTAAATCCCACTTCATATTTGCATGTGGTTGTGAAAGGCATGAGTAGCAAAATGTTTGCTTTATTTTCAATGATTTCCTTAATTTAATAAACTTTGTATTTTTCCTTCCTACTTAGGTCTACTTAACTTTTTTTTTTTGCAATTGTATTTTGTATCAATGTACACACTTGAACATGAAATTAAAGTAGTGTTGAAGGGAATACTGAACCTAGAGTGAGTTGTGATTGGTTGACAGGTGGTTCTATAGTTCTCGTCTTTGGCCAATCATTGCAAGCATTTAGAGTTTCCACCTCAGGCTCTCTAGTATAAGAAGAGTGTGTAGTTGTAATGTCTCCAAAACTCCTCCAGGATATCAATCATTTCAATCAGAACTGACTGTGGACTCCAAACTTTCAGGTGAAGATGAACTCTCTAGACTGCACCAGGAACAATTCTGCTGAACAGGTGGAACCCAAAGACCATCAAGATCTCTGTAAGTTATTGTCTTTCATCTATTATTATTATATTGTGAATATGTGCATTTGCAGTTGTTTGTCATGGATTATTTTCTCATCACTAGTTAGCTAGTTTAAAATTAGCCTTGATTTAAAATAGGCCAACGCAATGTTAAGATTACACTTGGATTAACATGTTTAAGTATGTATGCACACAATGAAGATGGTCTTCAAGGAGGGATCCATAACAGTTTTAACGTAATGTTAAATTCCTACATTATTTTATCTTTCAACTCTCTTCCCTTTGTCTTGTTTCCAATCCAGTGTTGCAAATTCCTTCTGACTTCCCTGTCCTACCAGCAGTAAATGAACAAAGAAGCTTGGCTAAACCCAAAAAGCACAGCTGTGGCCAGTGCGGGAAACGTTTCACTAGAGTGTCCAGCCTTAAGACACACCAGAGAATGCACATTGGAGAAAGGCCATTCCACTGTGACCAATGTGGGAGCAGGTTTATTGCAACATCTCACTTAAAGGATCACCAGAAAACTCACACTGGAGAAAGACAATTCCATTGTGAGCAGTGTGGGGACAACTACAAAACAAAAGCTGACTTCGCTAGTCACCAGATAATGCACACCCTATGGTGTGAATAGAGAAACCCTATGGATGTGATCGGCGTGGAAACATTTCATTCAAAAGTCCAACCTTAAAAAACACCAGGATATTCACACTGGAGAAAGACCATACCACCGTGAGCAGTGTGGGAGCACGTTTAAACCAAATCTGAATTAATAATACACCAGAGAATCAATGGTGGTGAGAAACAGTGTGACAAGAGTTTCAGACACCATAGACTGGCCACCTGGCCTGGTGGAGATTTGCTATGCTGAGAGATTTGTTTTAGTTGTTAACTAAAACGGCTAAACTGTATACACTCATGAAATATGTATAAGCATGTTCATTATAGATATGTGGACAATAGGCTCATGATAATACTTGTGTTGGCTGTTGCAAATATATGTAATATGTCATTCAATTATTTTCTCTTTCTAATTCCCACTTCATATTTGCATGTTGTTGTGAAAGGCATGAGTAGCAAAATGTTTGCTTTATTTTCAATGATTTCCTTAATTTAATAAACTTTGTATTTTTCCTTCCTACTTAGGTCTACTTAACTTTTTATTTTTGCAATTGTATTTTGTATCAATGTACACACTTGAACATGAAATTAAAGTAGTGTTGAAGGGAATACTGAACCTAGAGTGAGTTGTGATTGGTTGACAGGTGGTTCTATAGTTCTCGTCTTTGGCCAATCATTGCAAGCATTTAGAGTTTCCACCTCAGGCTCTCTAGTATAAGAAGAGTGTGTAGTTGTAATGTCTCCACAACTCCTCCAGGATATCAATCATTTCAACCAGAACTGACTGTGGACTCCAAACTTTCAGGTGAAGATGAACTCTCTAGACTGCACCAGGAACAATTCTGCTGAACAGGTGGAACCCAAAGACCATCAAGATCTCTGTAAGTTATTGTCTTTCATCTATTATTATTATATTGTGAATATGTGCATTTGCAGTTGTTTGTCATGGATTATTTTCTCATCACTAGTTAGCTAGTTTAAAATTAGCCTTGATTTAAAATAGGCCAACGCAATGTTAAGATTACACTTGGATTAACATGTTTAAGTATGTATGCACACAATGAAGATGGTCTTCAAGGAGGGATCCATAACAGTTTTAACGTAATGTTAAATTCCTACATTGTTTTATCTTTCAACTCTCTTCCCTTTGTCTTGTTTCCAATCCAGTGTTGCAAATTCCTTCTGCCTTCCCTGTCCTACCAGCAGTAAATGAACAAAGAAGCTTGGCTAAACCCAAAAAGCACAGCTGTGGCCAGTGCGGGAAACGTTTCACTAGAGTGTCCAGCCTTAAGACACACCAGAGAATGCATATTGGAGAAAGGCCATTCCACTGTGACCAATGTGGGAGCAGGTTTATTACAACATCTCACTTAAAGGATCACCAGAAAACTCACACTGGAGAAAGACAATTCCATTGTGAGCAGTGTGGGGACAACTACAAAACAAAAGCTGACTTCGCTAGTCACCAGATAATGCACACCCTATGGTGTGAATAGAGAAACCCTATGGATGTGATCTGCGTGGAAACATTTCATTCAAAAGTCCAACCTTAAAAAACACCAGGATATTCACACTGGAGAAAGACCATACCACCGTGAGCAGTGTGGGAGCACGTTTAAGACCAAATCTGAATTAATAATACACCAGAGAATCAATGGTGGTGAGAAACAGTGTGACAAGAGTTTCAGACACCATAGACTGGCCACCTGGCCTGGTGGAGATGTGCTATGCTGAGAGATTTGTTTTAGTTGTTAACTAAAACGGCTAAACTGTATACACTCATGAAATATGTATAAGCATGTTCATTATAGATATGTGGACAATAGGCTCATGATAATACTTGTGTTGGCTGTTGCAAATATATGTAATATGTCATTCAATTATTTTCTCTTTCTAATTCCCACTTCATATTTGCATGTTGTTGTGAAAGGCATGAGTAGCAACATTTTTGCTTTATTTTCAATGATTTCCTTAATTTAATAAACTTTGTATTTTTCCTTCCTACTTAGGTCTACTTAACTTTTTATTTTTGCAATTGTATTTTGTATCAATGTACACACTTGAACATGAAATTAAAGTAGTGTTGAAGGGAATACTGAACCTAGAGTGAGTTGTGATTGGTTGACAGGTGGTTCTATAGTTCTCGTCTTTGGCCAATCATTGCAAGCATTTAGAGTTTCCACCTCAGACTCTCTAGTATAAGAAGAGTGTGTAGTTGTAATGTCTCCACAACTCCTCCAGGATATCAATCATTTCAACCAGAACTGACTGTGGACTCCAAACTTTCAGGTGAAGATGAACTCTCTAGACTGCACCAGGAACAATTCTGCTGAACAGGTGGAACCCAAAGACCATCAAGATCTCTGTAAGTTATTGTCTTTCATCTATTATTATTATATTGTGAATATGTGCATTTGCAGTTGTTTGTCATGGATTATTTTCTCATCACTAGTTAGCTAGTTTAAAATTAGCCTTGATTTAAAATAGGCCAACGCAATGTTAAGATTACACTTGGATTAACATGTTTAAGTATGTATGCACACAATGAAGATGGTCTTCAAGGAGGGATCCATAACAGTTTTAACGTAATGTTAAATTCCTACATTATTTTATCTTTCAACTCTCTTCCCTTTGTCTTGTTTCCAATCCAGTGTTGCAAATTCCTTCTGCCTTCCCTGTCCTACCAGCAGTAAATGAACAAAGAAGCTTGGCTAAACCCAAAAAGCACAGCTGTGGCCAGTGCGGGAAACGTTTCACTAGAGTGTCCAGCCTTAAGACACACCAGAGAATGCATATTGGAGAAAGGCCATTCCACTGTGACCAATGTGGGAGCAGGTTTATTACAACATCTCACTTAAAGGATCACCAGAAAACTCACACTGGAGAAAGACAATTCCATTGTGAGCAGTGTGGGGACAACTACAAAACAAAAGCTGACTTCGCTAGTCACCAGATAATGCACACCCTATGGTGTGAATAGAGAAACCCTATGGATGTGATCTGCGCGGAAACATTTCATTCAAAAGTCCAACCTTAAAAAACACCAGGATATTCACACTGGAGAAAGACCATACCACCGTGAGCAGTGTGGGAGCACGTTTAAGACCAAATCTGAATTAATAATACACCAGAGAATCAATGGTGGTGAGAAACAGTGTGACAAGAGTTTCAGACACCATAGACTGGCCACCTGGCCTGGTGGAGATGTGCTATGCTGAGATATTTGTTTTAGTTGTTAACTAAAACGGCTAAACTGTATACACTCATGAAATATGTATAAGCATGTTCATTATAGATATGTGGACAATAGGCTCATGATAATACTTGTGTTGGCTGTTGCAAATATATGTAATATGTCATTCAATTATTTTCTCTTTCTAATTCCCACTTCATATTTGCATGTTGTTGTGAAAGGCATGAGTAGCAAAATGTTTGCTTTATTTTCAATGATTTCCTTAATTTAATAAACTTTGTATTTTTCCTTCCTACTTAGGTCTACTTAACTTTTTATTTTTGCAATTGTATTTTGTATCAATGTACACACTTGAACATGAAATTAAAGTAGTGTTGAAGGGAATACTGAACCTAGAGTGAGTTGTGATTGGTTGACAGGTGGTTCTATAGTTCTCGTCTTTGGCCAATCATTGCAAGCATTTAGAGTTTCCACCTCAGACTCTCTAGTATAAGAAGAGTGTGTAGTTGTAATGTCTCCACAACTCCTCCAGGATATCAATCATTTCAACCAGAACTCACTGTGGACTCCAAACTTTCAGGTGAAGATGAACTCTCTAGACTGCACCAGGAACAATTCTGCTGAACAGGTGGAACCCAAAGACCATCAAGATCTCTGTAAGTTATTGTCTTTCATCTATTATCTATTATTATTATATTGTGAATATGTGCATTTGCAGTTGTTTGTCATGGATTATTTTCTCATCACTAGTTAGCTAGTTTAAAATTAGCCTTGATTTAAAATAGGCCAACGCAATGTTAAGATTACACTTGGATTAACATGTTTAAGTATGTATGCACACAATGAAGATGGTCTTCAAGGAGGGATCCATAACAGTTTTAACGTAATGTTAAATTCCTACATTATTTTATCTTTCAACTCTCTTCCCTTTGTCTTGTTTCCAATCCAGTGTTGCAAATTCCTTCTGACTTCCCTGTCCTACCAGCAGTAAATGAACAAAGAAGCTTGGCTAAACCCAAAAAGCACAGCTGTGGCCAGTGCGGGAAACGTTTCACTAGAGTGTCCAGCCTTAAGACACACCAGAGAATGCACATTGGAGAAAGGCCATTCCACTGTGACCAATGTGGGAGCAGGTTTATTACAACATCTCACTTAAAGGATCACCAGAAAACTCACACTGGAGAAAGACAATTCCATTGTGAGCAGTGTGGGGACAACTACAAAACAAAAGCTGACTTCGCTAGTCACCAGATAATGCACACCCTATGGTGTGAATAGAGAAACCCTATGGATGTGATCTGCGTGGAAACATTTCATTCAAAAGTCCAACCTTAAAAAACACCAGGATATTCACACTGGAGAAAGACCATACCACCGTGAGCAGTGTGGGAGCAAGTTTAAGACCAAATCTGAATTAATAATACACCAGAGAATCAATGGTGGTGAGAAACAGTGTGACAAGAGTTTCAGACACCATAGACTGGCCACCTGGCCTGGTGGAGATGTGCTATGCTGAGAGATTTGTTTTAGTTGTTAACTAAAACGGCTAAACTGTATACACTCATGAAATATGTATAAGCATGTTCATTATAGATATGTGGACAATAGGCTCATGATAATACTTGTGTTGGCTGTTGCAAATATATGTAATATGTCATTCAATTATTTTCTCTTTCTAAATCCCACTTCATATTTGCATGTGGTTGTGAAAGGCATGAGTAGCAAAATGTTTGCTTCATTTTCATTTTTTTTCCTTAATTTAATAAACTTTGTATTTTTCCTTCCTACTTAGGTCTACTTAACTTTTTATTTTTGCAATTGTATTTTGTATCAATGTACACACTTGAACATGAAATTAAAGTAGTGTTGAAGGGAATACTGAACCTAGAGTGAGTTGTGATTGGTTGACAGGTGGTTCTATAGTTCTCGTCTTTGGCCAATCATTGCAAGCATTTAGAGTTTCCACCTCAGGCTCTCTAGTATAAGAAGAGTGTGTAGTTGTAATGTCTCCACAACTCCTCCAGGATATCAATCATTTCAACCATAACTGACTGTGGACTCCAAACTTTCAGGTGAAGATGAACTCTCTAGACTGCACCAGGAACAATTCTGCTGAACAGGTGGAACCCAAAGACCATCAAGATCTCTGTAAGTTATTGTCTTTCATCTATTATTATTATATTGTGAATATGTGCATTTGCAGTTGTTTGTCATGGATTATTTTCTCATCACTAGTTAGCTAGTTTAAAATTAGCCTTGATTTAAAATAGGCCAACGCAATGTTAAGATTACACTTGGATTAACATGTTTAAGTATGTATGCACACAATGAAGATGGTCTTCAAGGAGGGATCCATAACAGTTTTAACGTAATGTTAAATTCCTACATTATTTTATCTTTCAACTCTCTTCCCTTTGTCTTGTTTCCAATCCAGTGTTACAAATTCCTTCTGACTTCCCTGTCCTACCAGCAGTAAATGAACAAAGAAGCTTGGCTAAACCCAAAAAGCACAGCTGTGGCCAGTGCGGGAAACGTTTCACTAGAGTGTCCAGCCTTAAGACACACCAGATAATGCACATTGGAGAAAGGCCATTCCACTGTGACCAATGTGGGAGCAGGTTTATTACAACATCTCACTTAAAGGATCACCAGAAAACTCACACTGGAGAAAGACAATTCCATTGTGAGCAGTGTGGGGACAACTACAAAACAAAAGCTGACTTCGCTAGTCACCAGATAATGCACACCCTATGGTGTGAATAGAGAAACCCTATGGATGTGATCTGCGTGGAAAAATTTCATTCAAAAGTCCAACCTTAAAAAACACCAGGATACCATACCACCGTGAGCAGTGTGGGAGCACGTTTAAGACCAAATCTGAATTAATAATACACCAGAGAATCAATGGTGGTGAGAAACAGTGTGACAAGAGTTTCAGACACCATAGACTGGCCACCTGGCCTGGTGGAGATGTGCTATGCTGAGATATTTGTTTTAGTTGTTAACTAAAACGGCTAAACTGTATACACTCATGAAATATGTATAAGCATGTTCATTATAGATATGTGGACAATAGGCTCATGATAATACTTGTGTTGGCTGTTGCAAATATATGTACATTTACTTTGTAGTAAGCTGCCCAAAGAGGCACACAGTGGTCCTGTTGTTCCATTGATTGGACTGGAATGGTGTGTCCAAAAATATGTAGCTGAATGAGTTGTTGTTTTTTCTGCCTGAACTTAATAAACATGCAATGAAGATACATTCCTGTCTGTTTTTTTATTTACTAGGACCTATTTAGTCAACTTACTCATATTTCAGAAGTTGTATGTGTGACCAGGCCGTGGCCCGGGTTTGGTTTAGAACTTTTAACTTAAACAGACACTTTAAATACTCAAAACTGAACATATTCTCTGACCGGTTAAGTGCATGCTTATAGGTACTGCATAGCACTGTGTAAGAGGCACCATTCTTACCGGAGCCTTCGTAAGGACAGCACATAACTACCTACGCAGGATCTGGAAAAGCAGCCATTGTTTATTTGATGTATTTTATATTCAACTTCTCTCAATGAGTCTCACTACTACTGTCTAATGCTAATAACAAATACTCCACTGAGTTCTCTATAAATATCATATTTGCATTTCCAAGACATGCAAAGTACAAGGACCCATCAGACAACACAATGACTGACCCTTGAGGACAATGAGCCACCATCCTTATGCACTACTTTGACTGAATTGCATGTGAATGATAAAGCTATAGACCAATGACAGAGTATCACACCCACCCAACAAGTAATCAGGCTACCTTTTGAAAGAATACAGGTGAAAATGTATGTTGTTGTGAAAGAGATGAGTAGTATGTGTTTTTCAATAACTTATTATTAGGTCTTACTTAACCTACTTAATGTAATCTTTATTTAATGTAATTTGTATTCATGTTTGCATCAGAAAATGAAATGAATGTAGTGTAATGTGAGTGTATATCAGGGTGTTTCTTTAGGTTGATCAAATCTGATCCATCACAGTTTTAGCAATGTAAGTGGTTAATCAAATAGGTGAGCCTGCTAGCTTTTTAATATGTAATATGTCATTCAATTATTTTCTCTTTCTAAATCCCACTTCATATTTGCATGTTGTTGTGAAAGGCATGAGTAGCAAAATGTTTGCTTTATTTTCAATGATTTCCTTAATTTAATAAACTTTGTATTTTTCCTTCCTACTTAGGTCTACTTAACTTTTTATTTTTGCAATTGTATTTTGTATCAATGTACACACTTGAACATGAAATTAAAGTAGTGTTGAAGGGAATACTGAACCTAGAGTGAGTTGTGATTGGTTGACAGGTGGTTCTATAGTTCTCGTCTTTGGCCAATCATTGCAAGCATTTAGAGTTTCCACCTCAGGCTCTCTAGTATAAGAAGAGTGTGTAGTTGTAATGTCTCCACAACTCCTCCAGGATATCAATCATTTCAACCAGAACTGACTGTGGACGCCAAACTTTCAGGTGAAGATGAACTCTCTAGACTGCATCAGGAACAATTCTGCTGAACAGGTGGAACCCAAAGACCATCAAGATCTCTGTAAGTTATTGTCTTTCATCTATTATCTATTATTATTATATTGTGAATATGTGCATTTGCAGTTGTTTGTCATGGATTATTTTCTCATCACTAGTTAGCTAGTTTAAAATTAGCCTTGATTTAAAATAGGCCAACGCAATGTTAAGATTACACTTGGATTAACATGTTTAAGTATGTATGCACACAATGAAGATGGTCTTCAAGGAGGGATCCATAACAGTTTTAACGTAATGTTAAATTCCTACATTATTTTATCTTTCAACTCTCTTCCCTTTGTCTTGTTTCCAATCCAGTGTTGCAAATTCCTTCTGACTTCCCTGTCCTACCAGCAGTAAATGAACAAAGAAGCTTGGCTAAACCCAAAAAGCACAGCTGTGGCCAGTGCGGGAAACGTTTCACTAGAGTGTCCAGCCTTAAGACACACCAGAGAATGCACATTGGAGAAAGGCCATTCCACTGTGACCAATGTGGGAGCAGGTTTATTACAACATCTCACTTAAAGGATCACCAGAAAACTCACACTGGAGAAAGACAATTCCATTGTGAGCAGTGTGGGGACAACTACAAAACAAAAGCTGACTTTGCTAGTCACCAGATAATGCACACCCTATGGTGTGAATAGAGAAACCCTATGGATGTGATCTGCGTGGAAACATTTCATTCAAAAGTCCAACCTTAAAACACACCAGGATATTCACACTGGAGAAAGACCATACCACCGTGAGCATTGTGGGAGCAAGTTTAAGACCAAATCTGAATTAATAATACACCAGAGAATCAATGGTGGTGAGAAACAGTGTGACAAGAGTTTCAGACACCATAGACTGGTCACCTGGCCTGGTGGAGATGTGCTATGCTGAGAGATTTGTTTTAGTTGTTAACTAAAACGGCTAAACTGTATACACTCATGAAATATGTATAAGCATGTTCATTATAGATATGTGGACAATAGGCTCATGATAATACTTGTGTTGGCTGTTGCAAATATATGTAATATGTCATTCAATTATTTTCTCTTTCTAAATCCCACTTCATATTTGCATGTGGTTGTGAAAGGCATGAGTAGCAAAATGTTTGCTTTATTTTCAATGATTTCCTTAATTTAATAAACTTTGTATTTTTCCTTCCTACTTAGGTCTACTTAACTTTTTATTTTTGCAATTGTATTTTGTATCAATGTACACACTTGAACATGAAATTAAAGTAGTGTTGAAGGGAATACTGAACCTAGAGTGAGTTGTGACTGGTTGACAGGTGGTTCTATAGTTCTCGTCTTTGGCCAATCATTGCAAGCATTTAGAGTTTCCACCTCAGGCTCTCTAGTATAAGAAGAGTGTGTAGTTGTAATGTCTCCACAACTCCTCCAGGATATCAATCATTTCAACCAGAACTGACTGTGGACTCCAAACTTTCAGGTGAAGATGAACTCTCTAGACTGCACCAGGAACAATTCTGCTGAACAGGTGGAACCCAAAGACCACCAAGATCTCTGTAAGCTATTGTCTTTCATCTATTATCTATTATTTTTATATTGTGAATATGTGCATTTGCAGTTGTTTGTCATGGATTATTTTCTCATCACTAGTTAGCTAGTTTAAAATTAGCCTTGATTTAAAATAGGCCAACGCAATGTTAAGATTACACTTGGATTAACATGTTTAAGTATGTATGCACACAATGAAGATGGTCTTCAAGGAGGGATCCATAACAGTTTTAACGTAATGTTAAATTCCTACATTATTTTATCTTTCAACTCTCTTCCCTTTGTCTTGTTTCCAATCCAGTGTTGCAAATTCCTTCTGACTTCCCTGTCCTACCAGCAGTAAATGAACAAAGAAGCTTGGCTAAACCCAAAAAGCACAGCTGTGGCCAGTGCGGGAAACGTTTCACTAGAGTGTCCAGCCTTAAGACACACCAGAGAATGCACATTGGAGAAAGGCCATTCCACTGTGACCAATGTGGGAGCAGGTTTATTACAACATCTCACTTAAAGGATCACCAGAAAACTCACACTGGAGAAAGACAATTCCATTGTGAGCAGTGTGGGGACAACTACAAAACAAAAGCTGACTTCGCTAGTCACCAGATAATGCACACCCTATGGTGTGAATAGAGAAACCCTATGGATGTGATCTGCGTGGAAACATTTCATTCAAAAGTCCAACCTTAAAAAACACCAGGATATTCACACTGGAGAAAGACCATACCACCGTGAGCAGTGTGGGAGCACGTTTAAGACCAAATCTGAATTAATAATACACCAGCGAATCAATGGTGGTGAGAAACAGTGTGACAAGAGTTTCAGACACCATAGACTGGCCACCTGGCCTGGTGGAGATGTGCTATGTTGAGAGATTTGTTTTAGTTGTATATTTAAAAAGGAAAGACCCGTTACATGTACATTTTGTGACAAAGGCTTTGTTCGACAAGATTATTTAAAAACAACTCTGTTATTTGAAATCACAGCAAAAAATATGCATGTTTGCTGCTGCCTTCCATTGAGCTGTTTTAATGATTCTGCTACACTGATATTTTATTCTCTTCATGTCATGTATTTCATTCATTTATTTTGATTATTTTTGCACTTTTTTTATTTTCTTTTCTAATTTTATTTTCCCCCTGAATCTGAACGTCCTTTTATAATGTTTAATTTTCTTAATATTTTGTATAAAACATGTTGAATTGCCTTGTTGTTGGGGGAGCAGTAATTGGCCAGTTTTGTTCTATTGTTGGTGTGTCCCACCCCCTCACTCTGATTGGGCCATCAGGTTCCTCTGTTAGTATTTAACAAGAGTTTGTTCTGTTTGGTGTCACTTTAATATCTGCTATTTGTTAAGAGATGAACTTCTCCTTTCTGCACAAGCTGTAGAATTCATATATTAGTTTTTTTTTGTTTTGATTCTACTTTTGTGCTTAATTTTACTACATTTTCTGTCTCTAAGTCAGTTAACTGACAATTGTGTAGTCTTTATTTAGTATCAGTTTATTTGGGCAAATTTGTAGTTATGTCTTTACTACAAACATTGATGTCCTTGGTCGACCAGTCTGCTGCTGCTGAAGAGATATTTGGGATCATTGGAAGAATTCTTAATAATATCAATACAATACTAACAATACTAGAATTGTTAGTATTGTTCTGATCATTGGACTTATAAAAGTGAATAGAGAAACCCTATGGGTGTGATCTGTGTGGAAACATTTCATTCAAAAGTCCAACCTTAAAAAAACACCAGGATATTCACACTGGAGAAAGACCATACCACTGTGAGCAGTGTGGGAGCATGTTTAAGACCGAATCTGAATTAATAATACACCAGAGAATCAATGGTGATGAGAAATAGTGTGACAAGAGTTTCAGACACCATAGACTGGCCACCTGGCCTGGTGGAGATGTGCTATGCTGAGAGATTTGTTTTAGTTAACTAAAACGGCTAAACTGTATACACTCATGAAATATGTATAAGCATGTTCATTATAGATATGTGGACAATAGGCTCATGATAATACTTGTGTTGGCTGTTGCAAATATATGTACATTTACTTTGTAGTAAGCTGCCCAAAGAGGCACACAGTGGTCCTGTTGTTCCATTGATTGGACTGGAATGGTGTGTCCAAAAATATGTAGCTGAATGAGTTGTTGTTTTTTTCTGCCTGAACTTAATAAACATGCAATGAAGATACATTCCTGTCTGTTTTTTATTTACTAGGACCTATTTAGTCAACTTACTCATATTTCAGAAGTTGTATGTGTGACCAGGCCGTGGCCCGGGTTTGGTTTAGAACTTTTAACTTAAACAGACACTTTAAATACTCAAAACTGAACATATTCTCTGACCGGTTAAGTGCATGCTTATAGGTACTGCATAGCACTGTGTAAGAGGCACCATTCTTACCGGAGCCTTCGTAAGGACAGCACATAACTACCTACGCAGGATCTGGAAAAGCAGCCATTGTTTATTTGATGTATTGTATATTCAACTTCTCTCAATGAGTCTCACTACTACTGTCTAATGCTAATAACAAATACTCCACTGAGTTCTCTATAAATATCATATTTGCATTTCCAAGACATGCAAAGTACAAGGACCCATCAGACAACACAATGACTGACCCTTGAGGACAATGAGCCACCATCCTTATGCACTACTTTGACTGAATTGCATGTGAATGATAAAGCTATAGACCAATGACAGAGTATCACACCCACCCAACAAGTAATCAGGCTACCTTTTGAAAGAATACAGGTGAAAATGTATGTTGTTGTGAAAGAGATGAGTAGTATGTGTTTTTCAATAACTTATTATTAGGTCTTACTTAACCTACTTAATGTAATCTTTATTTAATGTAATTTGTATTCATGTTTGCATCAGAAAATGAAATGAATGTAGTGTAATGTGAGTGTATATCAGGGTGTTATTTCTTTAGGTTGATCAAATCTGATCCATCACAGTTTTAGCAATGTAAATGGTTAATCAAATAGGTGAGCCTGCTAGCTTTTTAATATGTAATATGTCATTCATTTATTTTCTCTTTCTAAATCCCACTTCATATTTGCATGTTGTTGTGAAAGGCATGAGTAGCAAAATGTTTGCTTTATTTTCAATGATTTCCTTAATTTAATAAACTTTGTATTTTTCCTTCCTACTTAGGTCTACTTAACTTTTTATTTTTGCAATTGTATTTTGTATCAATGTACACACTTGAACATGAAATTAAAGTAGTGTTGAAGGGAATACTGAACCTAGAGTGAGTTGTGATTGGTTGACAGGTGGTTCTATAGTTCTCGTCTTTGGCCAATCATTGCAAGCATTTAGAGTTTCCACCTCAGGCTCTCTAGTATAAGAAGAGTGTGTAGTTGTAATGTCTCCACAACTCCTCCAGGATATCAATCATTTCAACCAGAACTGACTGTGGACGCCAAACTTTCAGGTGAAGATGAACTCTCTAGACTGCACCAGGAACAATTCTGCTGAACAGGTGGAACCCAAAGACCATCAAGATCTCTGTAAGTTATTGTCTTTCATCTATTATCTATTATTATTATATTGTGAATATGTGCATTTGCAGTTGTTTGTCATGGATTATTTTCTCATCACTAGTTAGCTAGTTTAAAATTAGCCTTGATTTAAAATAGGCCAACGCAATGTTAAGATTACACTTGGATTAACATGTTTAAGTATGTATGCACACAATGAAGATGGTCTTCAAGGAGGGATCCATAACAGTTTTAACGTAATGTTAAATTCCTACATTATTTTATCTTTCAACTCTCTTCCCTTTGTCTTGTTTCCAATCCAGTGTTGCAAATTCCTTCTGACTTCCCTGTCCTACCAGCAGTAAATGAACAAAGAAGCTTGGCTAAACCCAAAAAGCACAGCTGTGGCCAGTGCGGGAAACATTTCACTAGAGTGTCCAGCCTTAAGACACACCAGAGAATGCACATTGGAGAAAGGCCATTCCACTGTGACCAATGTGGGAGCAGGTTTATTACAACATCTCACTTAAAGGATCACCAGAAAACTCACACTGGAGAAAGACAATTCCATTGTGAGCAGTGTGGGGACAACTACAAAACAAAAGCTGACTTCGCTAGTCACCAGATAATGCACACCCTATGGTGTGAATAGAGAAACCCTATGGATGTGATCTGCGTGGAAACATTTCATTCAAAAGTCCAACCTTAAAAAACACCAGGATATTCACACTGGAGAAAGACCATACCACCGTGAGCAGTGTGGGAGCAAGTTTAAGACCAAATCTGAATTAATAATACACCAGAGAATCAATGGTGGTGAGAAACAGTGTGACAAGAGTTTCAGACACCATAGACTGGCCACCTGGCCTGGTGGAGATGTGCTATGCTGAGAGATTTGTTTTAGTTGTTAACTAAAACGGCTAAACTGTATACACTCATGAAATATGTATAAGCATGTTCATTATAGATATGTGGACAATAGGCTCATGATAATACTTGTGTTGGCTGTTGCAAATATATGTAATATGTCATTCAATTATTTTCTCTTTCTAAATCCCACTTCATATTTGCATGTGGTTGTGAAAGGCATGAGTAGCAAAATGTTTGCTTCATTTTCATTTTTTTTCCTTAATTTAATAAACTTTGTATTTTTCCTTCCTACTTAGGTCTACTTAACTTTTTATTTTTGCAATTGTATTTTGTATCAATGTACACACTTGAACATGAAATTAAAGTAGTGTTGAAGGGAATACTGAACCTAGAGTGAGTTGTGATTGGTTGACAGGTGGTTCTATAGTTCTCGTCTTTGGCCAATCATTGCAAGCATTTAGAGTTTCCACCTCAGGCTCTCTAGTATAAGAAGAGTGTGTAGTTGTAATGTCTCCACAACTCCTTCAGGATATCAATCATTTCAACCATAACTGACTGTGGACTCCAAACTTTCAGGTGAAGATGAACTCTCTAGACTGCACCAGGAACAATTCTGCTGAACAGGTGGAACCCAAAGACCATCAAGATCTCTGTAAGTTATTGTCTTTCATCTATTATTATTATATTGTGAATATGTGCATTTGCAGTTGTTTGTCATGGATTATTTTCTCATCACTAGTTAGCTAGTTTAAAATTAGCCTTGATTTAAAATAGGCCAACGCAATGTTAAGATTACACTTGGATTAACATGTTTAAGTATGTATGCACACAATGAAGATGGTCTTCAAGGAGGGATCCATAACAGTTTTAACGTAATGTTAAATTCCTACATTATTTTATCTTTCAACTCTCTTCCCTTTGTCTTGTTTCCAATCCAGTGTTACAAATTCCTTCTGACTTCCCTGTCCTACCAGCAGTAAATGAACAAAGAAGCTTGGCTAAACCCAAAAAGCACAGCTGTGGCCAGTGCGGGAAACGTTTCACTAGAGTGTCCAGCCTTAAGACACACCAGAGAATGCACATTGGAGAAAGGCCATTCCACTGTGACCAATGTGGGAGCAGGTTTATTACAACATCTCACTTAAAGGATCACCAGAAAACTCACACTGGAGAAAGACAATTCCATTGTGAGCAGTGTGGGGACAACTACAAAACAAAAGCTGACTTCGCTAGTCACCAGATAATGCACACCCTATGGTGTGAATAGAGAAACCCTATGGATGTGATCTGCGTGGAAAAATTTCATTCAAAAGTCCAACCTTAAAAAACACCAGGATACCATACCACCGTGAGCAGTGTGGGAGCACGTTTAAGACCAAATCTGAATTAATAATACACCAGAGAATCAATGGTGGTGAGAAACAGTGTGACAAGAGTTTCAGACACCATAGACTGGCCACCTGGCCTGGTGGAGATGTGCTATGCTGAGATATTTGTTTTAGTTGTTAACTAAAACGGCTAAACTGTATACACTCATGAAATATGTATAAGCATGTTCATTATAGATATGTGGACAATAGGCTCATGATAATACTTGTGTTGGCTGTTGCAAATATATGTACATTTACTTTGTAGTAAGCTGCCCAAAGAGGCACACAGTGGTCCTGTTGTTCCATTGATTGGACTGGAATGGTGTGTCCAAAAATATGTAGCTGAATGAGTTGTTGTTTTTTCTGCCTGAACTTAATAAACATGCAATGAAGATACATTCCTGTCTGTTTTTTATTTACTAGGACCTATTTAGTCAACTTACTCATATTTCAGAAGTTGTATGTGTGACCAGGCCGTGGCCCGGGTTTGGTTTAGAACTTTTAACTTAAACAGACACTTTAAATACTCAAAACTGAACATATTCTCTGACCGGTTAAGTGCATGCTTATAGGTACTGCATAGCACTGTGTAAGAGGCACCATTCTTACCGGAGCCTTCGTAAGGACAGCACATAACTACCTACGCAGGATCTGGAAAAGCAGCCATTGTTTATTTGATGTATTTTATATTCAACTTCTCTCAATGAGTCTCACTACTACTGTCTAATGCTAATAACAAATACTCCACTGAGTTCTCTATAAATATCATATTTGCATTTCCAAGACATGCAAAGTACAAGGACCCATCAGACAACACAATGACTGACCCTTGAGGACAATGAGCCACCATCCTTATGCACTACTTTGACTGAATTGCATGTGAATGATAAAGCTATAGACCAATGACAGAGTATCACACCCACCCAACAAGTAATCAGGCTACCTTTTGAAAGAATACAGGTGAAAATGTATGTTGTTGTGAAAGAGATGAGTAGTATGTGTTTTTCAATAACTTATTATTAGGTCTTACTTAACCTACTTAATGTAATCTTTATTTAATGTAATTTGTATTCATGTTTGCATCAGAAAATGAAATGAATGTAGTGTAATGTGAGTGTATATCAGGGTGTTATTTCTTTAGGTTGATCAAATCTGATCCATCACAGTTTTAGCAATGTAAGTGGTTAATCAAATAGGTGAGCCTGCTAGCTTTTTAATATGTAATATGTCATTCAATTATTTTCTCTTTCTAAATCCCACTTCATATTTGCATGTTGTTGTGAAAGGCATGAGTAGCAAAATGTTTGCTTTATTTTCAATGATTTCCTTAATTTAATAAACTTTGTATTTTTCCTTCCTACTTAGGTCTACTTGACTTTTTATTTTTGCAATTGTATTTTGTATCAATGTACACACTTGAACATGAAATTAAAGTAGTGTTGAAGGGAATACTGAACCTAGAGTGAGTTGTGATTGGTTGACAGGTGGTTCTATAGTTCTCGTCTTTGGCCAATCATTGCAAGCATTTAGAGTTTCCACCTCAGGCTCTCTAGTATAAGAAGAGTGTGTAGTTGTAATGTCTCCACAACTCCTCCAGGATATCAATCATTTCAACCAGAACTGACTGTGGACGCCAAACTTTCAGGTGAAGATGAACTCTCTAGACTGCACCAGGAACAATTCTGCTGAACAGGTGGAACCCAAAGACCATCAAGATCTCTGTAAGTTATCGTCTTTCATCTATTATCTATTATTATTATATTGTGAATATGTGCATTTGCAGTTGTTTGTCATGGATTATTTTCTCATCACTAGTTAGCTAGTTTAAAATTAGCCTTGATTTAAAATAGGCCAACGCAATGTTAAGATTACACTTGGATTAACATGTTTAAGTATGTATGCACACAATGAAGATGGTCTTCAAGGAGGGATCCATAACAATTTTAACGTAATGTTAAATTCCTACATTATTTTATCTTTCAACTCTCTTCCCTTTGTCTTGTTTCCAATCCAGTGTTGCAAATTCCTTCTGACTTCCCTGTCCTACCAGCAGTAAATGAACAAAGAAGCTTGGCTAAACCCAAAAAGCACAGCTGTGGCCAGTGCGGGAAACGTTTCACTAGAGTGTCCAGCCTTAAGACACACCAGAGAATGCACATTGGAGAAAGGCCATTCCACTGTGACCAATGTGGGAGCAGGTTTATTACAACATCTCACTTAAAGGATCACCAGAAAACTCACACTGGAGAAAGACAATTCCATTGTGAGCAGTGTGGGGACAACTACAAAACAAAAGCTGACTTTGCTAGTCACCAGATAATGCACACCCTATGGTGTGAATAGAGAAACCCTATGGATGTGATCTGCGTGGAAACATTTCATTCAAAAGTCCAACCTTAAAACACACCAGGATATTCACACTGGAGAAAGACCATACCACCGTGAGCATTGTGGGAGCAAGTTTAAGACCAAATCTGAATTAATAATACACCAGAGAATCAATGGTGGTGAGAAACAGTGTGACAAGAGTTTCAGACACCATAGACTGGTCACCTGGCCTGGTGGAGATGTGCTATGCTGAGAGATTTGTTTTAGTTGTTAACTAAAACGGCTAAACTGTATACACTCATGAAATATGTATAAGCATGTTCATTATAGATATGTGGACAATAGGCTCATGATAATACTTGTGTTGGCTGTTGCAAATATATGTAATATGTCATTCAATTATTTTCTCTTTCTAAATCCCACTTCATATTTGCATGTGGTTGTGAAAGGCATGAGTAGCAAAATGTTTGCTTTATTTTCAATGATTTCCTTAATTTAATAAACTTTGTATTTTTCCTTCCTACTTAGGTCTACTTAACTTTTTATTTTTGCAATTGTATTTTGTATCAATGTACACACTTGAACATGAAATTAAAGTAGTGTTGAAGGGAATACTGAACCTAGAGTGAGTTGTGACTGGTTGACAGGTGGTTCTATAGTTCTCGTCTTTGGCCAATCATTGCAAGCATTTAGAGTTTCCACCTCAGGCTCTCTAGTATAAGAAGAGTGTGTAGTTGTAATGTCTCCACAACTCCTCCAGGATATCAATCATTTCAACCAGAACTGACTGTGGACTCCAAACTTTCAGGTGAAGATGAACTCTCTAGACTGCACCAGGAACAATTCTGCTGAACAGGTGGAACCCAAAGACCACCAAGATCTCTGTAAGCTATTGTCTTTCATCTATTATCTATTATTATTATATTGTGAATATGTGCATTTGCAGTTGTTTGTCATGGATTATTTTCTCATCACTAGTTAGCTAGTTTAAAATTAGCCTTGATTTAAAATAGGCCAACGCAATGTTAAGATTACACTTGGATTAACATGTTTAAGTATGTATGCACACAATGAAGATGGTCTTCAAGGAGGGATCCATAACAGTTTTAACGTAATGTTAAATTCCTACATTATTTTATCTTTCAACTCTCTTCCCTTTGTCTTGTTTCCAATCCAGTGTTGCAAATTCCTTCTGACTTCCCTGTCCTACCAGCAGTAAATGAACAAAGAAGCTTGGCTAAACCCAAAAAGCACAGCTGTGGCCAGTGCGGGAAACATTTCACTAGAGTGTCCAGCCTTAAGACACACCAGAGAATGCACATTGGAGAAAGGCCATTCCACTGTGACCAATGTGGGAGCAGGTTTATTACAACATCTCACTTAAAGGATCACCAGAAAACTCACACTGGAGAAAGACAATTCCATTGTGAGCAGTGTGGGGACAACTACAAAACAAAAGCTGACTTTGCTAGTCACCAGATAATGCACACCCTATGGTGTGAATAGAGAAACCCTATGGATGTGATCTGCGTGGAAACATTTCATTCAAAAGTCCAACCTTAAAAAACACCAGGATATTCACACTGGAGAAAGACCATACCACCGTGAGCAGTGTGGGAGCAAGTTTAAGACCAAATCTGAATTAATAATACACCAGAGAATCAATGGTGGTGAGAAACAGTGTGACAAGAGTTTCAGACACCATAGACTGGCCACCTGGCCTGGTGGAGATGTGCTATGCTGAGAGATTTGTTTTAGTTGTTAACTAAAACGGCTAAACTGTATACACTCATGAAATATGTATAAGCATGTTCATTATAGATATGTGGACAATAGGCTCATGATAATACTTGTGTTGGCTGTTGCAAATATATGTAATATGTCATTCAATTATTTTCTCTTTCTAAATCCCACTTCATATTTGCATGTGGTTGTGAAAGGCATGAGTAGCAAAATGTTTGCTTTATTTTCATTTTTTTTCCTTAATTTAATAAACTTTGTATTTTTCCTTCCTACTTAGGTCTACTTAACTTTTTATTTTTGCAATTGTATTTTGTATCAATGTACACACTTGAACATGAAATTAAAGTAGTGTTGAAGGGAATACTGAACCTAGAGTGAGTTGTGACTGGTTGACAGGTGGTTCTATAGTTCTCGTCTTTGGCCAATCATTGCAAGCATTTAGAGTTTCCACCTCAGGCTCTCTAGTATAAGAAGAGTGTGTAGTTGTAATGTCTCCACAACTCCTCCAGGATATCAATCATTTCAACCAGAACTGACTGTGGACTCCAAACTTTCAGGTGAAGATGAACTCTCTAGACTGCACCAGGAACAATTCTGCTGAACAGGTGGAACCCAAAGACCACCAAGATCTCTGTAAGCTATTGTCTTTCATCTATTATCTATTATTATTATATTGTGAATATGTGCATTTGCAGTTGTTTGTCATGGATTATTTTCTCATCACTAGTTAGCTAGTTTAAAATTAGCCTTGATTTAAAATAGGCCAACGCAATGTTAAGATTACACTTGGATTAACATGTTTAAGTATGTATGCACACAATGAAGATGGTCTTCAAGGAGGGATCCATAACAGTTTTAACGTAATGTTAAATTCCTACATTATTTTATCTTTCAACTCTCTTCCCTTTGTCTTGTTTCCAATCCAGTGTTGCAAATTCCTTCTGACTTCCCTGTCCTACCAGCAGTAAATGAACAAAGAAGCTTGGCTAAACCCAAAAAGCACAGCTGTGGCCAGTGCGGGAAACATTTCACTAGAGTGTCCAGCCTTAAGACACACCAGAGAATGCACATTGGAGAAAGGCCATTCCACTGTGACCAATGTGGGAGCAGGTTTATTACAACATCTCACTTAAAGGATCACCAGAAAACTCACACTGGAGAAAGACAATTCCATTGTGAGCAGTGTGGGGACAACTACAAAACAAAAGCTGACTTTGCTAGTCACCAGATAATGCACACCCTATGGTGTGAATAGAGAAACCCTATGGATGTGATCTGCGTGGAAACATTTCATTCAAAAGTCCAACCTTAAAAAACACCAGGATATTCACACTGGAGAAAGACCATACCACCGTGAGCAGTGTGGGAGCAAGTTTAAGACCAAATCTGAATTAATAATACACCAGAGAATCAATGGTGGTGAGAAACAGTGTGACAAGAGTTTCAGACACCATAGACTGGCCACCTGGCCTGGTGGAGATGTGCTATGCTGAGAGATTTGTTTTAGTTGTTAACTAAAACGGCTAAACTGTATACACTCATGAAATATGTATAAGCATGTTCATTATAGATATGTGGACAATAGGCTCATGATAATACTTGTGTTGGCTGTTGCAAATATATGTAATATGTCATTCAATTATTTTCTCTTTCTAAATCCCACTTCATATTTGCATGTGGTTGTGAAAGGCATGAGTAGCAAAATGTTTGCTTTATTTTCATTTTTTTTCCTTAATTTAATAAACTTTGTATTTTTCCTTCCTACTTAGGTCTACTTAACTTTTTATTTTTGCAATTGTATTTTGTATCAATGTACACACTTGAACATGAAATTAAAGTAGTGTTGAAGGGAATACTGAACCTAGAGTGAGTTGTGATTGGTTGACAGGTGGTTCTATAGTTCTCGTCTTTGGCCAATCATTGCAAGCATTTAGAGTTTCCACCTCAGGCTCTCTAGTATAAGAAGAGTGTGTAGTTGTAATGTCTCCACAACTCCTCCAGGATATCAATCATTTCAACCATAACTGACTGTGGACTCCAAACTTTCAGGTGAAGATGAACTCTCTAGACTGCACCAGGAACAATTCTGCTGAACAGGTGGAACCCAAAGACCATCAAGATCTCTGTAAGTTATTGTCTTTCATCTATTATCTATTATTATTATATTGTGAATATGTGCATTTGCAGTTGTTTGTCATGGATTATTTTCTCATCACTAGTTAGCTAGTTTAAAATTAGCCTTGATTTAAAATAGGCCAACGCAATGTTAAGATTACACTTGGATTAACATGTTTAAGTATGTATGCACACAATGAAGATGGTCTTCAAGGAGGGATCCATAACAGTTTTAACGTAATGTTAAATTCCTACATTATTTTATCTTTCAACTCTCTTCCCTTTGTCTTGTTTCCAATCCAGTGTTGCAAATTCCTTCTGACTTCCCTGTCCTACCAGCAGTAAATGAACAAAGAAGCTTGGCTAAACCCAAAAAGCACAGCTGTGGCCAGTGCGGGAAACATTTCACTAGAGTGTCCAGCCTTAAGACACACCAGAGAATGCACATTGGAGAAAGGCCATTCCACTGTGACCAATGTGGGAGCAGGTTTATTACAACATCTCACTTAAAGGATCACCAGAAAACTCACACTGGAGAAAGACAATTCCATTGTGAGCAGTGTGGGGACAACTACAAAACAAAAGCTGACTTCGCTAGTCACCAGATAATGCACACCCTATGGTGTGAATAGAGAAACCCTATGGATGTGATCTGCGTGGAAACATTTCATTCAAAAGTCCAACCTTAAAAAACACCAGGATATTCACACTGGAGAAAGACCATACCACCGTGAGCAGTGTGGGAGCAAGTTTAAGACCAAATCTGAATTAATAATACACCAGAGAATCAATGGTGGTGAGAAACAGTGTGACAAGAGTTTCAGACACCATAGACTGGCCACCTGGCCTGGTGGAGATGTGCTATGCTGAGAGATTTGTTTTAGTTGTTAACTAAAACGGCTAAACTGTATACACTCATGAAATATGTATAAGCATGTTCATTATAGATATGTGGACAATAGGCTCATGATAATACTTGTGTTGGCTGTTGCAAATATATGTAATATGTCATTCAATTATTTTCTCTTTCTAAATCCCACTTCATATTTGCATGTGGTTGTGAAAGGCATGAGTAGCAAAATGTTTGCTTCATTTTCATTTTTTTTCCTTAATTTAATAAACTTTGTATTTTTCCTTCCTACTTAGGTCTACTTAACTTTTTATTTTTGCAATTGTATTTTGTATCAATGTACACACTTGAACATGAAATTAAAGTAGTGTTGAAGGGAATACTGAACCTAGAGTGAGTTGTGATTGGTTGACAGGTGGTTCTATAGTTCTCGTCTTTGGCCAATCATTGCAAGCATTTAGAGTTTCCACCTCAGGCTCTCTAGTATAAGAAGAGTGTGTAGTTGTAATGTCTCCACAACTCCTCCAGGATATCAATCATTTCAACCATAACTGACTGTGGACTCCAAACTTTCAGGTGAAGATGAACTCTCTAGACTGCACCAGGAACAATTCTGCTGAACAGGTGGAACCCAAAGACCATCAAGATCTCTGTAAGTTATTGTCTTTCATCTATTATTATTATATTGTGAATATGTGCATTTGCAGTTGTTTGTCATGGATTATTTTCTCATCACTAGTTAGCTAGTTTAAAATTAGCCTTGATTTAAAATAGGCCAACGCAATGTTAAGATTACACTTGGATTAACATGTTTAAGTATGTATGCACACAATGAAGATGGTCTTCAAGGAGGGATCCATAACAGTTTTAACGTAATGTTAAATTCCTACATTATTTTATCTTTCAACTCTCTTCCCTTTGTCTTGTTTCCAATCCAGTGTTACAAATTCCTTCTGACTTCCCTGTCCTACCAGCAGTAAATGAACAAAGAAGCTTGGCTAAACCCAAAAAGCACAGCTGTGGCCAGTGCGGGAAACGTTTCACTAGAGTGTCCAGCCTTAAGACACACCAGAGAATGCACATTGGAGAAAGGCCATTCCACTGTGACCAATGTGGGAGCAGGTTTATTACAACATCTCACTTAAAGGATCACCAGAAAACTCACACTGGAGAAAGACAATTCCATTGTGAGCAGTGTGGGGACAACTACAAAACAAAAGCTGACTTCGCTAGTCACCAGATAATGCACACCCTATGGTGTGAATAGAGAAACCCTATGGATGTGATCTGCGTGGAAAAATTTCATTCAAAAGTCCAACCTTAAAAAACACCAGGATACCATACCACCGTGAGCAGTGTGGGAGCACGTTTAAGACCAAATCTGAATTAATAATACACCAGAGAATCAATGGTGGTGAGAAACAGTGTGACAAGAGTTTCAGACACCATAGACTGGCCACCTGGCCTGGTGGAGATGTGCTATGCTGAGATATTTGTTTTAGTTGTTAACTAAAACGGCTAAACTGTATACACTCATGAAATATGTATAAGCATGTTCATTATAGATATGTGGACAATAGGCTCATGATAATACTTGTGTTGGCTGTTGCAAATATATGTACATTTACTTTGTAGTAAGCTGCCCAAAGAGGCACACAGTGGTCCTGTTGTTCCATTGATTGGACTGGAATGGTGTGTCCAAAAATATGTAGCTGAATGAGTTGTTGTTTTTTCTGCCTGAACTTAATAAACATGCAATGAAGATACATTCCTGTCTGTTTTTTATTTACTAGGACCTATTTAGTCAACTTACTCATATTTCAGAAGTTGTATGTGTGACCAGGCCGTGGCCCGGGTTTGGTTTAGAACTTTTAACTTAAACAGACACTTTAAATACTCAAAACTGAACATATTCTCTGACCGGTTAAGTGCATGCTTATAGGTACTGCATAGCACTGTGTAAGAGGCACCATTCTTACCGGAGCCTTCGTAAGGACAGCACATAACTACCTACGCAGGATCTGGAAAAGCAGCCATTGTTTATTTGATGTATTTTATATTCAACTTCTCTCAATGAGTCTCACTACTACTGTCTAATGCTAATAACAAATACTCCACTGAGTTCTCTATAAATATCATATTTGCATTTCCAAGACATGCAAAGTACAAGGACCCATCAGACAACACAATGACTGACCCTTGAGGACAATGAGCCACCATCCTTATGCACTACTTTGACTGAATTGCATGTGAATGATAAAGCTATAGACCAATGACAGAGTATCACACCCACCCAACAAGTAATCAGGCTACCTTTTGAAAGAATACAGGTGAAAATGTATGTTGTTGTGAAAGAGATGAGTAGTATGTGTTTTTCAATAACTTATTATTAGGTCTTACTTAACCTACTTAATGTAATCTTTATTTAATGTAATTTGTATTCATGTTTGCATCAGAAAATGAAATGAATGTAGTGTAATGTGAGTGTATATCAGGGTGTTATTTCTTTAGGTTGATCAAATCTGATCCATCACAGTTTTAGCAATGTAAGTGGTTAATCAAATAGGTGAGCCTGCTAGCTTTTTAATATGTAATATGTCATTCAATTATTTTCTCTTTCTAAATCCCACTTCATATTTGCATGTTGTTGTGAAAGGCATGAGTAGCAAAATGTTTGCTTTATTTTCAATGATTTCCTTAATTTAATAAACTTTGTATTTTTCCTTCCTACTTAGGTCTACTTGACTTTTTATTTTTGCAATTGTATTTTGTATCAATGTACACACTTGAACATGAAATTAAAGTAGTGTTGAAGGGAATACTGAACCTAGAGTGAGTTGTGATTGGTTGACAGGTGGTTCTATAGTTCTCGTCTTTGGCCAATCATTGCAAGCATTTAGAGTTTCCACCTCAGGCTCTCTAGTATAAGAAGAGTGTGTAGTTGTAATGTCTCCACAACTCCTCCAGGATATCAATCATTTCAACCAGAACTGACTGTGGACGCCAAACTTTCAGGTGAAGATGAACTCTCTAGACTGCACCAGGAACAATTCTGCTGAACAGGTGGAACCCAAAGACCATCAAGATCTCTGTAAGTTATCGTCTTTCATCTATTATCTATTATTATTATATTGTGAATATGTGCATTTGCAGTTGTTTGTCATGGATTATTTTCTCATCACTAGTTAGCTAGTTTAAAATTAGCCTTGATTTAAAATAGGCCAACGCAATGTTAAGATTACACTTGGATTAACATGTTTAAGTATGTATGCACACAATGAAGATGGTCTTCAAGGAGGGATCCATAACAGTTTTAACGTAATGTTAAATTCCTACATTATTTTATCTTTCAACTCTCTTCCCTTTGTCTTGTTTCCAATCCAGTGTTGCAAATTCCTTCTGACTTCCCTGTCCTACCAGCAGTAAATGAACAAAGAAGCTTGGCTAAACCCAAAAAGCACAGCTGTGGCCAGTGCGGGAAACGTTTCACTAGAGTGTCCAGCCTTAAGACACACCAGAGAATGCACATTGGAGAAAGGCCATTCCACTGTGACCAATGTGGGAGCAGGTTTATTACAACATCTCACTTAAAGGATCACCAGAAAACTCACACTGGAGAAAGACAATTCCATTGTGAGCAGTGTGGGGACAACTACAAAACAAAAGCTGACTTTGCTAGTCACCAGATAATGCACACCCTATGGTGTGAATAGAGAAACCCTATGGATGTGATCTGCGTGGAAACATTTCATTCAAAAGTCCAACCTTAAAACACACCAGGATATTCACACTGGAGAAAGACCATACCACCGTGAGCATTGTGGGAGCAAGTTTAAGACCAAATCTGAATTAATAATACACCAGAGAATCAATGGTGGTGAGAAACAGTGTGACAAGAGTTTCAGACACCATAGACTGGTCACCTGGCCTGGTGGAGATGTGCTATGCTGAGAGATTTGTTTTAGTTGTTAACTAAAACGGCTAAACTGTATACACTCATGAAATATGTATAAGCATGTTCATTATAGATATGTGGACAATAGGCTCATGATAATACTTGTGTTGGCTGTTGCAAATATATGTAATATGTCATTCAATTATTTTCTCTTTCTAAATCCCACTTCATATTTGCATGTGGTTGTGAAAGGCATGAGTAGCAAAATGTTTGCTTTATTTTCAATGATTTCCTTAATTTAATAAACTTTGTATTTTTCCTTCCTACTTAGGTCTACTTAACTTTTTATTTTTGCAATTGTATTTTGTATCAATGTACACACTTGAACATGAAATTAAAGTAGTGTTGAAGGGAATACTGAACCTAGAGTGAGTTGTGACTGGTTGACAGGTGGTTCTATAGTTCTCGTCTTTGGCCAATCATTGCAAGCATTTAGAGTTTCCACCTCAGGCTCTCTAGTATAAGAAGAGTGTGTAGTTGTAATGTCTCCACAACTCCTCCAGGATATCAATCATTTCAACCAGAACTGACTGTGGACTCCAAACTTTCAGGTGAAGATGAACTCTCTAGACTGCACCAGGAACAATTCTGCTGAACAGGTGGAACCCAAAGACCACCAAGATCTCTGTAAGCTATTGTCTTTCATCTATTATCTATTATTATTATATTGTGAATATGTGCATTTGCAGTTGTTTGTCATGGATTATTTTCTCATCACTAGTTAGCTAGTTTAAAATTAGCCTTGATTTAAAATAGGCCAACGCAATGTTAAGATTACACTTGGATTAACATGTTTAAGTATGTATGCACACAATGAAGATGGTCTTCAAGGAGGGATCCATAACAGTTTTAACGTAATGTTAAATTCCTACATTATTTTATCTTTCAACTCTCTTCCCTTTGTCTTGTTTCCAATCCAGTGTTGCAAATTCCTTCTGACTTCCCTGTCCTACCAGCAGTAAATGAACAAAGAAGCTTGGCTAAACCCAAAAAGCACAGCTGTGGCCAGTGCGGGAAACATTTCACTAGAGTGTCCAGCCTTAAGACACACCAGAGAATGCACATTGGAGAAAGGCCATTCCACTGTGACCAATGTGGGAGCAGGTTTATTACAACATCTCACTTAAAGGATCACCAGAAAACTCACACTGGAGAAAGACAATTCCATTGTGAGCAGTGTGGGGACAACTACAAAACAAAAGCTGACTTTGCTAGTCACCAGATAATGCACACCCTATGGTGTGAATAGAGAAACCCTATGGATGTGATCTGCGTGGAAACATTTCATTCAAAAGTCCAACCTTAAAAAACACCAGGATATTCACACTGGAGAAAGACCATACCACCGTGAGCAGTGTGGGAGCAAGTTTAAGACCAAATCTGAATTAATAATACACCAGAGAATCAATGGTGGTGAGAAACAGTGTGACAAGAGTTTCAGACACCATAGACTGGCCACCTGGCCTGGTGGAGATGTGCTATGCTGAGAGATTTGTTTTAGTTGTTAACTAAAACGGCTAAACTGTATACACTCATGAAATATGTATAAGCATGTTCATTATAGATATGTGGACAATAGGCTCATGATAATACTTGTGTTGGCTGTTGCAAATATATGTAATATGTCATTCAATTATTTTCTCTTTCTAAATCCCACTTCATATTTGCATGTGGTTGTGAAAGGCATGAGTAGCAAAATGTTTGCTTTATTTTCATTTTTTTTCCTTAATTTAATAAACTTTGTATTTTTCCTTCCTACTTAGGTCTACTTAACTTTTTATTTTTGCAATTGTATTTTGTATCAATGTACACACTTGAACATGAAATTAAAGTAGTGTTGAAGGGAATACTGAACCTAGAGTGAGTTGTGACTGGTTGACAGGTGGTTCTATAGTTCTCGTCTTTGGCCAATCATTGCAAGCATTTAGAGTTTCCACCTCAGGCTCTCTAGTATAAGAAGAGTGTGTAGTTGTAATGTCTCCACAACTCCTCCAGGATATCAATCATTTCAACCAGAACTGACTGTGGACTCCAAACTTTCAGGTGAAGATGAACTCTCTAGACTGCACCAGGAACAATTCTGCTGAACAGGTGGAACCCAAAGACCACCAAGATCTCTGTAAGCTATTGTCTTTCATCTATTATCTATTATTATTATATTGTGAATATGTGCATTTGCAGTTGTTTGTCATGGATTATTTTCTCATCACTAGTTAGCTAGTTTAAAATTAGCCTTGATTTAAAATAGGCCAACGCAATGTTAAGATTACACTTGGATTAACATGTTTAAGTATGTATGCACACAATGAAGATGGTCTTCAAGGAGGGATCCATAACAGTTTTAACGTAATGTTAAATTCCTACATTATTTTATCTTTCAACTCTCTTCCCTTTGTCTTGTTTCCAATCCAGTGTTGCAAATTCCTTCTGACTTCCCTGTCCTACCAGCAGTAAATGAACAAAGAAGCTTGGCTAAACCCAAAAAGCACAGCTGTGGCCAGTGCGGGAAACATTTCACTAGAGTGTCCAGCCTTAAGACACACCAGAGAATGCACATTGGAGAAAGGCCATTCCACTGTGACCAATGTGGGAGCAGGTTTATTACAACATCTCACTTAAAGGATCACCAGAAAACTCACACTGGAGAAAGACAATTCCATTGTGAGCAGTGTGGGGACAACTACAAAACAAAAGCTGACTTTGCTAGTCACCAGATAATGCACACCCTATGGTGTGAATAGAGAAACCCTATGGATGTGATCTGCGTGGAAACATTTCATTCAAAAGTCCAACCTTAAAAAACACCAGGATATTCACACTGGAGAAAGACCATACCACCGTGAGCAGTGTGGGAGCAAGTTTAAGACCAAATCTGAATTAATAATACACCAGAGAATCAATGGTGGTGAGAAACAGTGTGACAAGAGTTTCAGACACCATAGACTGGCCACCTGGCCTGGTGGAGATGTGCTATGCTGAGAGATTTGTTTTAGTTGTTAACTAAAACGGCTAAACTGTATACACTCATGAAATATGTATAAGCATGTTCATTATAGATATGTGGACAATAGGCTCATGATAATACTTGTGTTGGCTGTTGCAAATATATGTAATATGTCATTCAATTATTTTCTCTTTCTAAATCCCACTTCATATTTGCATGTGGTTGTGAAAGGCATGAGTAGCAAAATGTTTGCTTTATTTTCATTTTTTTTCCTTAATTTAATAAACTTTGTATTTTTCCTTCCTACTTAGGTCTACTTAACTTTTTATTTTTGCAATTGTATTTTGTATCAATGTACACACTTGAACATGAAATTAAAGTAGTGTTGAAGGGAATACTGAACCTAGAGTGAGTTGTGATTGGTTGACAGGTGGTTCTATAGTTCTCGTCTTTGGCCAATCATTGCAAGCATTTAGAGTTTCCACCTCAGGCTCTCTAGTATAAGAAGAGTGTGTAGTTGTAATGTCTCCACAACTCCTCCAGGATATCAATCATTTCAACCATAACTGACTGTGGACTCCAAACTTTCAGGTGAAGATGAACTCTCTAGACTGCACCAGGAACAATTCTGCTGAACAGGTGGAACCCAAAGACCATCAAGATCTCTGTAAGTTATTGTCTTTCATCTATTATCTATTATTATTATATTGTGAATATGTGCATTTGCAGTTGTTTGTCATGGATTATTTTCTCATCACTAGTTAGCTAGTTTAAAATTAGCCTTGATTTAAAATAGGCCAACGCAATGTTAAGATTACACTTGGATTAACATGTTTAAGTATGTATGCACACAATGAAGATGGTCTTCAAGGAGGGATCCATAACAGTTTTAACGTAATGTTAAATTCCTACATTATTTTATCTTTCAACTCTCTTCCCTTTGTCTTGTTTCCAATCCAGTGTTACAAATTCCTTCTGACTTCCCTGTCCTACCAGCAGTAAATGAACAAAGAAGCTTGGCTAAACCCAAAAAGCACAGCTGTGGCCAGTGCGGGAAACGTTTCACTAGAGTGTCCAGCCTTAAGACACACCAGAGAATGCACATTGGAGAAAGGCCATTCCACTGTGACCAATGTGGGAGCAGGTTTATTACAACATCTCACTTAAAGGATCACCAGAAAACTCACACTGGAGAAAGACAATTCCATTGTGAGCAGTGTGGGGACAACTACAAAACAAAAGCTGACTTCGCTAGTCACCAGATAATGCACACCCTATGGTGTGAATAGAGAAACCCTATGGATGTGATCTGCGTGGAAAAATTTCATTCAAAAGTCCAACCTTAAAAAACACCAGGATACCATACCACCGTGAGCAGTGTGGGAGCACGTTTAAGACCAAATCTGAATTAATAATACACCAGAGAATCAATGGTGGTGAGAAACAGTGTGACAAGAGTTTCAGACACCATAGACTGGCCACCTGGCCTGGTGGAGATGTGCTATGCTGAGATATTTGTTTTAGTTGTTAACTAAAACGGCTAAACTGTATACACTCATGAAATATGTATAAGCATGTTCATTATAGATATGTGGACAATAGGCTCATGATAATACTTGTGTTGGCTGTTGCAAATATATGTACATTTACTTTGTAGTAAGCTGCCCAAAGAGGCACACAGTGGTCCTGTTGTTCCATTGATTGGACTGGAATGGTGTGTCCAAAAATATGTAGCTGAATGAGTTGTTGTTTTTTCTGCCTGAACTTAATAAACATGCAATGAAGATACATTCCTGTCTGTTTTTTATTTACTAGGACCTATTTAGTCAACTTACTCATATTTCAGAAGTTGTATGTGTGACCAGGCCGTGGCCCGGGTTTGGTTTAGAACTTTTAACTTAAACAGACACTTTAAATACTCAAAACTGAACATATTCTCTGACCGGTTAAGTGCATGCTTATAGGTACTGCATAGCACTGTGTAAGAGGCACCATTCTTACCGGAGCCTTCGTAAGGACAGCACATAACTACCTACGCAGGATCTGGAAAAGCAGCCATTGTTTATTTGATGTATTTTATATTCAACTTCTCTCAATGAGTCTCACTACTACTGTCTAATGCTAATAACAAATACTCCACTGAGTTCTCTATAAATATCATATTTGCATTTCCAAGACATGCAAAGTACAAGGACCCATCAGACAACACAATGACTGACCCTTGAGGACAATGAGCCACCATCCTTATGCACTACTTTGACTGAATTGCATGTGAATGATAAAGCTATAGACCAATGACAGAGTATCACACCCACCCAACAAGTAATCAGGCTACCTTTTGAAAGAATACAGGTGAAAATGTATGTTGTTGTGAAAGAGATGAGTAGTATGTGTTTTTCAATAACTTATTATTAGGTCTTACTTAACCTACTTAATGTAATCTTTATTTAATGTAATTTGTATTCATGTTTGCATCAGAAAATGAAATGAATGTAGTGTAATGTGAGTGTATATCAGGGTGTTATTTCTTTAGGTTGATCAAATCTGATCCATCACAGTTTTAGCAATGTAAGTGGTTAATCAAATAGGTGAGCCTGCTAGCTTTTTAATATGTAATATGTCATTCAATTATTTTCTCTTTCTAAATCCCACTTCATATTTGCATGTTGTTGTGAAAGGCATGAGTAGCAAAATGTTTGCTTTATTTTCAATGATTTCCTTAATTTAATAAACTTTGTATTTTTCCTTCCTACTTAGGTCTACTTAACTTTTTATTTTTGCAATTGTATTTTGTATCAATGTACACACTTGAACATGAAATTAAAGTAGTGTTGAAGGGAATACTGAACCTAGAGTGAGTTGTGATTGGTTGACAGGTGGTTCTATAGTTCTCGTCTTTGGCCAATCATTGCAAGCATTTAGAGTTTCCACCTCAGGCTCTCTAGTATAAGAAGAGTGTGTAGTTGTAATGTCTCCACAACTCCTCCAGGATATCAATCATTTCAACCAGAACTGACTGTGGACGCCAAACTTTCAGGTGAAGATGACTGCACCAGGAACAATTCTGCTGAACAGGTGGAACCCAAAGACCATCAAGATCTCTGTAAGTTATTGTCTTTCATCTATTATCTATTATTATTATATTGTGAATATGTGCATTTGCAGTTGTTTGTCATGGATTATTTTCTCATCACTAGTTAGCTAGTTTAAAATTAGCCTTGATTTAAAATAGGCCAACGCAATGTTAAGATTACACTTGGATTAACATGTTTAAGTATGTATGCACACAATGAAGATGGTCTTCAAGGAGGGATCCATAACAGTTTTAACGTAATGTTAAATTCCTACATTATTTTATCTTTCAACTCTCTTCCCTTTGTCTTGTTTCCAATCCAGTGTTGCAAATTCCTTCTGACTTCCCTGTCCTACCAGCAGTAAATGAACAAAGAAGCTTGGCTAAACCCAAAAAGCACAGCTGTGGCCAGTGCGGGAAACGTTTCACTAGAGTGTCCAGCCTTAAGACACACCAGAGAATGCACATTGGAGAAAGGCCATTCCACTGTGACCAATGTGCAGGTTTATTACAACATCTCACTTAAAGGATCACCAGAAAACTCACACTGGAGAAAGACAATTCCATTGTGAGCAGTGTGGGGACAACTACAAAACAAAAGCTGACTTTGCTAGTCACCAGATAATGCACACCCTATGGTGTGAATAGAGAAACCCTATGGATGTGATCTGCGTGGAAACATTTCATTCAAAAGTCCAACCTTAAAACACACCAGGATATTCACACTGGAGAAAGACCATACCACCGTGAGCATTGTGGGAGCAAGTTTAAGACCAAATCTGAATTAATAATACACCAGAGAATCAATGGTGGTGAGAAACAGTGTGACAAGAGTTTCAGACACCATAGACTGGTCACCTGGCCTGGTGGAGATGTGCTATGCTGAGAGATTTGTTTTAGTTGTTAACTAAAACGGCTAAACTGTATACACTCATGAAATATGTATAAGCATGTTCATTATAGATATGTGGACAATAGGCTCATGATAATACTTGTGTTGGCTGTTGCAAATATATGTAATATGTCATTCAATTATTTTCTCTTTCTAAATCCCACTTCATATTTGCATGTGGTTGTGAAAGGCATGAGTAGCAAAATGTTTGCTTTATTTTCAATGATTTCCTTAATTTAATAAACTTTGTATTTTTCCTTCCTACTTAGGTCTACTTAACTTTTTATTTTTGCAATTGTATTTTGTATCAATGTACACACTTGAACATGAAATTAAAGTAGTGTTGAAGGGAATACTGAACCTAGAGTGAGTTGTGACTGGTTGACAGGTGGTTCTATAGTTCTCGTCTTTGGCCAATCATTGCAAGCATTTAGAGTTTCCACCTCAGGCTCTCTAGTATAAGAAGAGTGTGTAGTTGTAATGTCTCCACAACTCCTCCAGGATATCAATCATTTCAACCAGAACTGACTGTGGACTCCAAACTTTCAGGTGAAGATGAACTCTCTAGACTGCACCAGGAACAATTCTGCTGAACAGGTGGAACCCAAAGACCACCAAGATCTCTGTAAGCTATTGTCTTTCATCTATTATCTATTATTATTATATTGTGAATATGTGCATTTGCAGTTGTTTGTCATGGATTATTTTCTCATCACTAGTTAGCTAGTTTAAAATTAGCCTTGATTTAAAATAGGCCAACGCAATGTTAAGATTACACTTGGATTAACATGTTTAAGTATGTATGCACACAATGAAGATGGTCTTCAAGGAGGGATCCATAACAGTTTTAACGTAATGTTAAATTCCTACATTATTTTATCTTTCAACTCTCTTCCCTTTGTCTTGTTTCCAATCCAGTGTTGCAAATTCCTTCTGACTTCCCTGTCCTACCAGCAGTAAATGAACAAAGAAGCTTGGCTAAACCCAAAAAGCACAGCTGTGGCCAGTGCGGGAAACGTTTCACTAGAGTGTCCAGCCTTAAGACACACCAGAGAATGCACATTGGAGAAAGGCCATTCCACTGTGACCAATGTGGGAGCAGGTTTATTACAACATCTCACTTAAAGGATCACCAGAAAACTCACACTGGAGAAAGACAATTCCATTGTGAGCAGTGTGGGGACAACTACAAAACAAAAGCTGACTTCGCTAGTCACCAGATAATGCACACCCTATGGTGTGAATAGAGAAACCCTATGGATGTGATCTGCGTGGAAACATTTCATTCAAAAGTCCAACCTTAAAAAACACCAGGATATTCACACTGGAGAAAGACCATACCACCGTGAGCAGTGTGGGAGCACGTTTAAGACCAAATCTGAATTAATAATACACCAGCGAATCAATGGTGGTGAGAAACAGTGTGACAAGAGTTTCAGACACCATAGACTGGCCACCTGGCCTGGTGGAGATGTGCTATGTTGAGAGATTTGTTTTAGTTGTATATTTAAAAAGGAAAGACCCGTTACATGTACATTTTGTGACAAAGGCTTTGTTCGACAAGATTATTTAAAAACAACTCTGTTATTTGAAATCACAGCAAAAAATATGCATGTTTGCTGCTGCCTTCCATTGAGCTGTTTTAATGATTCTGCTACACTGATATTTTATTCTCTTCATGTCATGTATTTCATTCATTTATTTTGATTATTTTTGCACTTTTTTTTATTTTCTTTTCTAATTTTATTTTCCCCCTGAATCTGAACGTCCTTTTATAATGTTTAATTTTCTTAATATTTTGTATAAAACATGTTGAATTGCCTTGTTGTTGGGGGAGCAGTAATTGGCCAGTTTTGTTCTATTGTTGGTGTGTCCCACCCCCTCACTCTGATTGGGCCATCAGGTTCCTCTGTTAGTATTTAACAAGAGTTTGTTCTGTTTGGTGTCACTTTAATATCTGCTATTTGTTAAGAGATGAACTTCTCCTTTCTGCACAAGCTGTAGAATTCATATATTAGTTTTTTTTTGTTTTGATTCTACTTTTGTGCTTAATTTTACTACATTTTCTGTCTCTAAGTCAGTTAACTGACAATTGTGTAGTCTTTTTTTAGTATCAGTTTATTTGGGCAAATTTGTACTTATGTCTTTACTACAAACATTGATGTCCTTGGTCGACCAGTCTGCTGCTGCTGAAGAGATATTTGGGATCATTGGAAGAATTCTTAATAATATCAATACAATACTAACAATACTAGAATTGTTAGTATTGTTCTGATCATTGGACTTATAAAAGTGAATAGAGAAACCCTATGGGTGTGATCTGTGTGGAAACATTTCATTCAAAAGTCCAACCTTAAAAAAACACCAGGATATTCACACTGGAGAAAGACCATACCACTGTGAGCAGTGTGGGAGCATGTTTAAGACCGAATCTGAATTAATAATACACCAGAGAATCAATGGTGATGAGAAATAGTGTGACAAGAGTTTCAGACACCATAGACTGGCCACCTGGCCTGGTGGAGATGTGCTATGCTGAGAGATTTGTTTTAGTTAACTAAAACGGCTAAACTGTATACACTCATGAAATATGTATAAGCATGTTCATTATAGATATGTGGACAATAGGCTCATGATAATACTTGTGTTGGCTGTTGCAAATATATGTACATTTACTTTGTAGTAAGCTGCTATGCTGAGAGATTTGTTTTAGTTAACTAAAACGGCTAAACTGTATACACTCATGAAATATGTATAAGCATGTTCATTATAGATATGTGGACAATAGGCTCATGATAATACTTGTGTTGGCTGTTGCAAATATATGTACATTTACTTTGTAGTAAGCTGCCCAAAGAGGCACACAGTGGTCCTGTTGTTCCATTGATTGGACTGGAATGGTGTGTCCAAAAATATGTAGCTGAATGAGTTGTTTTTTTTTTCTGCCTGAACTTAATAAACATGCAATGAAGATACATTCCTGTCTGTTTTTTATTTACTAGGACCTATTTAGTCAACTTACTCATATTTCAGAAGTTGTATGTGTGACCAGGCCGTGGCCCGGGTTTGGTTTAGAACTTTTAACTTAAACAGACACTTTAAATACTCAAAACTGAACATATTCTCTGACCGGTTAAGTGCATGCTTATAGGTACTGCATAGCACTGTGTAAGAGGCACCATTCTTACCGGAGCCTTCGTAAGGACAGCACATAACTACCTACGCAGGATCTGGAAAAGCAGCCATTGTTTATTTGATGTATTGTATATTCAACTTCTCTCAATGAGTCTCACTACTACTGTCTAATGCTAATAACAAATACTCCACTGAGTTCTCTATAAATATCATATTTGCATTTCCAAGACATGCAAAGTACAAGGACCCATCAGACAACACAATGACTGACCCTTGAGGACAATGAGCCACCATCCTTATGCACTACTTTGACTGAATTGCATGTGAATGATAAAGCTATAGACCAATGACAGAGTATCACACCCACCCAACAAGTAATCAGGCTACCTTTTGAAAGAATACAGGTGAAAATGTATGTTGTTGTGAAAGAGATGAGTAGTATGTGTTTTTCAATAACTTATTATTAGGTCTTACTTAACCTACTTAATGTAATCTTTATTTAATGTAATTTGTATTCATGTTTGCATCAGAACATGAAATGAATGTAGTGTAATGTGAGTGTATATCAGGGTGTTATTTCTTTAGGTTGATCAAATCTGATCCATCACAGTTTTAGCAATGTAAATGGTTAATCAAATAGGTGAGCCTGCTAGCTTTTTAATATGTAATATGTCATTCATTTATTTTCTCTTTCTAAATCCCACTTCATATTTGCATGTTGTTGTGAAAGGCATGAGTAGCAAAATGTTTGCTTTATTTTCAATGATTTCCTTAATTTAATAAACTTTGTATTTTTCCTTCCTACTTAGGTCTACTTAACTTTTTATTTTTGCAATTGTATTTTGTATCAATGTACACACTTGAACATGAAATTAAAGTAGTGTTGAAGGGAATACTGAACCTAGAGTGAGTTGTGATTGGTTGACAGGTGGTTCTATAGTTCTCGTCTTTGGCCAATCATTGCAAGCATTTAGAGTTTCCACCTCAGGCTCTCTAGTATAAGAAGAGTGTGTAGTTGTAATGTCTCCACAACTCCTCCAGGATATCAATCATTTCAACCAGAACTGACTGTGGACGCCAAACTTTCAGGTGAAGATGAACTCTCTAGACTGCACCAGGAACAATTCTGCTGAACAGGTGGAACCCAAAGACCATCAAGATCTCTGTAAGTTATTGTCTTTCATCTATTATCTATTATTATTATATTGTGAATATGTGCATTTGCAGTTGTTTGTCATGGATTATTTTCTCATCACTAGTTAGCTAGTTTAAAATTAGCCTTGATTTAAAATAGGCCAACGCAATGTTAAGATTACACTTGGATTAACATGTTTAAGTATGTATGCACACAATGAAGATGGTCTTCAAGGAGGGATCCATAACAGTTTTAACGTAATGTTAAATTCCTACATTATTTTATCTTTCAACTCTCTTCCCTTTGTCTTGTTTCCAATCCAGTGTTGCAAATTCCTTCTGACTTCCCTGTCCTACCAGCAGTAAATGAACAAAGAAGCTTGGCTAAACCCAAAAAGCACAGCTGTGGCCAGTGCGGGAAACATTTCACTAGAGTGTCCAGCCTTAAGACACACCAGAGAATGCACATTGGAGAAAGGCCATTCCACTGTGACCAATGTGGGAGCAGGTTTATTACAACATCTCACTTAAAGGATCACCAGAAAACTCACACTGGAGAAAGACAATTCCATTGTGAGCAGTGTGGGGACAACTACAAAACAAAAGCTGACTTTGCTAGTCACCAGATAATGCACACCCTATGGTGTGAATAGAGAAACCCTATGGATGTGATCTGCGTGGAAACATTTCATTCAAAAGTCCAACCTTAAAACACACCAGGATATTCACACTGGAGAAAGACCATACCACCGTGAGCATTGTGGGAGCAAGTTTAAGACCAAATCTGAATTAATAATACACCAGAGAATCAATGGTGGTGAGAAACAGTGTGACAAGAGTTTCAGACACCATAGACTGGTCACCTGGCCTGGTGGAGATGTGCTATGCTGAGAGATTTGTTTTAGTTGTTAACTAAAACGGCTAAACTGTATACACTCATGAAATATGTATAAGCATGTTCATTATAGATATGTGGACAATAGGCTCATGATAATACTTGTGTTGGCTGTTGCAAATATATGTAATATGTCATTCAATTATTTTCTCTTTCTAAATCCCACTTCATATTTGCATGTGGTTGTGAAAGGCATGAGTAGCAAAATGTTTGCTTTATTTTCAATGATTTCCTTAATTTAATAAACTTTGTATTTTTCCTTCCTACTTAGGTCTACTTAACTTTTTATTTTTGCAATTGTATTTTGTATCAATGTACACACTTGAACATGAAATTAAAGTAGTGTTGAAGGGAATACTGAACCTAGAGTGAGTTGTGATTGGTTGACAGGTGGTTCAGTTCTCGTCTTTGGCCAATCATTGCAAGCATTTAGAGTTTCCACCTCAGACTCTCTAGTATAAGAAGAGTGTGTAGTTGTAATGTCTCCACAACTCCTCCAGGATATCAATCATTTCAACCAGAACTGACTGTGGACTCCAAACTTTCAGGTGAAGATGAACTCTCTAGACTGCACCAGGAACAATTCTGCTGAACAGGTGGAACCCAAAGACCATCAAGATCTCTGTAAGTTATTGTCTTTCATCTATTATCTATTATTATTATATTGTGAATATGTGCATTTGCAGTTGTTTGTCATGGATTATTTTCTCATCACTAGTTAGCTAGTTTAAAATTAGCCTTGATTTTAAATAGGCCAAAGAAATGTTAAGATTACACTTGGATTAACATGTTTAAGTATGTATGCACACAATGAAGATGGTCTTCAAGGAGGGATCCATAACAGTTTTAACGTAATGTTAAATTCCTACATTATTTTATCTTTCAACTCTCTTCCCTTTGTCTTGTTTCCAATCCAGTGTTGCAAATTCCTTCTGACTTCCCTGTCCTACCAGCAGTAAATGAACAAAGAAGCTTGGCTAAACCCAAAAAGCACAGCTGTGGCCAGTGCGGGAAACGTTTCACTAGAGTGTCCAGCCTTAAGACACACCAGAGAATGCACATTGGAGAAAGGCCATTCCACTGTGACCAATGTGGGAGCAGGTTTATTACAACATCTCACTTAAAGGATCACCAGAAAACTCACACTGGAGAAAGACAATTCCATTGTGAGCAGTGTGGGGACAACTACAAAACAAAAGCTGACTTCGCTAGTCACCAGATAATGCACACCCATGGTGTGAATAGAAAAACCCTATGGATGTGATCTGCGTGGAAACATTTCATTCAAAAGTCCAACCTTAAAAAACACCAGGATATTCACACTGGAGAAAGACCATACCACCGTGAGCAGTGTGGGAGCATGTTTAAGACCAAATCTGAATTAATAATACACCAGAGAATCAATGGTGGTGAGAAACAGTGTGACAAGAGTTTCAGACACCATAGACTGGCCACCTGGCCTGGTGGAGATGTGCTATGATTTGTTTTAGTTGTATATTTAAAAAGGAAAGACCCGTTACATGTACATTTTGTGACAAAGGCTTTGTTCGACAAGATTATTTAAAAACAACTCTGTTATTTGAAATCAAAGCAAAAAATATGCATGTTCGCTGCTGCCTTCCATTGAGCTGTTTTAATTATTCTGCTACACTGATATTTTATTCTCTTCATGTCATGTATTTCATTCATTTATTTTGATTATTTTTGCACTTTTATTATTTTCTTTTCTAATTTTCTTTTCCCCCTGAATCTGAACGTCCTTTATAATGTTTAATTTTCTTAATGTTTTGTATAAAACATGTTGAATTGCCTTGTTGTTGGGGGAGCAGTAATTGGCCAGTTTTGTTCTATTGTTGGTGTGTCCCACCCCCTCACTCTGATTGGGCCATCAGGTTCCTCTGTTAGTATTTAACAAGAGTTTGTTCTGTTTGGTGTCACTTTAATTTCTGCTATTTGTTAAGAGATGAACTTCTCCTTTCTGCACAAGCTGTAGAATTCATATATTTGTTTTTTTTTTGTTTTGATTCTACTTTTGTGCTTAATTTTACTACATTTTCTGTCTCTAAGTCAGTTAACTGACAATTGTGTAGTCTTTATTTAGTATCAGTTTATTTGGGCAAATTTGTAGTTATGTCTTTACTACAAACATTGATGTCCTTGGTCGACCAGTCTGCTGCTGCTGAAGAGATATTTGGGATCATTGGAAGAATTCTTAATACTATCAATACAATACTAACAATACTAGAATTGTTAGTATTGTTCTGATCATTGGACTTATAAAGGTGAATAGAGAAACCCTATGGGTGTGATCTGTGTGGAAACATTTCATTCAAAAGTCCAACCTTAAAAAACACCAGGATATTCACTCTGGAGAAAGGCCATACCACTGTGAGGAGTGTGGGAGCAAGTTTAAGACTAAATCTGAATTAATAATACACCAGAGAATCAATGGTGATGAGAAATAGTGTGACAAGAGTTTCAGACACCATAGACTGGCCACCTGGCCTGGTTGAGATGTGCTATGCTGAGAGATTTGTTTTAGTTGTTAACTAAAACTGCTAAACTGTATACACTCATGAAATACGTATAAGCATGTTCATTATAGATATGTGGACAATAGGCTCATGATAATTACTTGTGTTGGCTGTTGCAAATATATGTACGTTTACTTTGTAGTAAGCTGCCCAAAGAGGCACACAGTGGTCCTGTTGTTCCATTGATTGGACTGGATTGGTGTGTCCAAAAATATGTAGCTGAATGAGTTGTTTTTTTTTCTGCCTGAACTTAATAAACATGCAATGAAGATACATTCCTGTCTGTTTTTTTATTTACTAGGACCCATTTAGTCAACTTACTCATATTTCAGAAGTTGTATGTGTGACCAGGCCGTGGCCCGGGTTTGGTTTAGAACTTTTAACTTAAACAGACACTTTAAATACTCAAAACTGAACATATTCTCTGACCGGTTAAGTGCGCGCTTATAGGTACTGCATAGCACTGTGTAAGAGGCACCATTCTTACCGGAGCCTTCGTAAGGACAGCACATAACTACCTACGCAGGATCTGGAAAAGCAGCCATTGTTTATTTGATGTATTGTATATTCAGCTTCTCTCAATGAGTCTCACTACTACTGTCTAATGCTAATAACAAATACTCCACTGAGTTCTCTATACATATCATATTTGCATTTCCAAGATATGCAAAGTACAAGGACCGATCAGACAACACAATGACTGACCTTTGAGGACAATGAGCCACCATCCTTATGCACTACTTTGACTTTAAACTGTATACACTCATGAAATATGTATAAGCATGTTCATTATAGATATGTGGACAATAGGCTCATGATAATACTTGTGTTGGCTGTTGCAAATATATGTACATTTACTTTGTAGTAAGCTGCCCAAAGAGGCACACAGTGGTCCTGTTGTTCCATTGATTGGACTGGAATGGTGTGTCCAAAAATATGTAGCTGAATGTGTTGTTGTTTTTTCTGCCTGAACTTAATAAACATGCAATGAAGATACATTCCTGTCTGTTTTTTATTTACTAGGACCTATTTAGTCAACTTACTCATATTTCAGAAGTTGTATGTGTGACCAGGCCGTGGCCCGGGTTTGGTTTAGAACTTTTAACTTAAACAGACACTTTAAATACTCAAAACTGAACATATTCTCTGACCGGTTAAGTGCATGCTTATAGGTACTGCATAGCACTGTGTAAGAGGCACCATTCTTACCGGAGCCTTCGTAAGGACAGCACATAACTACCTACGCAGGATCTGGAAAAGCAGCCATTGTTTATTTGATGTATTGTATATTCAGCTTCTCTCAATGAGTCTCACTACTACTGTCTAATGCTAATAACAAATACTCCACTGAGTTCTCTATAAATATCATATTTGCATTTCCAAGATATGCAAAGTACAAGGACCGATCAGACAACACAATGACTGACCTTTGAGGACAATGAGCCACCATCCTTATGCACTACTTTGACTGAATTGCATGTGAATGATAAAGCTATAGACCAATGACAGAGTATCACACCCACCCAACAAGTAATCGGGCTAACTTTTGAAAGAATACAGGTGAAAATGCATGTTGTTGTGAAAGAGATGAGTAGCATATGTTTTTCAATAACTTATTATTAGGTCTTACTTAACCTACTTAATGTAATCTTTATTTCATGTAATTTGTATTCATGTTTGCATCAGAAAATGAAATGAATGTAGTGTTGAAAAGCGTAATGTGAGTGTATATCAGGGTGTTATTTCTTTAGGTTGATCAAATCTGATCCATCACAGTTTTAGCAATGTAAATGGTTAATCAAATAGGTGAGCCAGATAGCTTTTTAATATGTAATATGTCATTCAATTATTTTCTCTTTCTAAATCCCACTTCATATTTGCATGTTGTTGTGAAAGGCATGAGTAGCAAAATGTTTGCTTTATTTTCAATGATTTCCTTAATTTAATAAACTTTGTATTTTTCCTTCCTACTTAGGTCTACTTAACACTTGAACATGAAATTAAAGTAGTGTTGAAGGGAATACTGAACCTAGAGTGAGTTGTGATTGGTTGACAGGTGGTTCTATAGTTCTCGTCTTTGGCCAATCATTGCAAGCATTTAGAGTTTCCACCTCAGGCTCTCTAGTATAAGAAGAGTGTGTAGTTGTAATGTCTCCACAACTCCTCCAGGATATCAATCATTTCAACCATAACTGACTGTGGACTCCAAACTTTCAGGTGAAGATGAACTCTCTAGACTGCACCAGGAACAATTCTGCTGAACAGGTGGAACCCAAAGACCATCAAGATCTCTGTAAGTTATTGTCTTTCATCTATTATCTATTATTATTATATTGTGAATATGTGCATTTGCAGTTGTTTGTCATGGATTATTTTCTCATCACTAGTTAGCTAGTTTAAAATTAGCCTTGATTTAAAATAGGCCAACGCAATGTTAAGATTACACTTGGATTAACATGTTTAAGTATGTATGCACACAATGAAGATGGTCTTCAAGGAGGGATCCATAACAGTTTTAACGTAATGTTAAATTCCTACATTATTTTATCTTTCAACTCTCTTCCCTTTGTCTTGTTTCCAATCCAGTGTTACAAATTCCTTCTGACTTCCCTGTCCTACCAGCAGTAAATGAACAAAGAAGCTTGGCTAAACCCAAAAAGCACAGCTGTGGCCAGTGCGGGAAACGTTTCACTAGAGTGTCCAGCCTTAAGACACACCAGAGAATGCACATTGGAGAAAGGCCATTCCACTGTGACCAATGTGGGAGCAGGTTTATTACAACATCTCACTTAAAGGATCACCAGAAAACTCACACTGGAGAAAGACAATTCCATTGTGAGCAGTGTGGGGACAACTACAAAACAAAAGCTGACTTCGCTAGTCACCAGATAATGCACACCCTATGGTGTGAATAGAGAAACCCTATGGATGTGATCTGCGTGGAAACATTTCATTCAAAAGTCCAACCTTAAAAAACACCAGGATACCATACCACCGTGAGCAGTGTGGGAGCACGTTTAAGACCAAATCTGAATTAATAATACACCAGAGAATCAATGGTGGTGAGAAACAGTGTGACAAGAGTTTCAGACACCATAGACTGGCCACCTGGCCTGGTGGAGATGTGCTATGCTGAGATATTTGTTTTAGTTGTTAACTAAAACGGCTAAACTGTATACACTCATGAAATATGTATAAGCATGTTCATTATAGATATGTGGACAATAGGCTCATGATAATACTTGTGTTGGCTGTTGCAAATATATGTACATTTACTTTGTAGTAAGCTGCCCAAAGAGGCACACAGTGGTCCTGTTGTTCCATTGATTGGACTGGAATGGTGTGTCCAAAAATATGTAGCTGAATGAGTTGTTGTTTTTTCTGCCTGAACTTAATAAACATGCAATGAAGATACATTCCTGTCTGTTTTTTTATTTACTAGGACCTATTTAGTCAACTTACTCATATTTCAGAAGTTGTATGTGTGACCAGGCCGTGGCCCGGGTTTGGTTTAGAACTTTTAACTTAAACAGACACTTTAAATACTCAAAACTGAACATATTCTCTGACCGGTTAAGTGCATGCTTATAGGTACTGCATAGCACTGTGTAAGAGGCACCATTCTTACCGGAGCCTTCGTAAGGACAGCACATAACTACCTACGCAGGATCTGGAAAAGCAGCCATTGTTTATTTGATGTATTTTATATTCAACTTCTCTCAATGAGTCTCACTACTACTGTCTAATGCTAATAACAAATACTCCACTGAGTTCTCTATAAATATCATATTTGCATTTCCAAGACATGCAAAGTACAAGGACCCATCAGACAACACAATGACTGACCCTTGAGGACAATGAGCCACCATCCTTATGCACTACTTTGACTGAATTGCATGTGAATGATAAAGCTATAGACCAATGACAGAGTATCACACCCACCCAACAAGTAATCAGGCTACCTTTTGAAAGAATACAGGTGAAAATGTATGTTGTTGTGAAAGAGATGAGTAGTATGTGTTTTTCAATAACTTATTATTAGGTCTTACTTAACCTACTTAATGTAATCTTTATTTAATGTAATTTGTATTCATGTTTGCATCAGAAAATGAAATGAATGTAGTGTAATGTGAGTGTATATCAGGGTGTTATTTCTTTAGGTTGATCAAATCTGATCCATCACAGTTTTAGCAATGTAAGTGGTTAATCAAATAGGTGAGCCTGCTAGCTTTTTAATATGTAATATGTCATTCAATTATTTTCTCTTTCTAAATCCCACTTCATATTTGCATGTTGTTGTGAAAGGCATGAGTAGCAAAATGTTTGCTTTATTTTCAATGATTTCCTTAATTTAATAAACTTTGTATTTTTCCTTCCTACTTAGGTCTACTTAACTTTTTATTTTTGCAATTGTATTTTGTATCAATGTACACACTTGAACATGAAATTAAAGTAGTGTTGAAGGGAATACTGAACCTAGAGTGAGTTGTGATTGGTTGACAGGTGGTTCTATAGTTCTCGTCTTTGGCCAATCATTGCAAGCATTTAGAGTTTCCACCTCAGGCTCTCTAGTATAAGAAGAGTGTGTAGTTGTAATGTCTCCACAACTCCTCCAGGATATCAATCATTTCAACCAGAACTGACTGTGGACGCCAAACTTTCAGGTGAAGATGAACTCTCTAGACTGCACCAGGAACAATTCTGCTGAACAGGTGGAACCCAAAGACCATCAAGATCTCTGTAAGTTATTGTCTTTCATCTATTATCTATTATTATTATATTGTGAATATGTGCATTTGCAGTTGTTTGTCATGGATTATTTTCTCATCACTAGTTAGCTAGTTTAAAATTAGCCTTGATTTAAAATAGGCCAACGCAATGTTAAGATTACACTTGGATTAACATGTTTAAGTATGTATGCACACAATGAAGATGGTCTTCAAGGAGGGATCCATAACAGTTTTAACGTAATGTTAAATTCCTACATTATTTTATCTTTCAACTCTCTTCCCTTTGTCTTGTTTCCAATCCAGTGTTGCAAATTCCTTCTGACTTCCCTGTCCTACCAGCAGTAAATGAACAAAGAAGCTTGGCTAAACCCAAAAAGCACAGCTGTGGCCAGTGCGGGAAACGTTTCACTAGAGTGTCCAGCCTTAAGACACACCAGAGAATGCACATTGGAGAAAGGCCATTCCACTGTGACCAATGTGGGAGCAGGTTTATTACAACATCTCACTTAAAGGATCACCAGAAAACTCACACTGGAGAAAGACAATTCCATTGTGAGCAGTGTGGGGACAACTACAAAACAAAAGCTGACTTTGCTAGTCACCAGATAATGCACACCCTATGGTGTGAATAGAGAAACCCTATGGATGTGATCTGCGTGGAAACATTTCATTCAAAAGTCCAACCTTAAAACACACCAGGATATTTACACTGGAGAAAGACCATACCACCGTGAGCATTGTGGGAGCAAGTTTAAGACCAAATCTGAATTAATAATACACCAGAGAATCAATGGTGGTGAGAAACAGTGTGACAAGAGTTTCAGACACCATAGACTGGTCACCTGGCCTGGTGGAGATGTGCTATGCTGAGAGATTTGTTTTAGTTGTTAACTAAAACGGCTAAACTGTATACACTCATGAAATATGTATAAGCATGTTCATTATAGATATGTGGACAATAGGCTCATGATAATACTTGTGTTGGCTGTTGCAAATATATGTAATATGTCATTCAATTATTTTCTCTTTCTAAATCCCACTTCATATTTGCATGTGGTTGTGAAAGGCATGAGTAGCAAAATGTTTGCTTTATTTTCAATGATTTCCTTAATTTAATAAACTTTGTATTTTTCCTTCCTACTTAGGTCTACTTAACTTTTTATTTTTGCAATTGTATTTTGTATCAATGCACACACTTGAACATGAAATTAAAGTAGTGTTGAAGGGAATACTGAACCTAGAGTGAGTTGTGACTGGTTGACAGGTGGTTCTATAGTTCTCGTCTTTGGCCAATCATTGCAAGCATTTAGAGTTTCCACCTCAGGCTCTCTAGTATAAGAAGAGTGTGTAGTTGTAATGTCTCCACAACTCCTCCAGGATATCAATCATTTCAACCAGAACTGACTGTGGACTCCAAACTTTCAGGTGAAGATGAACTCTCTAGACTGCACCAGGAACAATTCTGCTGAACAGGTGGAACCCAAAGACCACCAAGATCTCTGTAAGCTATTGTCTTTCATCTATTATCTATTATTATTATATTGTGAATATGTGCATTTGCAGTTGTTTGTCATGGATTATTTTCTCATCACTAGTTAGCTAGTTTAAAATTAGCCTTGATTTAAAATAGGCCAACGCAATGTTAAGATTACACTTGGATTAACATGTTTAAGTATGTATGCACACAATGAAGATGGTCTTCAAGGAGGGATCCATAACAGTTTTAACGTAATGTTAAATTCCTACATTATTTTATCTTTCAACTCTCTTCCCTTTGTCTTGTTTCCAATCCAGTGTTGCAAATTCCTTCTGACTTCCCTGTCCTACCAGCAGTAAATGAACAAAGAAGCTTGGCTAAACCCAAAAAGCACAGCTGTGGCCAGTGCGGGAAACGTTTCACTAGAGTGTCCAGCCTTAAGACACACCAGAGAATGCACATTGGAGAAAGGCCATTCCACTGTGACCAATGTGGGAGCAGGTTTATTACAACATCTCACTTAAAGGATCACCAGAAAACTCACACTGGAGAAAGACAATTCCATTGTGAGCAGTGTGGGGACAACTACAAAACAAAAGCTGACTTCGCTAGTCACCAGATAATGCACACCCTATGGTGTGAATAGAGAAACCCTATGGATGTGATCTGCGTGGAAACATTTCATTCAAAAGTCCAACCTTAAAAAACACCAGGATATTCACACTGGAGAAAGACCATACCACCGTGAGCAGTGTGGGAGCACGTTTAAGACCAAATCTGAATTAATAATACACCAGCGAATCAATGGTGGTGAGAAACAGTGTGACAAGAGTTTCAGACACCATAGACTGGCCACCTGGCCTGGTGGAGATGTGCTATGTTGAGAGATTTGTTTTAGTTGTATATTTAAAAAGGAAAGACCCGTTACATGTACATTTTGTGACAAAGGCTTTGTTCGACAAGATTATTTAAAAACAACTCTGTTATTTGAAATCACAGCAAAAAATATGCATGTTTGCTGCTGCCTTCCATTGAGCTGTTTTAATGATTCTGCTACACTGATATTTTATTCTCTTCATGTCATGTATTTCATTCATTTATTTTGATTATTTTTGCACTTTTTTTATTTTCTTTTCTAATTTTATTTTCCCCCTGAATCTGAACGTCCTTTTATAATGTTTAATTTTCTTAATATTTTGTATAAAACATGTTGAATTGCCTTGTTGTTGGGGGAGCAGTAATTGGCCAGTTTTGTTCTATTGTTGGTGTGTCCCACCCCCTCACTCTGATTGGGCCATCAGGTTCCTCTGTTAGTATTTAACAAGAGTTTGTTCTGTTTGGTGTCACTTTAATATCTGCTATTTGTTAAGAGATGAACTTCTCCTTTCTGCACAAGCTGTAGAATTCATATATTAGTTTTTTTTTGTTTTGATTCTACTTTTGTGCTTAATTTTACTACATTTTCTGTCTCTAAGTCAGTTAACTGACAATTGTGTAGTCTTTTTTTAGTATCAGTTTATTTGGGCAAATTTGTACTTATGTCTTTACTACAAACATTGATGTCCTTGGTCGACCAGTCTGCTGCTGCTGAAGAGATATTTGGGATCATTGGAAGAATTCTTAATAATATCAATACAATACTAACAATACTAGAATTGTTAGTATTGTTCTGATCATTGGACTTATAAAAGTGAATAGAGAAACCCTATGGGTGTGATCTGTGTGGAAACATTTCATTCAAAAGTCCAACCTTAAAAAAACACCAGGATATTCACACTGGAGAAAGACCATACCACTGTGAGCAGTGTGGGAGCATGTTTAAGACCGAATCTGAATTAATAATACACCAGAGAATCAATGGTGATGAGAAATAGTGTGACAAGAGTTTCAGACACCATAGACTGGCCACCTGGCCTGGTGGAGATGTGCTATGCTGAGAGATTTGTTTTAGTTAACTAAAACGGCTAAACTGTATACACTCATGAAATATGTATAAGCATGTTCATTATAGATATGTGGACAATAGGCTCATGATAATACTTGTGTTGGCTGTTGCAAATATATGTACATTTACTTTGTAGTAAGCTGCTATGCTGAGAGATTTGTTTTAGTTAACTAAAACGGCTAAACTGTATACACTCATGAAATATGTATAAGCATGTTCATTATAGATATGTGGACAATAGGCTCATGATAATACTTGTGTTGGCTGTTGCAAATATATGTACATTTACTTTGTAGTAAGCTGCCCAAAGAGGCACACAGTGGTCCTGTTGTTCCATTGATTGGACTGGAATGGTGTGTCCAAAAATATGTAGCTGAATGAGTTGTTTTTTTTTTCTGCCTGAACTTAATAAACATGCAATGAAGATACATTCCTGTCTGTTTTTTATTTACTAGGACCTATTTAGTCAACTTACTCATATTTCAGAAGTTGTATGTGTGACCAGGCCGTGGCCCGGGTTTGGTTTAGAACTTTTAACTTAAACAGACACTTTAAATACTCAAAACTGAACATATTCTCTGACCGGTTAAGTGCATGCTTATAGGTACTGCATAGCACTGTGTAAGAGGCACCATTCTTACCGGAGCCTTCGTAAGGACAGCACATAACTACCTACGCAGGATCTGGAAAAGCAGCCATTGTTTATTTGATGTATTGTATATTCAACTTCTCTCAATGAGTCTCACTACTACTGTCTAATGCTAATAACAAATACTCCACTGAGTTCTCTATAAATATCATATTTGCATTTCCAAGACATGCAAAGTACAAGGACCCATCAGACAACACAATGACTGACCCTTGAGGACAATGAGCCACCATCCTTATGCACTACTTTGACTGAATTGCATGTGAATGATAAAGCTATAGACCAATGACAGAGTATCACACCCACCCAACAAGTAATCAGGCTACCTTTTGAAAGAATACAGGTGAAAATGTATGTTGTTGTGAAAGAGATGAGTAGTATGTGTTTTTCAATAACTTATTATTAGGTCTTACTTAACCTACTTAATGTAATCTTTATTTAATGTAATTTGTATTCATGTTTGCATCAGAACATGAAATGAATGTAGTGTAATGTGAGTGTATATCAGGGTGTTATTTCTTTAGGTTGATCAAATCTGATCCATCACAGTTTTAGCAATGTAAATGGTTAATCAAATAGGTGAGCCTGCTAGCTTTTTAATATGTAATATGTCATTCATTTATTTTCTCTTTCTAAATCCCACTTCATATTTGCATGTTGTTGTGAAAGGCATGAGTAGCAAAATGTTTGCTTTATTTTCAATGATTTCCTTAATTTAATAAACTTTGTATTTTTCCTTCCTACTTAGGTCTACTTAACTTTTTATTTTTGCAATTGTATTTTGTATCAATGTACACACTTGAACATGAAATTAAAGTAGTGTTGAAGGGAATACTGAACCTAGAGTGAGTTGTGATTGGTTGACAGGTGGTTCTATAGTTCTCGTCTTTGGCCAATCATTGCAAGCATTTAGAGTTTCCACCTCAGGCTCTCTAGTATAAGAAGAGTGTGTAGTTGTAATGTCTCCACAACTCCTCCAGGATATCAATCATTTCAACCAGAACTGACTGTGGACGCCAAACTTTCAGGTGAAGATGAACTCTCTAGACTGCACCAGGAACAATTCTGCTGAACAGGTGGAACCCAAAGACCATCAAGATCTCTGTAAGTTATTGTCTTTCATCTATTATCTATTATTATTATATTGTGAATATGTGCATTTGCAGTTGTTTGTCATGGATTATTTTCTCATCACTAGTTAGCTAGTTTAAAATTAGCCTTGATTTAAAATAGGCCAACGCAATGTTAAGATTACACTTGGATTAACATGTTTAAGTATGTATGCACACAATGAAGATGGTCTTCAAGGAGGGATCCATAACAGTTTTAACGTAATGTTAAATTCCTACATTATTTTATCTTTCAACTCTCTTCCCTTTGTCTTGTTTCCAATCCAGTGTTGCAAATTCCTTCTGACTTCCCTGTCCTACCAGCAGTAAATGAACAAAGAAGCTTGGCTAAACCCAAAAAGCACAGCTGTGGCCAGTGCGGGAAACATTTCACTAGAGTGTCCAGCCTTAAGACACACCAGAGAATGCACATTGGAGAAAGGCCATTCCACTGTGACCAATGTGGGAGCAGGTTTATTACAACATCTCACTTAAAGGATCACCAGAAAACTCACACTGGAGAAAGACAATTCCATTGTGAGCAGTGTGGGGACAACTACAAAACAAAAGCTGACTTTGCTAGTCACCAGATAATGCACACCCTATGGTGTGAATAGAGAAACCCTATGGATGTGATCTGCGTGGAAACATTTCATTCAAAAGTCCAACCTTAAAACACACCAGGATATTCACACTGGAGAAAGACCATACCACCGTGAGCATTGTGGGAGCAAGTTTAAGACCAAATCTGAATTAATAATACACCAGAGAATCAATGGTGGTGAGAAACAGTGTGACAAGAGTTTCAGACACCATAGACTGGTCACCTGGCCTGGTGGAGATGTGCTATGCTGAGAGATTTGTTTTAGTTGTTAACTAAAACGGCTAAACTGTATACACTCATGAAATATGTATAAGCATGTTCATTATAGATATGTGGACAATAGGCTCATGATAATACTTGTGTTGGCTGTTGCAAATATATGTAATATGTCATTCAATTATTTTCTCTTTCTAAATCCCACTTCATATTTGCATGTGGTTGTGAAAGGCATGAGTAGCAAAATGTTTGCTTTATTTTCAATGATTTCCTTAATTTAATAAACTTTGTATTTTTCCTTCCTACTTAGGTCTACTTAACTTTTTATTTTTGCAATTGTATTTTGTATCAATGTACACACTTGAACATGAAATTAAAGTAGTGTTGAAGGGAATACTGAACCTAGAGTGAGTTGTGATTGGTTGACAGGTGGTTCAGTTCTCGTCTTTGGCCAATCATTGCAAGCATTTAGAGTTTCCACCTCAGACTCTCTAGTATAAGAAGAGTGTGTAGTTGTAATGTCTCCACAACTCCTCCAGGATATCAATCATTTCAACCAGAACTGACTGTGGACTCCAAACTTTCAGGTGAAGATGAACTCTCTAGACTGCACCAGGAACAATTCTGCTGAACAGGTGGAACCCAAAGACCATCAAGATCTCTGTAAGTTATTGTCTTTCATCTATTATCTATTATTATTATATTGTGAATATGTGCATTTGCAGTTGTTTGTCATGGATTATTTTCTCATCACTAGTTAGCTAGTTTAAAATTAGCCTTGATTTTAAATAGGCCAAAGAAATGTTAAGATTACACTTGGATTAACATGTTTAAGTATGTATGCACACAATGAAGATGGTCTTCAAGGAGGGATCCATAACAGTTTTAACGTAATGTTAAATTCCTACATTATTTTATCTTTCAACTCTCTTCCCTTTGTCTTGTTTCCAATCCAGTGTTGCAAATTCCTTCTGACTTCCCTGTCCTACCAGCAGTAAATGAACAAAGAAGCTTGGCTAAACCCAAAAAGCACAGCTGTGGCCAGTGCGGGAAACGTTTCACTAGAGTGTCCAGCCTTAAGACACACCAGAGAATGCACATTGGAGAAAGGCCATTCCACTGTGACCAATGTGGGAGCAGGTTTATTACAACATCTCACTTAAAGGATCACCAGAAAACTCACACTGGAGAAAGACAATTCCATTGTGAGCAGTGTGGGGACAACTACAAAACAAAAGCTGACTTCGCTAGTCACCAGATAATGCACACCCATGGTGTGAATAGAAAAACCCTATGGATGTGATCTGCGTGGAAACATTTCATTCAAAAGTCCAACCTTAAAAAACACCAGGATATTCACACTGGAGAAAGACCATACCACCGTGAGCAGTGTGGGAGCATGTTTAAGACCAAATCTGAATTAATAATACACCAGAGAATCAATGGTGGTGAGAAACAGTGTGACAAGAGTTTCAGACACCATAGACTGGCCACCTGGCCTGGTGGAGATGTGCTATGCTGAGAGATTTGTTTTAGTTGTATATTTAAAAAGGAAAGACCCGTTACATGTACATTTTGTGACAAAGGCTTTGTTCGACAAGATTATTTAAAAACAACTCTGTTATTTGAAATCAAAGCAAAAAATATGCATGTTCGCTGCTGCCTTCCATTGAGCTGTTTTAATTATTCTGCTACACTGATATTTTATTCTCTTCATGTCATGTATTTCATTCATTTATTTTGATTATTTTTGCACTTTTATTATTTTCTTTTCTAATTTTCTTTTCCCCCTGAATCTGAACGTCCTTTATAATGTTTAATTTTCTTAATGTTTTGTATAAAACATGTTGAATTGCCTTGTTGTTGGGGGAGCAGTAATTGGCCAGTTTTGTTCTATTGTTGGTGTGTCCCACCCCCTCACTCTGATTGGGCCATCAGGTTCCTCTGTTAGTATTTAACAAGAGTTTGTTCTGTTTGGTGTCACTTTAATTTCTGCTATTTGTTAAGAGATGAACTTCTCCTTTCTGCACAAGCTGTAGAATTCATATATTTGTTTTTTTTTTGTTTTGATTCTACTTTTGTGCTTAATTTTACTACATTTTCTGTCTCTAAGTCAGTTAACTGACAATTGTGTAGTCTTTATTTAGTATCAGTTTATTTGGGCAAATTTGTAGTTATGTCTTTACTACAAACATTGATGTCCTTGGTCGACCAGTCTGCTGCTGCTGAAGAGATATTTGGGATCATTGGAAGAATTCTTAATACTATCAATACAATACTAACAATACTAGAATTGTTAGTATTGTTCTGATCATTGGACTTATAAAGGTGAATAGAGAAACCCTATGGGTGTGATCTGTGTGGAAACATTTCATTCAAAAGTCCAACCTTAAAAAACACCAGGATATTCACTCTGGAGAAAGGCCATACCACTGTGAGGAGTGTGGGAGCAAGTTTAAGACTAAATCTGAATTAATAATACACCAGAGAATCAATGGTGATGAGAAATAGTGTGACAAGAGTTTCAGACACCATAGACTGGCCACCTGGCCTGGTTGAGATGTGCTATGCTGAGAGATTTGTTTTAGTTGTTAACTAAAACTGCTAAACTGTATACACTCATGAAATACGTATAAGCATGTTCATTATAGATATGTGGACAATAGGCTCATGATAATTACTTGTGTTGGCTGTTGCAAATATATGTACGTTTACTTTGTAATAAGCTGCCCAAAGAGGCACACAGTGGTCCTGTTGTTCCATTGATTGGACCGGATTGGTGTGTCCAAAAATATGTAGCTGAATGAGTTGTTTTTTTTTCTGCCTGAACTTAATAAACATGCAATGAAGATACATTCCTGTCTGTTTTTTTATTTACTAGGACCCATTTAGTCAACTTACTCATATTTCAGAAGTTGTATGTGTGACCAGGCCGTGGCCCGGGTTTGGTTTAGAACTTTTAACTTAAACAGACACTTTAAATACTCAAAACTGAACATATTCTCTGACCGGTTAAGTGCGCGCTTATAGGTACTGCATAGCACTGTGTAAGAGGCACCATTCTTACCGGAGCCTTCGTAAGGACAGCACATAACTACCTACGCAGGATCTGGAAAAGCAGCCATTGTTTATTTGATGTATTGTATATTCAGCTTCTCTCAATGAGTCTCACTACTACTGTCTAATGCTAATAACAAATACTCCACTGAGTTCTCTATACATATCATATTTGCATTTCCAAGATATGCAAAGTACAAGGACCGATCAGACAACACAATGACTGACCTTTGAGGACAATGAGCCACCATCCTTATGCACTACTTTGACTTTAAACTGTATACACTCATGAAATATGTATAAGCATGTTCATTATAGATATGTGGACAATAGGCTCATGATAATACTTGTGTTGGCTGTTGCAAATATATGTACATTTACTTTGTAGTAAGCTGCCCAAAGAGGCACACAGTGGTCCTGTTGTTCCATTGATTGGACTGGAATGGTGTGTCCAAAAATATGTAGCTGAATGTGTTGTTGTTTTTTCTGCCTGAACTTAATAAACATGCAATGAAGATACATTCCTGTCTGTTTTTTATTTACTAGGACCTATTTAGTCAACTTACTCATATTTCAGAAGTTGTATGTGTGACCAGGCCGTGGCCCGGGTTTGGTTTAGAACTTTTAACTTAAACAGACACTTTAAATACTCAAAACTGAACATATTCTCTGACCGGTTAAGTGCATGCTTATAGGTACTGCATAGCACTGTGTAAGAGGCACCATTCTTACCGGAGCCTTCGTAAGGACAGCACATAACTACCTACGCAGGATCTGGAAAAGCAGCCATTGTTTATTTGATGTATTGTATATTCAGCTTCTCTCAATGAGTCTCACTACTACTGTCTAATGCTAATAACAAATACTCCACTGAGTTCTCTATAAATATCATATTTGCATTTCCAAGATATGCAAAGTACAAGGACCGATCAGACAACACAATGACTGACCTTTGAGGACAATGAGCCACCATCCTTATGCACTACTTTGACTGAATTGCATGTGAATGATAAAGCTATAGACCAATGACAGAGTATCACACCCACCCAACAAGTAATCGGGCTAACTTTTGAAAGAATACAGGTGAAAATGCATGTTGTTGTGAAAGAGATGAGTAGCATATGTTTTTCAATAACTTATTATTAGGTCTTACTTAACCTACTTAATGTAATCTTTATTTCATGTAATTTGTATTCATGTTTGCATCAGAAAATGAAATGAATGTAGTGTTGAAAAGCGTAATGTGAGTGTATATCAGGGTGTTATTTCTTTAGGTTGATCAAATCTGATCCATCACAGTTTTAGCAATGTAAATGGTTAATCAAATAGGTGAGCCAGATAGCTTTTTAATATGTAATATGTCATTCAATTATTTTCTCTTTCTAAATCCCACTTCATATTTGCATGTTGTTGTGAAAGGCATGAGTAGCAAAATGTTTGCTTTATTTTCAATGATTTCCTTAATTTAATAAACTTTGTATTTTTCCTTCCTACTTAGGTCTACTTAACACTTGAACATGAAATTAAAGTAGTGTTGAAGGGAATACTGAACCTAGAGTGAGTTGTGATTGGTTGACAGGTGGTTCTATAGTTCTCGTCTTTGGCCAATCATTGCAAGCATTTAGAGTTTCCACCTCAGGCTCTCTAGTATAAGAAGAGTGTGTAGTTGTAATGTCTCCACAACTCCTCCAGGATATCAATCATTTCAACCAGAACTGACTGTGGACTCCAAACTTTCAGGTGAAGATGAACTCTCTAGACTGCACCAGGAACAATTCTGCTGAACAGGTGGAACCCAAAGACCATCAAGATCTCTGTAAGTTATTGTCTTTCATCTATTATCTATTATTATTATATTGTGAATATGTGCATTTGCAGTTGTTTGTCATGGATTATTTTCTCATCACTAGTTAGCTAGTTTAAAATTAGCCTTGATTTTAAATAGGCCAAAGAAATGTTAAGATTACACTTGGATTAACATGTTTAAGTATGTATGCACACAATGAAGATGGTCTTCAAGGAGGGATCCATAACAGTTTTAACGTAATGTTAAATTCCTACATTATTTTATCTTTCAACTCTCTTCCCTTTATCTTGTTTCCAATCCAGTGTTGCAAATTCCTTCTGACTTCCCTGTCCTACCAGCAGTAAATGAACAAAGAACCTTGGCTAAACCCAAAAAGCACAGCTGTGGCCAGTGCGGGAAACGTTTCACTAGAGTGTCCAGCCTTAAGACACACCAGAGAATGCACATTGGAGAAAGGCCATTCCACTGTGACCAATGTGGGAGCAGGTTTATTACAACATCTCACTTAAAGGATCACCAGAAAACTCACACTGGAGAAAGACAATTCCATTGTGAGCAGTGTGGGGGACAACTACAAAACAAAAGCTGACTTCGCTAGTCACCAGATAATGCACACCCTATGGTGTGAATAGAGAAACCCTATGGATGTGACCTGCGTGGAAACATTTCATTCAAAAGTCCAACCTTAAAAAACACCAGGATATTCACACTGGAGAAAGACCATACCACCGTGAGCAGTGTGGGAGCATGTTTAAGACCAAATCTGAATTAATAATACACCAGAGAATCAATGGTGGTGAGAAACAGTGTGACAAGAGTTTCAGACACCATAGACTGGCCACCTGGCCTGGTGGAGATGTGCTATCTTGAGAGATTTGTTTTAGTTGTATATTTAAAAAGGAAAGACCCGTTACATGTACATTTTGTGACAAAGGCTTTGTTCGACAAGATTATTTAAAAACAACTCTGTTATTTGAAATCACAGCAAAAAATATGCATGTTTGCTGCTGCCTTCCATTGAGCTGTTTTAATTATTCTGCTACACTGATATTTTATTCTCTTCATGTCATGTATTTCATTCATTTATTTTGATTATTTTTGCACTTCTATTATTTTCTTTTCTAATTTTTTTTTCCCCCTGAATCTGAACGTCCTTTTATAGTGTTTAATTTTCTTAATGTTTTGTATAAAACATGTTGAATTGCCTTGTTGTTGGGGGAGCAGTAATTGGCCAGTTTTGTTCTATTGTTGGTGTGTCCCACCCCCTCACTCTGATTGGGCCATCAGGTTCCTCTGTTAGTATTTAACAAGAGTTTGTTCTGTTTGGTGTCACTTTAATCTCTGCTATTTGTTAAGAGATGAACTTCTCCTTTCTGCACAAGCTTTAGAATTCATATATTTGTTTTTTTTTTGTTTTGATTCTACTTTTGTGCTTAATTTTACTACATTTTCTGTCTCTAAGTCAGTTAACTGACAATTGTGTAGTCTTTATTTAGTATCAGTTTATTTGGGCACATTTGTAGTTATGTCTTTACTACAAACATTGATGTCCTTGGTCGACCAGTCTGCTGCTGCTGAAGAGATATTTGGGATCATTGGAAGAATTCTTAATACTATCAATACAATACTAACAATACTAGAATTGTTAGTATTGTTCTGATCATTGGACTTATAAAGGTGAATAGAGAAACCCTATGGGTGTGATCTGTGTGGAAACATTTCATTCAAAAGTCCAACCTTAAAAAACACCAGGATATTCACTCTGGAGAAAGGCCATACCACTGTGGGGAGTGTGGGAGCAAGTTTAAGACTAAATCTGAATTAATAATACACCAGAGAATCAATGGTGATGAGAAATAGTGTGACAAGAGTTTCAGACACCATAGACTGGCCACCTGGCCTGGTTGAGATGTGCTATGCTGAGAGATTTGTTTTAGTTGTTAACTAAAACTGCTAAACTGTATACACTCATGAAATACGTATAAGCATGTTCATTATAGATATGTGGACAATAGGCTCATGATAATTACTTGTGTTGGCTGTTGCAAATATATGTACGTTTACTTTGTAGTAAGCTGCCCAAAGAGGCACACAGTGGTCCTGTTGTTCCATTGATTGGACCGGATTGGTGTGTCCAAAAATATGTAGCTGAATGAGTTGTTGTTTTTTCTGCCTGAACTTAATAAACATGCAATGAAGATACATTCCTGTCTGTTTTTTTATTTACTAGGACCCATTTAGTCAACTTACTCATATTTCAGAAGTTGTATGTGTGACCAGGCCGTGGCCCGGGTTTGGTTTAGAACTTTTAACTTAAACAGACACTTTAAATACTCAAAACTGAACATATTCTCTGACCGGTTAAGTGCGCGCTTATAGGTACTGCATAGCACTGTGTAAGAGGCACCATTCTTACCGGAGCCTTCGTAAGGACAGCACATAACTACCTACGCAGGATCTGGAAAAGCAGCCATTGTTTATTTGATGTATTGTATATTCAGCTTCTCTCAATGAGTCTCACTACTACTGTCTAATGCTAATAACAAATACTCCACTGAGTTCTCTATACATATCATATTTGCATTTCCAAGATATGCAAAGTACAAGGACCGATCAGACAACACAATGACTGACCTTTGAGGACAATGAGCCACCATCCTTATGCACTACTTTGACTTTAAACTGTATACACTCATGAAATATGTATAAGCATGTTCATTATAGATATGTGGACAATAGGCTCATGATAATACTTGTGTTGGCTGTTGCAAATATATGTACATTTACTTTGTAGTAAGCTGCCCAAAGAGGCACACAGTGGTCCTGTTGTTCCATTGATTGGACTGGAATGGTGTGTCCAAAAATATGTAGCTGAATGTGTTGTTGTTTTTTCTGCCTGAACTTAATAAACATGCAATGAAGATACATTCCTGTCTGTTTTTTATTTACTAGGACCTATTTAGTCAACTTACTCATATTTCAGAAGTTGTATGTGTGACCAGGCCGTGGCCCGGGTTTGGTTTAGAACTTTTAACTTAAACATACACTTTAAATACTCAAAACTGAACGTATTCTCTGACCGGTTAAGTGCATGCTTATAGGTACTGCATAGCACTGTGTAAGAGGCACCATTCTTACCGGAGCCTTCGTAAGGACAGCACATAACTACCTACGCAGGATCTGGAAAAGCAGCCATTGTTTATTTGATGTATTGTATATTCAGCTTCTCTCAATGAGTCTCACTACTACTGTCTAATGCTAATAACAAATACTCCACTGAGTTCTCTATAAATATCATATTTGCATTTCCAAGATATGCAAAGTACAAGGACCGATCAGACAACACAATGACTGACCTTTGAGGACAATGAGCCACCATCCTTATGCACTACTTTGACTGAATTGCATGTGAATGATAAAGCTATAGACCAATGACAGAGTATCACACCCACCCAACAAGTAATCGGGCTAACTTTTGAAAGAATACAGGTGAAAATGCATGTTGTTGTGAAAGAGATGAGTAGCATATGTTTTTCAATAACTTATTATTAGGTCTTACTTAACCTACTTAATGTAATCTTTATTTCATGTAATTTGTATTCATGTTTGCATCAGAAAATGAAATGAATGTAGTGTTGAAAAGCGTAATGTGAGTGTATATCAGGGTGTTATTTCTTTAGGTTGATCAAATCTGATCCATCACAGTTTTAGCAATGTAAATGGTTAATCAAATAGGTGAGCCAGATAGCTTTTTAATATGTAATATGTCATTCAATTATTTTCTCTTTCTAAATCCCACTTCATATTTGCATGTTGTTGTGAAAGGCATGAGTAGCAAAATGTTTGCTTTATTTTCAATGATTTCCTTAATTTAATAAACTTTGTATTTTTCCTTCCTACTTAGGTCTACTTAACACTTGAACATGAAATTAAAGTAGTGTTGAAGGGAATACTGAACCTAGAGTGAGTTGTGATTGGTTGACAGGTGGTTCTATAGTTCTCGTCTTTGGCCAATCATTGCAAGCATTTAGAGTTTCCACCTCAGGCTCTCTAGTATAAGAAGAGTGTGTAGTTGTAATGTCTCCACAACTCCTCCAGGATATCAATCATTTCAACCAGAACTGACTGTGGACTCCAAACTTTCAGGTGAAGATGAACTCTCTAGACTGCACCAGGAACAATTCTGCTGAACAGGTGGAACCCAAAGACCATCAAGATCTCTGTAAGTTATTGTCTTTCATCTATTATCTATTATTATTATATTGTGAATATGTGCATTTGCAGTTGTTTGTCATGGATTATTTTCTCATCACTAGTTAGCTAGTTTAAAATTAGCCTTGATTTTAAATAGGCCAAAGAAATGTTAAGATTACACTTGGATTAACATGTTTAAGTATGTATGCACACAATGAAGATGGTCTTCAAGGAGGGATCCATAACAGTTTTAACGTAATGTTAAATTCCTACATTATTTTATCTTTCAACTCTCTTCCCTTTGTCTTGTTTCCAATCCAGTGTTGCAAATTCCTTCTGCCTTCCCTGTCCTACCAGCAGTAAATGAACAAAGAAGCTTGGCTAAACCCAAAAAGCACAGCTGTGGCCAGTGCGGGAAACGTTTCACTAGAGTGTCCAGCCTTAAGACACACCAGAGAATGCACATTGGAGAAAGGCCATTCCACTGTGACCAATGTGGGAGCAGGTTTATTACAACATCTCACTTAAAGGATCACCAGAAAACTCACACTGGAGAAAGACAATTCCATTGTGAGCAGTGTGGGGACAACTACAAAACAAAAGCTGACTTCGCTAGTCACCAGATAATGCACACCCATGGTGTGAATAGAAAAACCCTATGGATGTGATCTGCGTGGAAACATTTCATTCAAAAGTCCAACCTTAAAAAACACCAGGATATTCACACTGGAGAAAGACCATACCACCGTGAGCAGTGTGGGAGCATGTTTAAGACCAAATCTGAATTAATAATACACCAGAGAATCAATGGTGGTGAGAAACAGTGTGACAAGAGTTTCAGACACCATAGACTGGCCACCTGGCCTGGTGGAGATGTGCTATCTTGAGAGATTTGTTTTAGTTGTATATTTAAAAAGGAAAGACCCGTTACATGTACATTTTGTGACAAAGGCTTTGTTCGACAAGATTATTTAAAAACAACTCTGTTATTTGAAATCACAGCAAAAAATATGCATGTTTGCTGCTGCCTTCCATTGAGCTGTTTTAATTATTCTGCTACACTGATATTTTATTCTCTTCATGTCATGTATTTCATTCATTTATTTTGATTATTTTTGCACTTCTATTATTTTCTTTTCTAATTTTTTTTTCCCCCTGAATCTGAACGTCCTTTTATAGTGTTTAATTTTCTTAATGTTTTGTATAAAACATGTTGAATTGCCTTGTTGTTGGGGGAGCAGTAATTGGCCAGTTTTGTTCTATTGTTGGTGTGTCCCACCCCCTCACTCTGATTGGGCCATCAGGTTCCTCTGTTAGTATTTAACAAGAGTTTGTTCTGTTTGGTGTCACTTTAATCTCTGCTATTTGTTAAGAGATGAACTTCTCCTTTCTGCACAAGCTGTAGAATTCATATATTTGTTTTTTTTTTGTTTTGATTCTACTTTTGTGCTTAATTTTACTACATTTTCTGTCTCTAAGTCAGTTAACTGACAATTGTGTAGTCTTTATTTAGTATCAGTTTATTTGGGCAAATTTGTAGTTATGTCTTTACTACAAACATTGATGTCCTTGGTCGACCAGTCTGCTGCTGCTGAAGAGATATTTGGGATCATTGGAAGAATTCTTAATACTATCAATACAATACTAACAATACTAGAATTGTTAGTATTGTTCTGATCATTGGACTTATAAAGGTGAATAGAGAAACCCTATGGGTGTGATCTGTGTGGAAACATTTCATTCAAAAGTCCAACCTTAAAAAACACCAGGATATTCACTCTGGAGAAAGGCCATACCACTGTGGGGAGTGTGGGAGCAAGTTTAAGACTAAATCTGAATTAATAATACACCAGAGAATCAATGGTGATGAGAAATAGTGTGACAAGAGTTTCAGACACCATAGACTGGCCACCTGGCCTGGTTGAGATGTGCTATGCTGAGAGATTTGTTTTAGTTGTTAACTAAAACTGCTAAACTGTATACACTCATGAAATACGTATAAGCATGTTCATTATAGATATGTGGACAATAGGCTCATGATAATTACTTGTGTTGGCTGTTGCAAATATATGTACGTTTACTTTGTAGTAAGCTGCCCAAAGAGGCACACAGTGGTCCTGTTGTTCCATTGATTGGACCGGATTGGTGTGTCCAAAAATATGTAGCTGAATGAGTTGTTGTTTTTTCTGCCTGAACTTAATAAACATGCAATGAAGATACATTCCTGTCTGTTTTTTTATTTACTAGGACCCATTTAGTCAACTTACTCATATTTCAGAAGTTGTATGTGTGACCAGGCCGTGGCCCGGGTTTGGTTTAGAACTTTTAACTTAAACAGACACTTTAAATACTCAAGAGTTTCAGACAAGAGTTTCAGACACCATAGACTGGCCACCTGGCCTGGTGGAGATGTGCTATCTTGAGAGATTTGTTTTAGTTGTATATTTAAAAAGGAAAGACCCGTTACATGTACATTTTGTGACAAAGGCTTTGTTCGACAAGATTATTTAAAAACAACTCTGTTATTTGAAATCACAGCAAAAAATATGCATGTTTGCTGCTGCCTTCCATTGAGCTGTTTTAATTATTCTGCTACACTGATATTTTATTCTCTTCATGTCATGTATTTCATTCATTTATTTTGATTATTTTTGCACTTCTATTATTTTCTTTTCTAATTTTTTTTTCCCCCTGAATCTGAACGTCCTTTTATAGTGTTTAATTTTCTTAATGTTTTGTATAAAACATGTTGAATTGCCTTGTTGTTGGGGGAGCAGTAATTGGCCAGTTTTGTTCTATTGTTGGTGTGTCCCACCCCCTCACTCTGATTGGGCCATCAGGTTCCTCTGTTAGTATTTAACAAGAGTTTGTTCTGTTTGGTGTCACTTTAATCTCTGCTATTTGTTAAGAGATGAACTTCTCCTTTCTGCACAAGCTGTAGAATTCATATATTTGTTTTTTTTTTGTTTTGATTCTACTTTTGTGCTTAATTTTACTACATTTTCTGTCTCTAAGTCAGTTAACTGACAATTGTGTAGTCTTTATTTAGTATCAGTTTATTTGGGCAAATTTGTAGTTATGTCTTTACTACAAACATTGATGTCCTTGGTCGACCAGTCTGCTGCTGCTGAAGAGATATTTGGGATCATTGGAAGAATTCTTAATACTATCAATACAATACTAACAATACTAGAATTGTTAGTATTGTTCTGATCATTGGACTTATAAAGGTGAATAGAGAAACCCTATGGGTGTGATCTGTGTGGAAACATTTCATTCAAAAGTCCAACCTTAAAAAACACCAGGATATTCACTCTGGAGAAAGGCCATACCACTGTGGGGAGTGTGGGAGCAAGTTTAAGACTAAATCTGAATTAATAATACACCAGAGAATCAATGGTGATGAGAAATAGTGTGACAAGAGTTTCAGACACCATAGACTGGCCACCTGGCCTGGTTGAGATGTGCTATGCTGAGAGATTTGTTTTAGTTGTTAACTAAAACTGCTAAACTGTATACACTCATGAAATACGTATAAGCATGTTCATTATAGATATGTGGACAATAGGCTCATGATAATTACTTGTGTTGGCTGTTGCAAATATATGTACGTTTACTTTGTAGTAAGCTGCCCAAAGAGGCACACAGTGGTCCTGTTGTTCCATTGATTGGACCGGATTGGTGTGTCCAAAAATATGTAGCTGAATGAGTTGTTGTTTTTTCTGCCTGAACTTAATAAACATGCAATGAAGATACATTCCTGTCTGTTTTTTTATTTACTAGGACCCATTTAGTCAACTTACTCATATTTCAGAAGTTGTATGTGTGACCAGGCCGTGGCCCGGGTTTGGTTTAGAACTTTTAACTTAAACAGACACTTTAAATACTCAAAACTGAACATATTCTCTGACCGGTTAAGTGCGCGCTTATAGGTACTGCATAGCACTGTGTAAGAGGCACCATTCTTACCGGAGCCTTCGTAAGGACAGCACATAACTACCTACGCAGGATCTGGAAAAGCAGCCATTGTTTATTTGATGTATTGTATATTCAGCTTCTCTCAATGAGTCTCACTACTACTGTCTAATGCTAATAACAAATACTCCACTGAGTTCTCTATACATATCATATTTGCATTTCCAAGATATGCAAAGTACAAGGACCGATCAGACAACACAATGACTGACCTTTGAGGACAATGAGCCACCATCCTTATGCACTACTTTGACTTTAAACTGTATACACTCATGAAATATGTATAAGCATGTTCATTATAGATATGTGGACAATAGGCTCATGATAATACTTGTGTTGGCTGTTGCAAATATATGTACATTTACTTTGTAGTAAGCTGCCCAAAGAGGCACACAGTGGTCCTGTTGTTCCATTGATTGGACTGGAATGGTGTGTCCAAAAATATGTAGCTGAATGTGTTGTTGTTTTTTCTGCCTGAACTTAATAAACATGCAATGAAGATACATTCCTGTCTGTTTTTTATTTACTAGGACCTATTTAGTCAACTTACTCATATTTCAGAAGTTGTATGTGTGACCAGGCCGTGGCCCGGGTTTGGTTTAGAACTTTTAACTTAAACATACACTTTAAATACTCAAAACTGAACATATTCTCTGACCGGTTAAGTGCATGCTTATAGGTACTGCATAGCACTGTGTAAGAGGCACCATTCTTACCGGAGCCTTCGTAAGGACAGCACATAACTACCTACGCAGGATCTGGAAAAGCAGCCATTGTTTATTTGATGTATTGTATATTCAGCTTCTCTCAATGAGTCTCACTACTACTGTCTAATGCTAATAACAAATACTCCACTGAGTTCTCTATAAATATCATATTTGCATTTCCAAGATATGCAAAGTACAAGGACCGATCAGACAACACAATGACTGACCTTTGAGGACAATGAGCCACCATCCTTATGCACTACTTTGACTGAATTGCATGTGAATGATAAAGCTATAGACCAATGACAGAGTATCACACCCACCCAACAAGTAATCGGGCTAACTTTTGAAAGAATACAGGTGAAAATGCATGTTGTTGTGAAAGAGATGAGTAGCATATGTTTTTCAATAACTTATTATTAGGTCTTACTTAACCTACTTAATGTAATCTTTATTTCATGTAATTTGTATTCATGTTTGCATCAGAAAATGAAATGAATGTAGTGTTGAAAAGCGTAATGTGAGTGTATATCAGGGTGTTATTTCTTTAGGTTGATCAAATCTGATCCATCACAGTTTTAGCAATGTAAATGGTTAATCAAATAGGTGAGCCAGATAGCTTTTTAATATGTAATATGTCATTCAATTATTTTCTCTTTCTAAATCCCACTTCATATTTGCATGTTGTTGTGAAAGGCATGAGTAGCAAAATGTTTGCTTTATTTTCAATGATTTCCTTAATTTAATAAACTTTGTATTTTTCCTTCCTACTTAGGTCTACTTAACACTTGAACATGAAATTAAAGTAGTGTTGAAGGGAATACTGAACCTAGAGTGAGTTGTGATTGGTTGAGAGGTGGTTCTATAGTTCTCGTCTTTGGCCAATCATTGCAAGCATTTAGAGTTTCCACCTCAGGCTCTCTAGTATAAGAAGAGTGTGTAGTTGTAATGTCTCCACAACTCCTCCAGGATATCAATCATTTCAACCAGAACTGACTGTGGACTCCAAACTTTCAGGTGAAGATGAACTCTCTAGACTGCACCAGGAACAATTCTGCTGAACAGGTGGAACCCAAAGACCATCAAGATCTCTGTAAGTTATTGTCTTTCATCTATTATCTATTATTATTATATTGTGAATATGTGCATTTGCAGTTGTTTGTCATGGATTATTTTCTCATCACTAGTTAGCTAGTTTAAAATTAGCCTTGATTTTAAATAGGCCAAAGAAATGTTAAGATTACACTTGGATTAACATGTTTAAGTATGTATGCACACAATGAAGATGGTCTTCAAGGAGGGATCCATAACAGTTTTAACGTAATGTTAAATTCCTACATTATTTTATCTTTCAACTCTCTTCCCTTTATCTTGTTTCCAATCCAGTGTTGCAAATTCCTTCTGACTTCCCTGTCCTACCAGCAGTAAATGAACAAAGAACCTTGGCTAAACCCAAAAAGCACAGCTGTGGCCAGTGCGGGAAACGTTTCACTAGAGTGTCCAGCCTTGAGACACACCAGAGAATGCACATTGGAGAAAGGCCATTCCACTGTGACCAATGTGGGAGCAGGTTTATTACAACATCTCACTTAAAGGATCACCAGAAAACTCACACTGGAGAAAGACAATTCCATTGTGAGCAGTGTGGGGACAACTACAAAACAAAAGCTGACTTCGCTAGTCACCAGATAATGCACACCCTATGGTGTGAATAGAGAAACCCTATGGATGTGACCTGCGTGGAAACATTTCATTCAAAAGTCCAACCTTAAAAAACACCAGGATATTCACACTGGAGAAAGACCATACCACCGTGAGCAGTGTGGGAGCATGTTTAAGACCAAATCTGAATTAATAATACACCAGAGAATCAATGGTGGTGAGAAACAGTGTGACAAGAGTTTCAGACACCATAGACTGGCCACCTGGCCTGGTGGAGATGTGCTATGCTGAGATATTTGTTTTAGTTGTATATTTAAAAAGGAAAGACCCGTTACATGTACATTTTGTGACAAAGGCTTTGTTCGACAAGATTATTTAAAAACAACTCTGTTATTTGAAATCACAGCAAAAAATATGCATGTTTGCTGCTGCCTTCCATTGAGCTGTTTTAATTATTCTGCTACACTGATATTTTATTCTCTTCATGTCATGTATTTCATTCATTTATTTTGATTATTTTTGCACTTCTATTATTTTCTTTTCTAATTTTTTTTCCCCCCTGAATCTGAACGTCCTTTTATAGTGTTTAATTTTCTTAATGTTTTGTATAAAACATGTTGAATTGCCTTGTTGTTGGGGGAGCAGTAATTGGCCAGTTTTGTTCTATTGTTGGTGTGTCCCACCCCCTCACTCTGATTGGGCCATCAGGTTCCTCTGTTAGTATTTAACAAGAGTTTGTTCTGTTTGGTGTCACTTTAATCTCTGCTATTTGTTAAGAGATGAACTTCTCCTTTCTGCACAAGCTGTAGAATTCATATGTTAAGAGATGAACTTCTCCTTTCTGCACAAGCTGTAGAATTCATATATTTGTTTTTTTTTTTTTTTGATTCTACTTTTGTGCTTAATTTTACTACATTTTCTGTCTCTAAGTCAGTTAACTGACAATTGTGTAGTCTTTATTTAGTATCAGTTTATTTGGGCACATTTGTAGTTATGTCTTTACTACAAACATTGATGTCCTTGGTCGACCAGTCTGCTGCTGCTGAAGAGATATTTGGGATCATTGGAAGAATTCTTAATACTATCAATACAATACTAACAATACTAGAATTGTTAGTATTGTTCTGATCATTGGACTTATAAAGGTGAATAGAGAAACCCTATGGGTGTGATCTGTGTGGAAACATTTCATTCAAAAGTCCAACCTTAAAAAACACCAGGATATTCACTCTGGAGAAAGGCCATACCACTGTGGGGAGTGTGGGAGCAAGTTTAAGACTAAATCTGAATTAATAATACACCAGAGAATCAATGGTGATGAGAAATAGTGTGACAAGAGTTTCAGACACCATAGACTGGCCACCTGGCCTGGTTGAGATGTGCTATGCTGAGAGATTTGTTTTAGTTGTTAACTAAAACTGCTAAACTGTATACACTCATGAAATACGTATAAGCATGTTCATTATAGATATGTGGACAATAGGCTCATGATAATTACTTGTGTTGGCTGTTGCAAATATATGTACGTTTACTTTGTAGTAAGCTGCCCAAAGAGGCACACAGTGGTCCTGTTGTTCCATTGATTGGACCGGATTGGTGTGTCCAAAAATATGTAGCTGAATGAGTTGTTGTTTTTTCTGCCTGAACTTAATAAACATGCAATGAAGATACATTCCTGTCTGTTTTTTTATTTACTAGGACCCATTTAGTCAACTTACTCATATTTCAGAAGTTGTATGTGTGACCAGGCCGTGGCCCGGGTTTGGTTTAGAACTTTTAACTTAAACAGACACTTTAAATACTCAAAACTGAACATATTCTCTGACCGGTTAAGTGCGCGCTTATAGGTACTGCATAGCACTGTGTAAGAGGCACCATTCTTACCGGAGCCTTCGTAAGGACAGCACATAACTACCTACGCAGGATCTGGAAAAGCAGCCATTGTTTATTTGATGTATTGTATATTCAGCTTCTCTCAATGAGTCTCACTACTACTGTCTAATGCTAATAACAAATACTCCACTGAGTTCTCTATACATATCATATTTGCATTTCCAAGATATGCAAAGTACAAGGACCGATCAGACAACACAATGACTGACCTTTGAGGACAATGAGCCACCATCCTTATGCACTACTTTGACTTTAAACTGTATACACTCATGAAATATGTATAAGCATGTTCATTATAGATATGTGGACAATAGGCTCATGATAATACTTGTGTTGGCTGTTGCAAATATATGTACATTTACTTTGTAGTAAGCTGCCCAAAGAGGCACACGGTGGTCCTGTTGTTCCATTGATTGGACTGGAATGGTGTGTCCAAAAATATGTAGCTGAATGTGTTGTTGTTTTTTCTGCCTGAACTTAATAAACATGCAATGAAGATACATTCCTGTCTGTTTTTTATTTACTAGGACCTATTTAGTCAACTTACTCATATTTCAGAAGTTGTATGTGTGACCAGGCCGTGGCCCGGGTTTGGTTTAGAACTTTTAACTTAAACATACACTTTAAATACTCAAAACTGAACATATTCTCTGACCGGTTAAGTGCATGCTTATAGGTACTGCATAGCACTGTGTAAGAGGCACCATTCTTACCGGAGCCTTCGTAAGGACAGCACATAACTACCTACGCAGGATCTGGAAAAGCAGCCATTGTTTATTTGATGTATTGTATATTCAGCTTCTCTCAATGAGTCTCACTACTACTGTCTAATGCTAATAACAAATACTCCACTGAGTTCTCTATAAATATCATATTTGCATTTCCAAGATATGCAAAGTACAAGGACCGATCAGACAACACAATGACTGACCTTTGAGGACAATGAGCCACCATCCTTATGCACTACTTTGACTGAATTGCATGTGAATGATAAAGCTATAGACCAATGACAGAGTATCACACCCACCCAACAAGTAATCGGGCTAACTTTTGAAAGAATACAGGTGAAAATGCATGTTGTTGTGAAAGAGATGAGTAGCATATGTTTTTCAATAACTTATTATTAGGTCTTACTTAACCTACTTAATGTAATCTTTATTTCATGTAATTTGTATTCATGTTTGCATCAGAAAATGAAATGAATGTAGTGTTGAAAAGCGTAATGTGAGTGTATATCAGGGTGTTATTTCTTTAGGTTGATCAAATCTGATCCATCACAGTTTTAGCAATGTAAATGGTTAATCAAATAGGTGAGCCAGATAGCTTTTTAATATGTAATATGTCATTCAATTATTTTCTCTTTCTAAATCCCACTTCATATTTGCATGTTGTTGTGAAAGGCATGAGTAGCAAAATGTTTGCTTTATTTTCAATGATTTCCTTAATTTAATAAACTTTGTATTTTTCCTTCCTACTTAGGTCTACTTAACACTTGAACATGAAATTAAAGTAGTGTTGAAGGGAATACTGAACCTAGAGTGAGTTGTGATTGGTTGACAGGTGGTTCTATAGTTCTCGTCTTTGGCCAATCATTGCAAGCATTTAGAGTTTCCACCTCAGGCTCTCTAGTATAAGAAGAGTGTGTAGTTGTAATGTCTCCACAACTCCTCCAGGATATCAATCATTTCAACCAGAACTGACTGTGGACTCCAAACTTTCAGGTGAAGATGAACTCTCTAGACTGCACCAGGAACAATTCTGCTGAACAGGTGGAACCCAAAGACCATCAAGATCTCTGTAAGTTATTGTCTTTCATCTATTATCTATTATTATTATATTGTGAATATGTGCATTTGCAGTTGTTTGTCATGGATTATTTTCTCATCACTAGTTAGCTAGTTTAAAATTAGCCTTGATTTTAAATAGGCCAAAGAAATGTTAAGATTACACTTGGATTAACATGTTTAAGTATGTATGCACACAATGAAGATGGTCTTCAAGGAGGGATCCATAACAGTTTTAACGTAATGTTAAATTCCTACATTATTTTATCTTTCAACTCTCTTCCCTTTATCTTGTTTCCAATCCAGTGTTGCAAATTCCTTCTGACTTCCCTGTCCTACCAGCAGTAAATGAACAAAGAACCTTGGCTAAACCCAAAAAGCACAGCTGTGGCCAGTGCGGGAAACGTTTCACTAGAGTGTCCAGCCTTAAGACACACCAGAGAATGCACATTGGAGAAAGGCCATTCCACTGTGACCAATGTGGGAGCAGGTTTATTACAACATCTCACTTAAAGGATCACCAGAAAACTCACACTGGAGAAAGACAATTCCATTGTGAGCAGTGTGGGGACAACTACAAAACAAAAGCTGACTTCGCTAGTCACCAGATAATGCACACCCTATGGTGTGAATAGAGAAACCCTATGGATGTGACCTGCGTGGAAACATTTCATTCAAAAGTCCAACCTTAAAAAACACCAGGATATTCACACTGGAGAAAGACCATACCACCGTGAGCAGTGTGGGAGCATGTTTAAGACCAAATCTGAATTAATAATACACCAGAGAATCAATGGTGGTGAGAAACAGTGTGACAAGAGTTTCAGACCATAGACTGGCCACCTGGCCTGGTGGAGATGTGCTATCTTGAGAGATTTGTTTTAGTTGTATATTTAAAAAGGAAAGACCCGTTACATGTACATTTTGTGACAAAGGCTTTGTTCGACAAGATTATTTAAAAACAACTCTGTTATTTGAAATCACAGCAAAAAATATGCATGTTTGCTGCTGCCTTCCATTGAGCTGTTTTAATTATTCTGCTACACTGATATTTTATTCTCTTCATGTCATGTATTTCATTCATTTATTTTGATTATTTTTGCACTTCTATTATTTTCTTTTCTAATTTTCTTTTCCCCCTGAATCTGAACGTCCTTTTATAGTGTTTAATTTTCTTAATGTTTTGTATAAAACATGTTGAATTGCCTTGTTGTTGGGGGAGCAGTAATTGGTCAGTTTTGTTCTATTGTTGGTGTGTCCCACCCCCTCACTCTGATTGGGCCATCAGGTTCCTCTGTTAGTATTTAACAAGAGTTTGTTCTGTTTGGTGTCACTTTAATCTCTGCTATTTGTTAAGAGATGAACTTCTCCTTTCTGCACAAGCTGTAGAATTCATATATTTGTTTTTTTTTTGTTTTTATTCTACTTTTGTGCTTAATTTTACTACATTTTCTGTCTCTAAGTCAGTTAACTGACAATTGTGTAGTCTTTATTTAGTATCAGTTTATTTGGGCAAATTTGTAGTTATGTCTTTACTACAGTGTGGGACCAAGTTTAAGACCAAATCTAAATTAATAATACACCAGAGAATACATAGTGGTGAGAAATGCTATTGGTGTGTTTAGTGTGCACATCACTTCACTCGAATGTCCAGCCTTCAAACACACCATATCATGTATACTGGAGAAAGACCATATCACTTTGAGCAGTATGGGAGCAACTATACAACATAATAGAACACCAGCGAATGTATACAAGGTGTAAACCACTGTGACCAGTGAGGAAGGAGTTTTACTCTGCCACATGATCTACAACGTCATGAGCACACTCACATGCAATCCTATCACTCTGAACAGTGTGACAAGAGTTTCAGACACCATAGACTGGCCACCTGGATATTGCTGATAGCGATACGTTGTAGCTAATGAGAAATTACATCAGAAGTTCCCTCCAACCACAACTACATAACTGGTTGACCAACACAACTCTTGACCAGTGAAACATCATAGAGACAGAACAACAAACAAAACCTCTTCTCAACACATGAAAACACAAGCTGATGTAGAGGACTTTGGAACATCACAACCAACTACTGATGATCAGCTCCTCTCTTCACACCGCTCTAAATCTGATACTGAAGACAGTGATGAGTGGGATGAGACCATCGATGACCAGTTAAGTTTAAACACACTGAAATCACACAATATACAAAATCAAAACAAGTTTCTTCATGACCTCAAATCACCTAAACAAAGTCACCCATCCATGGGGAGCCAGACAGGGAAGAAAGGTTTTAGTTGCACAGATTGTGGCAAAATGTTTAAAGGAAAGGAAAGTCTGAAGACACACACAATGCTGCATACAGGGAAAGACCCGTTACATGTACATTTTGTGACAAAGGCTTTGTTCGACAAGATTATTTAAGAACACACATGATTATTCATACAGGAGAAAGGCCCTTTATTTGCACAGTGCGCGGAAAAAAGTTTGATTTAAAAACACACGAGGAGTCATACAGGGGAAAAGCCCTTTACCTGTACTGTTTGTGGCAAAGGCTTTAATCACATTTGTGATCGAAACAAACACATGAGGACTCATACAGGGGAAAAGCCCTTTGAATGTAATGTACAGTTTGTGGTCAAAAGTTTAGTCAAATTTGTCATCTAAATGCACACATGGGGACACATACAGAGGAAACATACGTCCCAGGTGCAGCCACGTGATGTTTTTTTAATTTATTGATGAGTACTTTTTTCAAAGAAAGCAATTGAGTTGACACATAATTATGACCATTCTAGTCCAGATTTACACCTTCCCTGTTGATTCTCGTTGGCTTGTTTGTGGATTCCTAGTCCTTTGTTTCCACAGTCAGTGGATTGTATACAGTCAACATGATGGACTATATAGTGATTGTAATGTTTTTTTATAGTGATTTTCAACCTTTATTATTACCTGCCGATCTACAACATCTACATGCCCGTCCACATTTTTCGGGAATTAAAAAGTCATGTTAATTATTATATTAATGAATATGCATGGTGTTTTCCCTATATGCATTAAGCAGTGGCGGGCCGCCACCCCTTAAATCCGACCGCCACAGTATGATTTTTTCCTGTACATTAAAAATTTGAAAAATAATAAAACAAATAAAAAAAACAGACAGGATTAAAACCCTTCTTTATTGAAAAATATGGACTACTAGTGGAGGGCAGCCGATGCCGTCCAGCAAGCAGAAACTCGACTGAAGCACAAGGCCATCCTTGGAACAGTGGCGCAAGGCCGAGCCGGACTTGGGAGCCTAACAGCGACCCGATACGACTCTGCCAGCGGGAGGGAGAGGCAGAGGTTGGTGCAGGAGGAGGTGCGAGCTTCAGTCGAGGAAGAGCGAACCAGCAGAGCAGTGGCCATGAGGCAGCAAGGCGCCTGGATGAAGTGGGAGCAGGCGATGGAGCGGAGAATCACCTGGAAGGAGATCTGGGTGTGGAACCCCCAGAGGATCAAGTTCTTGATTCAGGGGGTCTATGATGTTCTCCCAAGCCCGTCCAACCTGTGCATATGGGGCAAAATAGAAACACCTGCATGCCCCCTGTGTTCCAAAATAGGGACACTGGAACACATCCTGAGCAGCTGCTCCAAGGCGCTGGGTGAGGGCCGGTATCGATGGAGGCATGACCAGGTCCTCAAAACCATCGCTGAAGCAATCAGCAAGGGGGTCACGGGCAGCCGATACACCCAAGCCACAGCTGAGGCCATTCATTTTGTCAAGGAAGGACAAAGGCCGGAAAAAACACCAAAGAACTGCTCTGCTGGTTTGCTCTCCACGGCCCGAGACTGGGTGATGACAGTTGACCTGGAGAGGCAGCTGAACATTCCACCACACATCACCCAGTCTAGATTGAGACCTGACATCATCTTGGTCTCAGAGGCCACAAAACAACTCTTCTTGCTGGAGCTGACGGTTCCCTGGGAGGAGAGGATGCTCAAGAAAGAAAGAAGGAGAAGTACCAGGAGCTGGTGGAGGATTGTCGGAGGAACGGGTGGAGGACCAGGTGTATGCCAGTGGAGGTGGGCAGTAGGGTCTTTGCCAGTCATTCGCTGAGCAAAGCCTACGGCACACTGGGCATAACCGGTGCCAACCGAAGAAGAGCCATAGGCAACAACGTGGAGGCAGCAGAAAAAGCCTCCAGATGGCTCTGGTTGAAGAGGGGAGAGCCGTGGGGTAGTAGCAAGCCACTTGGACACAGGCCGGGGTCTGATCAGCCTCGGTTGGGTCGCCTGGAGGAGGGTGTCTGTTGAAAGACCCGAAACACCCAGTGAATCCAGGAAACAACACTGATGATGTGTCCAAGTTTAGCGCATCAGTAGATGTATTGTTAACCATTGCACAAATACTCCGGACACCTAGTTAACATGTGGGGCAAGCGGGTAAGCATTATTTTACGCTCCGGATGCTCTATTACCCGTACACAGAGAGGGGGAGAGAAAGAGAGAGAGAGACAGAGAGACTGGGGTGCTCCTCGGAGTGACACATGCGGCCTGTAAAGGTGTCCAATCCTGCATGCACGTTGATTTGTATAAAAAAGGTTAATTAGTATATGATTTATTATTGATGTACCTAAACGTAGTGCATAGATAGTACATACATTCACGTTATGCTGTACAATGTATGTCAGCGCTCAGCTTTAAACCTTGATGTAGTCAGGAACATTAACCAGCCACATTAACCCAATAACTGGACCTGGTCATGGTTCAGGCTGCAATAACTCTGTTATTTGAAATAACAGCAACAAACATGCATGTTTGCTGCTGCCTTTCATTGAGCTGTTTTAATTCTTTTGTATTCCATTCATTTATTTTCATTATTTTTGCACTTTTTGCTATTTTCTTTTCTAATTTTCCCCCTGAATCTGAATGTCCTTTTATAATGTTTCATTTTCTTAATGTTTTTTACAAAACATGTTGAATTGCCTTGTTGTTGGGAGCAGTAATTGGCCAGTTTTGTTCTATTGTTGGTGTGTCCCACCCCCTCACTCTGATTAGGCCATCAAGTTCCTCTGTTAGTATTTAACAAGAGTTTGTTCTGTTTGGTGTCACTTTAATCTCTGCTATCTGTTAAGAGATGAACTTCTCCTTTCTGCACTAGCTGAAGAATTCAAATATTTGTTTTTTTTGTTTTGATTCTACTTTTGTGCTTAATTTTACTACATTTTCTGTCTCTAAGTCAGTTAACTGACAATTGTGTAGTCTTTATCTAGTATCAGTTTATTTGGGCAAATTTGTAGTTATGTCTTTACTACAAACAATGAAGTCCTTGGTCGACCAGAGACTGTCTGCTGCTGCTGAAGAGATATTTGGGATCATTGGAAGAATTCTAACAGAGTACGAGGATGAAGCTTTCCACATCAAACAGGAAACTGCCCGCCAATGCTGACTGCTGGATATGGTTTTAATACCAATCGTCAAATTACCCAGAGCAGGTTGGTAAAACAACTACAATGTTAAATCTGAAATCTCTGCATATTTTAAACACCCAATATAGTAAACTAGAAGGAAGGTGTAAAAAGCATATCTTATTATGTGGTTTAACTGTGTGTCTTTTATGGGTAATTTTTTTGTGCTATTTTGACTTGTACTTGTGTGAGATTGCATTGACAATAGTATTATAGTTGTAGTGGCCTCCTTTTAGACTTAGTCTTTAGACAAAGATTAGAGCGGGGGTTTTAATGATGCTGAATATATGTATACAGATTAAGTGTTTATCTTATTGCATAGTATTCAACCGCAACTACACAATTGATTAAATGCAGCGATATTATCTTGACCATTACAAAGACATGTGTGGAACCGCTTATATGATGTGTTTTTTTCTATACATTTATTTTATCCTTTGCCTAGACGTCCTGATCCGCCCTGTGTGTAAAGAGGCGGTTTCTCCTGAGCAGCAGGAGAGGAGCCCCAGTCTGGTCCAGAAGGAACCCGAGGCTCCACAGATTAAAGAGGAACAGGAGGAGAGGAGCCACAGTCTGGTCCAGGAGGAACCAGATGCTCCACAGATTAAACAGGAACAGGAGGAGACGAGACAAAGTCTGGTCCTGGAGGGACCAGAACCTCCACATATTAAAGAGGAACAGGAGGAACTACTTCAAGGACAAGATGAGGCTGGTGGATCAACAGAGACATTGCTTGCAGTGAAAAGTGAAGATCATGGTGACAACATGGAGACAGATCCTCTAGCCAAGCAGATGTAGAGGACTGTGTAACATCACAACCAATTAGTAGTGATCAGCTCCTCTCTTCACACTGTTCTGAATCTGACACTGAAGATAGGGTTGAGTGGGAGACCAAGGAAGATATGTCAGCTTTAAGCACACTGAAATCACACACAACACAACATGTGGGAGGAATTATATTCTCAAACAAGCTGCCCCATGACCTAAAATCATCAAAACAAAGTCACTCCATGAGGAGTCACATAGAGAAGAAAAGCTTTAGTTGTACATATTGTGGCAAAATGTTTCTTCACAGGGGAACTATGCAAAGGCACACAATGATTCATACAGGGGAAAGGCCCTTTACCTGTATAGTTTGTGGCAAGGGCTGTAGTCAAAAGGGTGATCTAAAAAAACACATGATGACTCATACAGGGGAAAAGCCATTTGCATGTAAAGTTTGTGGCAAAAGGTTTAGTCAAAATGGTAGTCTAAAAACACACATGAGGACACATACAGAGGAAACAACCTTTAGTTGTAGCACATTATTTGGTCAAAATACATATCCGTTGATCTGATGCTTATTGATGAGTACTTTTTTTCAAAGAAGGCAATTGAGTTGACACATCATTGACACAACAATCTACATGTCTGTCCACATTCTTCAGTAATTAAAAAGCCATATCAATTATTATTTCAATGAATATGCATGCAGTAGTGGTGCAATTGTAACTTGTTGACGTGTGAAGTTTGGACTAACCGATTATCATACTACATTTTCATCACTTAGTTTGATCATTTGTTTAGATTCTATGTATGTGTGACAAGGGTGAAATGAGGGGTTCTTAAAACTTTTGTAATTTGTTTTTATTGGTGCTTAATGTGTATAATTGCCTCATTTAACCCCACCATCTTATTATTTTTGTACCAATTATTATTACGCACTGTATTGTTTATAATTGTTTTCCCCATGATCCCCTGGTCACATGTATTGAGAGACATTGAGTGGCAGAGCGGCAGTCACGCGGTCACGCCCAAGGCCACGGTCATGGCCAATGTCCCCAGACAGACTGTCACCACGGACAAATGAAAGAAGAGGGAGGTGTGGTTTGGCAGGTACAAAAGCGGAGGCGGGACCGTTTGAAAGAGAGAACAGAGCACCCAAGTGACAGAGGCGTCAGTGAGGAGAAGGACAGCAGAGGGGAAGGTTGTGCCGAGACACGGAGTAGAGGAGTGCATAGATGAAGTAGACATACCAGCCACCTAGGAGTTTGGAAGCCGAGGTGTGCCTACATTCAAAGGAGAAACCAAGAGGAGAAAGCGATCGAACCGAAGGGGAGGAAGAGGCGAGTGAGACCAGACCATATGAGAGACGAGTGAGACCAGACCATATAAGGAGCGCTGAGACTGGAAAGTGGCGATAACGTTGCATACGCAACCAACTCAGCGCCAGGTGTAAAAACCTGGCTGGCGAGTGAGTATTCGAACAAGCAACGTTGAATCCCTGTATAACCACTGCCTGAGACAACGCAAATGTATCGTGTAAATGCACAGTGAACTGGTCTAGATCTCTATAATTGCAGGCGGAGAGAAAGAAGAGAGAAGACGAAGACGACTGGCCTCAAACCCTTTCCCATCTTACCCCCATATATGGACATGCAGCATTACCCCTGAACAAACCGTGTTGAGTATCTTGAAGCACTTTATTGGCACAGCACTTTACTTGAAAAGTATTTGTTGCACAGAAACCCCCCATGCTAAGGAACCCTTGTGATTAAGCCCCGCGTAATTTGCACAACTTTATAATTTATTTTATAGTTGTTGTGTAGATTAATTGTGTTTTGTATGTTTATATAGGTTTTATTAGTATAGTGTTTATTTGATTGTTTTTAAGGCACAGAAGCCAATGTATTAGGGACCCAATAAATATGACTTACCTTTTTTTGATACACTGTATTCGTGTCCAGTTTCTTAAAGGGATATTCTCATGCCAGTGTTGTATTCTCAAAACCAAAAGTATTGAAACTTACCAGTTAACCTCGAACCTGTGAAAGCCTGAAGAAGAAGTTAAAGTGTATTCAAAGGGGACTTCCCTCTATAACAAAAGTGGCGTAGTCGACAAACAATTAGTTCAGATAGGACCCACAGTAATTACGCACCCAGCACTTTATTGTGCATTTATATTTTATTGTTGTGAGTTTTATTCTGGATTATTTATTAAAGGAGAAGAGTGCAATAGTACAAACAAATTGCAAGTCAAATGTGATACAATTTCGGCCCTGTTCACATATTTGGCGTAGTCGGCAGGACTGGTTGAGAACAAACACATGAGAATACCCTTAAGAGAAACTGTACTGTTTTGTTGTTTTTGTTGCTTTTTGTTTTTTGCTTTACGGATTCAGAATGATGATGATGGCGGTGTATCCCGGTGCCCCATGGTTACCCACCTTTGGTGGAACAGAAGGCGAGAGTAAATATAGGGAATGGAAAGACCAGATTAGAGGATTATTAAGTACCCAGGAACTACCAGAAATCAGGAAAGTTGCTATTATAATTAAAACGCTAACCAACGAAGCTAAACGGCAGATTAGTGTGGTTGAGGAGGGCGAACGCGACACAGTGGCAAAAGTTTTTAAATACTTAGATGCTTTATATAAAGAAACTGTCTCTGTCGCAGAAATGCGCTCACTATTCTATCGGTGCGCACAGCGCGCAGGAGAGAATGTACAAACTTACACCCTGAGACTTAGAGAGCTGTTTTGTGGGCTGCGGCAGCACGACCCAAGCACCGCTCCCTCCGAAGCCATTCTTCGTGATCAGTTTGTTATGGGTTTAGCTGAGGGCCCCCTGGGCCAAGCCTTAAAAATATATGCTCGACGACACCCAGATGAAGATTTTGCTGCTTTACGCGAAGAAGCCTACCTGTTAGCTGCTGAACATGGAACTACTGAAATAACGTGCCACGCTGTTAATCCTATTTCTGTCCCCTACCCTTCTCAGGACCCTGCTTGGAGAGAAAAATTAAAACAGGAAATCATGGACGACGTAAAAACTCAAATGCAAGGATTCACGCAGGAACTCATGAAGGAAATCAGACCGCTCCTCCGCACTGGCACCAATGACGCACGAGCGCGCACTCCACCGCCACCTGAGCGACGGTATACGGCCTCTCAGCGCTACGAATGGGATGAAGGAGGTAGGCCGATATGTAGCCAGTGTAGACAGGCGGGTCATATAGCGAGATTCTGTAGATCCGACCGAAGTCAGTTAAACTAGTACGCCCTGTCGCCGAGGTCCGGGGGGCAGAGGTGCAACGTTCACAAAAAAAGTTAAGGGCCAATGAAGTGTTTGTGGGGGAATGTCCGACAATTGGGATAACAATGGGGGGAGTCCAAATGAGGGGTTTATTAGATACGGGGTCTCAAGTCACATTGATGCAGCAGAGTTTGTTTAACGAAAAGTTCTCGCAAGATAAAATGGAAAATGGGCCTCTGGTGTTTAGCCTACGGGCAGCAAACGGCCTTGATCTACCCTATTCTGGCTATGCCATATTCGATTTAGAATTAGAAGGACTGAAAATACCGGGAAGAGGAATCGTAATTGTAAAAGATGAACATTGTATTGAGCCGCTGATCATTGGGATGAACGTAGTCCACGCAGTGTGGCATGCATTATTTAAACTCTCTGGGAGGTCTGTGTTTCCATGCCAACAGGAGAGGACACCATGGAAAAAAGCATTCGCCGCCTGTAGGAGAGTGGAGGCAGTGACCCACGAAGACGGAGCATTGGGCTATGTGTGGCCTGTCGGCCGACGGAGAATCCGAGTCCCCGCCCGCAGTGAGTTAGTAGTATGGGGCCGTGCCTGGAAAGGTCCAAATGGAGCCGAATACGAGGCCCTGATGGAGGCCATGCCGGAAGGAACTGATCTGGGAGTGGCCCGAGCGTTGGTCACCGTGCGTAATGGCCGAGTCCCCGTGCGCATCTGCAACCCCCACGCGTATAGCGTGACCGTGGGCAGACATCAAAAGTTAGGGAAGCTATATCCAGTGGAGGAGGCCGACGTCCGTGGACGACGAGACCTGAACCTGTCCCTAGGAACCGACGGAGCCGTGGAAGTGTCCCTGGTGAGCATCGAAGACGAGGGACCCGTGAAGACCTTACCTGAGGAGATGGAGGCGTTGACCCGGCGAGATGACCTACCTGACCAGCAGAGAGAAGAGCTGCATGCGATGATGTGTAAATGGAAGAAGGTGTTTGCAGTCCATAATGAAGATTTTGGGCAGACGGACGTGGTGCAACACCAAATACCAACTGGAGACGCGGCACCCATCCGCGAGAGGCACCGACCGCTGCCGCCCTCCATGTATAGAGAAATGAAGACCTTATTGAGTGACATGCTGGACAAGGGAGTGATAAAAGAGAGTTGCAGTCCCTGGGCAGCGCCCATTGTCCTGGTGAAGAAGAAAGATGGCAGCTGGCGTTTCTGTGTCGACTACCGTAAACTGAATGCCGTGACGCACAAAGATGCCTTCCCTTTACCTCGGATTGAAGAGACTTTAACAAGCCTGACCAAGGCTCAGTGGTTCTCCACACTCGACCTGGCCAGCGGTTATTGGCAGGTGGGTATGGACCCTCGGGATCGAGAAAAGACAGCGTTTACCACCCCTTTAGGACTGTTCGAGTTCCAACGTATGCCGTTCGGTTTATGTAACGCCCCCGCGACCTTCCAAAGATTAATGCAGCGATGCTTGAGTGGCCAGGTGACAGAGTCATTATTAGTGTACCTCGATGACATTATTGTATATTCACCTGACTTTTCCTCTCACATGCAGCACCTTGACCAGGTTTTCGAGCGGCTGTGGAGACACGGATTGAAACTGCGCCTCGATAAATGCAAGCTTCTCCAACCGGAGGTAAAGTTCTTGGGCCACGTTGTAGACAAAGAGGGAGTGCGCCCGGACCCTGAAAAGTTGGCTGCGGTAAGAGACTGGAACCCACCCTCGACTGTCCGCGAGGTCCGCGCTTTTCTAGGTCTGGCTGGTTATTATCGCCGCTTCGTGTCCTCATTTGCTGCCATAGCTAGGCCGTTAAATAGTTTGTTGATCGGAGTCCCGAATGATGTGAAGTCCCATCCGTGTAAAATAGAGTGGTCCCCTGAATACCAAAACTCGTTTGATGCTCTTAAAACTGCCCTTACGCAGGCTCCAATACTGGCTTATGCAGATTATGACCGACCGTTTGTAGTGTATACTGATGCGAGTGGCCGCGGGCTCGGCGCCGTTCTGGCACAGGTCCAAGATGGCCAGGAGCGAGTAATCGCCTACGCCAGCCGAAGTCTACACCCTACCGAACAAAATGATGCAAATTATAGCTCCTTTAAATTAGAACTCTTGGCACTTAAATGGGCAGTGACCGAAAAATTTAAAGATTACTTAACTGGCGCTCATTTTACGATTTATACAGATAACAATCCTGTTGCGCATCTTCAAACAGCTCGACTAGGCGCGGTGGAACAGCGCTGGGCAGCCCAGCTAGCATCATTCACCTATGATATAAAGTACCGACCTGGAAAAAGCAATGCGAACGCAGATGCCCTGTCTAGGTTCCCTGTTCAACCTGTAGGAGTGGCCGTAGTGGAGTTGGCACCGGTGGAGAGAGAGGACGGGTGGGCTGGAGCTGAGTGGCGGGGAACACAGGATCGAGATCCGGACATCCAGATGGTGAAGAGTTGCGTAGAGCGGAGGAAACTGCCTACCCTTATGGAGAAGAGGAGTTGGTCACGGGAAGCCAGGCAAATGTTACGACAGTGGGACCGGTTGCGCATCAGAGACAATGTGTTGTATAGGCAAGTGATTGATCAGCATACACAAGAATGTTACTTACAGCTTGTTTGTCCAGGGGCGCGACGAGAGGAGGTGTGGAAAGGACTCCATGAGGCCTCGGCACACGCCGGAGTGGACCGGACTTTGGCGCAGCTTCGGCGCCGGTTCTACTGGCCGGGCATGGAGGGGGCGGTGCGACAGTTCCAGCGAGGTTGTGTTGCCTGCAGCCTACTGAAAGACAGGATAGAGCCCAGGGCCCCCTTACAGCCATTCGAAGTATCGTATCCTATGGAGGTAGTGGCTATTGATTTTCTCACATTAGGTAGGCCGAATGACGCATGGCAGAATATTCTTGTAGCAACCGATTTATTCACCAGGTACAGTTGGGCTATTCCAACGCGTGACCAAACTGCGCCCACGACTGTCCGTGCGCTTTGGACACATATTATTCAGCCATTCGGTTGCCCGGCTCGTTTCCATTCGGACCGAGGCCCGAATTTTGAATCCGAATTAATGCAGCAATTGTGTCATACATACGGTATTACTAAGAGTCGCACCACCCCTTACCACCCAGCTGGTAATGGGGGGGTGGAGAGGTTTAATCAAACACTGTTAAACATGTTGCGCTCTCTAGATACTGATCGCCAAGGCAGATGGAATGAACACTTACCTGAGTTAGTACACGCTTATAACAATACTGAACATGGTGCGACAGGTTATGCGCCTGCGTACTTAATGTTTGGTCGCCACCTGAGGCGTCCGGTAGATGTAGCATTAGGAGTACCGTTGTCACAAAATCGAATGGGAGTGGGAGATTGGGTGCAAGATCACCAGAAACGAATGGCCACAGCGTATAGGACAGCCGAGAAAAAAATGGTGCATATAGCAGGACAGCGTAAACAGGTCTATGACCGCCGAGCCGGTATGCCACCATTGTTACCTGGAGAGAGGGTGTGGGTACGAAACCGGAACCGACAGGGACAAGGTAAACTGGGCCCATGGTGGGACCCAGAACCTTTTGTGGTATTGGAGAGGGTGGGGGATGCGGGCCTAGTATACAGGATCCGACCTGAAAAAGGAGGGCGAGATAGAACGATCCATAGGAATGCATTAAAAGTGTGTATAGCCCCCAGGTCACCGATGGAGAGCCCCGAACCTGCCCCAGTAGCCGAACCGGTGGGACCAATATGGCCGCCTTATGTAGGGTTTTTCCCCGGTCCTAGGGAACCTGAAGGTCCGCGGCGCTCTGGAAGAGCGAACCAAGGACAGCCACCTGAGAGGTACGGGCATGACGTTTAGAACCAGTTGCCAGGGACTGCCAACGAAAAAGTAGGGGGGAATGTGACAAGGGTGAAATGAGGGGTTCTTAAAACTTTTGTAATTTGTTTTTATTGGTGCTTAATGTGTATAATTGCCTCATTTAACCCCACCATCTTATTATTTTTGTACCAATTATTATTACGCACTGTATTGTTTATAATTGTTTTCCCCATGATCCCCTGGTCACATGTATTGAGAGACATTGAGTGGCAGAGCGGCAGTCACGCGGTCACGCCCAAGGCCACGGTCATGGCCAATGTCCCCAGACAGACTGTCACCACGGACAAATGAAAGAAGAGGGAGGTGTGGTTTGGCAGGTACAAAAGCGGAGGCGGGACCGTTTGAAAGAGAGAACAGAGCACCCAAGTGACAGAGGCGTCAGTGAGGAGAAGGACAGCAGAGGGGAAGGTTGTGCCGAGACACGGAGTAGAGGAGTGCATAGATGAAGTAGACATACCAGCCACCTAGGAGTTTGGAAGCCGAGGTGTGCCTACATTCAAAGGAGAAACCAAGAGGAGAAAGCGATCGAACCGAAGGGGAGGAAGAGGCGAGTGAGACCAGACCATATGAGAGACGAGTGAGACCAGACCATATAAGGAGCGCTGAGACTGGAAAGTGGCGATAACGTTGCATACGCAACCAACTCAGCGCCAGGTGTAAAAACCTGGCTGGCGAGTGAGTATTCGAACAAGCAACGTTGAATCCCTGTATAACCACTGCCTGAGACAACGCAAATGTATCGTGTAAATGCACAGTGAACTGGTCTAGATCTCTATAATTGCAGGCGGAGAGAAAGAAGAGAGAAGACGAAGACGACTGGCCTCAAACCCTTTCCCATCTTACCCCCATATATGGACATGCAGCATTACCCCTGAACAAACCGTGTTGAGTATCTTGAAGCACTTTATTGGCACAGCACTTTACTTGAAAAGTATTTGTTGCACAGAAACCCCCCATGCTAAGGAACCCTTGTGATTAAGCCCCGCGTAATTTGCACAACTTTATAATTTATTTTATAGTTGTTGTGTAGATTAATTGTGTTTTGTATGTTTATATAGGTTTTATTAGTATAGTGTTTATTTGATTGTTTTTAAGGCACAGAAGCCAATGTATTAGGGACCCAATAAATATGACTTACCTTTTTTTGATACACTGTATTCGTGTCCAGTTTCTTAAAGGGATATTCTCATGCCAGTGTTGTATTCTCAAAACCAAAAGTATTGAAACTTACCAGTTAACCTCGAACCTGTGAAAGCCTGAAGAAGAAGTTAAAGTGTATTCAAAGGGGACTTCCCTCTATAACAAAAGTGGCGTAGTCGACAAACAATTAGTTCAGATAGGACCCACAGTAATTACGCACCCAGCACTTTATTGTGCATTTATATTTTATTGTTGTGAGTTTTATTCTGGATTATTTATTAAAGGAGAAGAGTGCAATAGTACAAACAAATTGCAAGTCAAATGTGATACAATTTCGGCCCTGTTCACATATGTTTTTGGCTTTTTTTTTTAAATAAAGGTTTCACAGCTACACGTCCTTTATTTGTGCTCATTACAGAAAGGTCACCACAACAATTTAATAATTTTCATTATTAAAGGAGGTAAAACACCTCCTTTAATAATGAAAATGTTGTACTTGCCCCACATCTACTGTGAACAATACAGTAACAAGAACTGCTTCATTGTACAGCCTGCATACCAAACTATTACTATTAGGGATGCACAACTACGAAATTATGGCCAATATCAAATTATGTGCAGGGTCATATCGACCGATATAATATATTATATTTATAATGCATTTTACATTATACGTTCAACAAGACAAATGTTTTTGATAGAGGCTAATTCATTTTAGTATTGTTCTGATCATTGGACTTATAACATTGATTATAGTCACAGACTCAGTAGGCTGCAGCAGCGCTCCTGTTTTCTGACCTAAAGGGGCGTGTTTAACATCTCCGGCGAGAGAATCCGTGTGATCCCATTGGTTCACCGATCTGTCCGTCAGCCCCCGCCCCGTCAACACAACATTACGAGCGACGCCCACTGCACTCTGGTTGGTTGGGGAAATGAAACACTTCCTATATCAGGTACACCGACGTGCTGCTCCAGGCTTTTATTTTTTAGCAAAACTAAACAATAAAAGCCTGGAGATCGAGGCTACAGACTCAGAAGACCCACACAGAAGTACAGCAATGTTACTGAGATGCTGTTGGCATGGGCAGCTCAACTAATTGTTTTATTTTATATTAACACTATTTATCTCTCTTTTCAAAGTGTAGACGATGATTCTACTTTGATATGAATAAGTATGTGTTTGATAGCAGGCCTATTGGATATTCATATTTTGATAAATGCACTCATAACATTTAGTATAATTTAAAAGGCTAGCATTCTTTTGTCTCATAAATAAAGTACACACATGAAACAAAGATGAGATTTATCACACATATCTCTTCAGAATCCGTGTATGCAGCGTTCAGTTGATATCCGTTCTTAAGTCCCAAAATCGGCTTGTTTTTCAATATCAGCCTTTCAACTACATGAATGGAAAACGGAAATTGACTGTTTTTTTAAATTATCGATAATTCATTAGGTATTCATTATGTATTATACAAAATCGCGTTTTTCTTTTTTGTTAAACACAATTTATTGCCAAGATATCAAGTATCACTTTACAAGCCCGTATCTTGCGTTCAGTGTATTATTCAATGTGAAATCCAAAATCCAAAATTGACTTGATTTTCAATTATAGCCTTTCATCTACATGAATGGAAAAGGCAAATTGACCTGTTTTTTAATTATCGATCTTTCATTATGTCGTTGTACGTTACATTATGCGTTTGTAGCGTCATCCTATCACCCGGAACCGGAAGTCACGGCAACGCGCTCATAGTTATATGCCCGCGCCTCACCGTGCATTCACTACAGTCCTCTCGGCACGGGCACTGCAGTTGTCAGGCAGTCCTGTCGGACTCGTTAGCTTCTTGTGCTAAGTTTAAAACATGTCTACCTGCACGCTATTCTCGGGTGCGACGCGTGTTAATCTCAAACTGGAGGACGTCACTGTGGAGAGGATCTCCCGGATCTTCCAGGTACAGTATGAATTAGTCAATTATATAGATACATATGTTGATTAGCAAGCGTTTCCCTCACTGTTTGAACTTAGCCATCATGCTAATATGTTGCGCTAATGCTATGCTTCCCTCACTGTTTGAAATTAGCCATCATGCTAATATGTTGCGCTAATGCTATGCTTCCATCCCAATGTGTGTATCTTGACCGTGTGGTCTTAGATTAGCCTGATTATCAGACTGAAGCTGCGTGGAGCTTCAGTCTGACATTGGCTCCAGTGTAGGCGATTACAAGGGGGAGGTGATTAGAATTTCCCTAAACCAATTATAATTGGTTTCAAAACACCACCTCTGACTCTCATTGGACGGTACTTTTTGTACCGAATAAATCCTAGGCTCACATTACAACACCAGACCAAGAGGGGCAGTCCACTCAGAGAGTGGGCGGGGTCTATGGTCTGGAACCAGGCTAGTCTTAGATAGTTCAGTTTAGATGTTGTTGTATAATTTAACATTAATTATATTTTTAGGTGTGCAGTACCAAGTTGTACATTAGAGACAATGAGAACCTCGCCATTTTCCCGGAAGATAATGGCTCCTTTCTCGACGTGGCCCCAAGGCAACACTACGAGGTGCACGGACATGAGAATACCACCGGGCCTGCTCCGGACCAGGCAGACGGCCTACCAAGACCGACGACTGGGCGATTTTTCGCTTTCCAAAGGCCTGCTGCTGCAGCAGCCGGTTCCGGGGCCGTGTTGCGGCCTGTGGCTCCCAGAGTCAACGTGGTCAAACCATTTCAAAAGTGATTAATTTCATGGGCCATTTTATCTGTATCTATGTAAGACTTAAAACAGTAAACGTAATGAATGACCATTAAACGGACTGGGAGACTAACCTGCTACTGCTTGAACCTTTAAAATCGTAAAGTAATCAATTGGTGCATTTACTGTCATAGATTCAGATCCATCTAAAACTAATCTGTTGTATTGTCAAGATTAAGGTGTGAGACATCAATAATGCAGTAAATTAAACGTGGACTTCCATAACACCTCAGCAGTGCAGTGCCACAGGCTGATCACCTTCATACCACACCCTATTGATGAAGTAATTTGTTCAAAAGTAGTAAGTATTGAGTGTGTGATGCCCACTAAAGTGTGATCACATTAGTGTGATTGTTTTATGTGTCACAGTGTTTTGAGAAGTGTTTGTATTGTATTTTCCTTTCAAACCCAGGTTGTGTCTTTGTGTAATATTTTCACCAAAACAACAATAACTTTGGTCAATAGGTGGCAGTGTAACACCTTGGTTTCAACCTGTTTTGCCTTCTGAGCTTGTCGTCTACTCAGGTAGTCTAGTAGTAGGAGAGCTTAACAAGATAATCGAAACGAAGCGGATAAAAGCGCCACATTTTTTATGAGGCTTCTTTAGGACCTACTGATGGATTCTAGCCTTGGGTACCAAACTTTATTTTGAAAAGTATCCATACAATTATCCATATCAATATCCATTAAAAAAAAACAGGCTGATTCACTTTTTGGCCTATAACTCTTGAACCGTAGGTCATAGAATCAAAAAATATATTTTTCCTGGACTCCTTGGATCACGACACAACTTCTCTTATAGGTCCCGCCCCTTTTCCGATTTCAATTAAATTAAATCCAATTTAATTTTATTAAATCCAAAATTCACACAAATCGGCACACACTGTGTCTTTGGTCATGTGATGTAGATGTATCAGTCCGATTTCTCATATTCCCCTCAGATTGGCTAAGATTGGCTTCTAAAATTTGTACACCTGCATTTAAATGCGCTTGGCAGCCAACTCCCCTGCAATCAATTAGCTCGTCACTTCTCCTTCTCCACATGACCAAAGACACAGTGTGTGCTGATTTGTATGAGTTGGACAACATTTGTAGGAGTAATAGCAAAATGTGTGTTTTGAAAATAACGCAAAATGGCGTAACATTTTGAAATCGGAAAAGGGGCGGGACCTATATGGGAAGTTGCGTCATGATCCAAGGAGTCCAGGGAAAAAATACTTTTTGTCCTATGACCTACGGTTCAAGAGTTATAGGCCAAAAAGTGAATCGGCCTGTTTTTTTAATGGATATTGATATGGATAATTGTATGGATACTTTTCAAAATAAAGTTTGGTACCCAAGGCTAGAATCCATCAGTAGGTCCTAAAGAAGCCTAAAAAAAAATGGCGCTTTTATCCGCTTCGTTTCAATAATGTAAAAAAATGGGGTTAAGCTCTCCTACTATAGTGCGCAGGCGCTGCTGGCTCTTCTCATAACTGAGAGGAGACTCGGTGGAAACAAGAGCATGTTTCACTGTCTAATTCTTCTAAACCATTTCAACCTGTTTTCCAGGTGGGTTATTCTTCACAAAGCACGCTGAAATGATTGTTGTTGTTTATGTAATGTCTGGAGTTTATTGTGTTTACTTTGTGGGTCGAATGTAAGTGTAAAACGAGTGATTGGAAAGTGTCTCATTGTTTGTAATGTTTGTAATGGCGTCCGCCACGTTGCTCTGTTGTGTGTCACGTTGATTGTGTGTGTCTGGGTATCACATCTCCGTTCTTTTTGTTAGGTTTATGTTTTGATCTGTATACTGGCTGGCTCCAATTATTATTTAATATGTGTATGTATATTTACAGTATTTTGTGACTAGTGTTAAAACCGTTTTTGGGGAAAATGGTTTCAAACCAGGTAACTGCAAACCATGCAGCTGTAAATAGTAGGTTCATTTGGTATGATTACTGTTACTCATATATGCAAGTCCTAGTGGTGCTTAAAGCATCTGTTTATGTATAAAAATGCACTGTAGATGCAGGTGAATTAATGACCAAACACATTAGTCCGCTTGCCAGAATGTGAACCCGGAAATGTTGAGTACACCAAAGTTTTATGTTAGAAATGTTGAGTATGGGTCCCCAGCATGTAGAAACTGCCGGATGCTAACTTGCATATGTTGAGCAATTTTCATAATTTGCATAATTAGCTTTAATTAGCATAATCACCTATATGGACAATATGTCAAAAACTGCTTGGCCGATTTGGCCAATATTGGAGTGGTTTTGGGGGTTATTGAGGATGCTGAATCCATTTATGACAATTAAAAAAATCAAAATTGCCGTTTAAACCGGAAATGGACATATTTAAACTCATGGTAGGGTAATTTTGGTGCATTTTGGTTTGATTTATAGGATGTATAGGACACTGAATCCATTACAAAGATTACATACAGTATTTATTTAAAATAACTGAAATAAATAGAATATTTATGAACACATTAACACAGAACATGTGCATTTAAATATCATTTACATGGACAAGTACATTTGAATCCATGACACTTGGAGTGAGGACTTTGTCACGGTACAATCCTGGCAGTCTCTGTAATCCTTTAAATGGCATTGTCTAGATAAATCCAGCCTCACCATAATATTACCAGGAAGTATAAAGCAAGTTAATTAATCTGAGACAGGTAGAACACATGAGTACCTGAACAGGTTTTGACACACTAGCAGTAAACCAGTAAGACTCCCTAATCGGGAGATAAGCGACCGTAGGTCACATGTATACAGAAGAGGGCTGTAACGGCGATTGGTTCCTAGTTGTGTGGGCAATGGATAGTTTTGTTTGGTGGTCTAAATGTGGGGTTAGCTGTGACATGGTGGCGTTTATGTGGGCAGAAAACGTGTAATGTGTAGCTGTTGCAAATGGGTAACAGAGTGAATGCTGAGAAATACGACTGGCACAGATTTTGTTGTGGGGAGCACAGTGGAGATTGATGAGAATGCAGACAGGCGTATTCATTTTGATGTTGTTTATTGTTGAAGAGGCAGCTTGACAGTGAGTGACATGTAGCAAAGAACATAGCGAAGACATAAGTTGAACACATGCAAGGTGTTACACAGAGTGTGTGGCATGAATTTGGCTGGCAGTTGTGCAAGTGTGTGAAAGAAAAGGATATTGAAAGTAGACATATAGGCAGGCAGAGAGACAGTGGAGAGCGCTGCAGTGGCAGGGGGTCCTCCACTGGGGGCGCCACCACTTTTGCATCCGTTCTGGAGCACCAGGAGTGGGTGGTCCCCGGGAATGCCCCGTGAGCAGCCCCGTTGGGGTGGTCATTTGGTAATTTGTCCACATGTGCTCATTTTTTACACTTGGGGGTCCCCGAGGCAGCTGGGGGTCCCTGGAGCTCCGGGGGTCCTTGGAGGGTGTAGTTTGGCAGGTAAGGAGTGTGTGTGCAAAATGTGGCATGGATCGGGGCAATGGGTGCGGAGATATGAGCAGGGCAAAAGTGTGACGTGTGTGACGGAGTGACGGACGGACACCTGGAGCAGCTTTCTGTAGTAAGTGCGACCTACGGTCGCAACTATCAAAGCAGAGATTTCTGTCCTACTTCCACAGCATGTTACAACTGGTAAACTTTCAAGCATCAGCCCCCTAAATGTCAACTACTCTTCACTGTTATAAATGATATTCTCCTCATCAACCTCATCCTCATCATCTGCTGTGTCTTCATCTTCTCCAGATTCTGCATGCTTATCATCTTGCTTTTCTTGCTGTGAGAGTGTGAGCGGGTTGCAACATATTCTATCAGAGCCTTTGCAGAAGCAGTAGCTGGTACAGGCCAGGCCTGCAGCTGCACAGCTACACTTTGCTGTCAAACAGGGTTTCAACACAGCTTTGCAACTACAGCTGATAATGTCCAAAAGGGAAGGAGGAGCAACAGGGCTTGCATCCAGAACAGGCATGATTATTTCCCCCCCTTCCTTCTGTCCTTCCTTCTTGTCCCATCCAAATTTGGTGATGTCCACGGCTGGTGGATCAGGGCGGTCTGCTGCTTTCCAAAGCAACACCTGTAGATGGGCACGCCGTCCATGGAGGTATGCATTGTGCTCTGTCGGAGGCAGTGTCTTCAGTGCTGGGGGGGTTTTACGCTTTCGGTAGATGTCATATCTGGCAACGTTCAGCGATGCCGACTTCCTCTGGTTGTACAGAGCCAGGAAGAAACCCCTCACTGCGTCTTTTATCTGCACATCAGTAGCTCCCTCCTCTCCGATGAAGTGAAGCAGGTCACTGGGTACTAGTCTCATGGCCTTCAGTGCAGACACCTTCCCTTTCCCAGCAGGATAGGAGGTGGTGTCACACCCAGAGAGAGCATGGATTGTTAGGATAGAGCGACACTGCTCACCCATATTCTCTACTGTTGCATTGATGTTGAGAACAGTGCCATCCCATTTCTCCATCTGCAGGTCACATTGGATGCCCACCTTCCAGCACCAATAGACCATGAGCACAAACACATCAGTGTCGTCACTGAGAATCCGGACAGTTGTAGCTCCTCGACTGAGTGCATCCAACATGTATGAGATGAGGGAAACATCAGCCTCGTCATGAGTGACAATACTATCTGCTCTGCTGATCATCTCAATGTGATCTCCTATGCTGTGCATGCAGAGGAGCTCACCCAGCCTCCGCTTGTTTGTCTTGTTCTTCATCACTTTGTCTCGGCTTGGTAGAGGAGTTGACAGTGAGAGTTGGTACTCTGTTGAACTTTCCCCAGCTCTTCTCTGCCTCTCGTGGTCTTTGGCAGAGACTTGTTCATACCGGTCAAAGATGACAAAGGTTTGAGTGGTGTAGCGATTAAGTCGGTGCCCCATGCTAGCTGCGAGGTCAGCTATGGTGCCTGATGATGGCCACACCACGTGGTAGATGAGTTGTGAAGCATCAACAAGTACAACATCTGGTGGGTGGGGGTTGGGGCCAAGGACTCCAAGGCGCTGGACGATCACAGACTTGTTACCTTTCCGGAGGCATCCATACTCATCAATGATGGATGCAGGGACCGGGCTGAGCTCGTATTCAAAGAGGGTAGAGAGCTCCATTCTTCTCTTGCTACCCACCACCAGCAGCCGAGCAAACAATGCCTCAAGGTCACAAATGATCTTCCCATTTACCTTCACTCGTTTTGCCTTGAATCTCATTGTCACCACCTTATTTGAAATTGGCTTATGAAATCCCTCAGGGAGTGATGCAGAAAACTGTGTGCTCATGTCCTGTCCGATCATCAGTGCATTTTGCACATTCACATTTCCATCCGCTACCTGGCCATTTATTATATGGTGGAGGGTGGTAGTCTCGATGGTGAGTGGGTGGGAATTTTCCCATAGCACTCTCAGGATTTTATCTCTGTCCTCTGCGTCCAACCCCCGCCGTCCTTTACCCTCTTCTTTGTGTTTGTTGGGCTTCACTGTGTTATCCACTACTTCAGTATCGTACATCTCATCCAATGACCTGGAGAGATGGGAGCAGATGCCGAAAGACTGGATCCACACGGCGACCTGCTCAGCGTTGGTGGAGATGCCCTTCATGCCTCCTACCCCCTTGCCTTGCTTGATGTATGTCTGCTCACCAAACATGTCTCCACTCACTGCAGCTGCACCATCTGAGTGGCGGCACACATGGCTTCCAGCGAGTAAGTCATCCTTGGCAACAGCAGGAAGATTCTGCATGTCACGCAGATGCCATGTGATCCATCTTGCATAATGGTGATGACCAGCAGCAAAGAAATAGGGCAGCATCTCTTGAAGGCAGTGCTGTTGCAGCAGCCAGTCACCCTCTCTTTCTGCACGCCAAAACTTGTGAGCTATTAGAGTTGTAGGCCGTGTGGTGACCCACCAAAAAGTGCCTAGAAAATGAATTTCGTTCCCACGACTTGGATCTACTTTTTCAATGCATTTTTGCATAGACAATACCCTTCTGGACTTTGGGTTAAAATACCTCCGCACAAAATCCTGCAGTATTTTTTTACCAGCCAGAAATGTATATAATAGTGAATAACCAAAAAACGAAAATCTTGTGCTGCTGTTTTTGCTTGTAAAATGTGTTATAATGTTTTTGGCAACACAATTTTTTTCTCAAATGTCATAAATACATGTACCTAACACCTGAAACAAGTATTGGTGCATTAGTATACTCATATTTGAATTTAGATCACTTAATGTAGCAAAGTTAAAGAAAACGCTTCTACTGAAGTGATTGGAACCCAGCACAAGGGAGCACACACATAGTACATTTAGCTAAAAGCTTGTGTTTTACACACAAGACATGTCCCAACCTACTGTGTAATGAAAGGTAGAAAAAGAAGCAGCACACCTTGGCCCAAAATGGCTGAAAATCAATCAAAATGCTACCATGACCCCTTAAATTGGAAGAATACCATAAATGGACAAGACTAAAATAAATGCACTAAAGGTCAGAATTATTACAACATATGGTATAAAACATTTATTAAAGTAGCACAGTGTGTGTTAGCATGTGTCATATATCAACTCCCCCCTCCCCCTCCAAAAACACAAAATATGAGAATACCAAAACAAATGCATACAAATGCATCACAATAAAACAATTTCACTTCAGTGCAAAAAAGTATTTTTTTTTGGCAGTGCAAGTAATTCTTTTGGCAGTGCAAGTAAATTTAAGGCTGTGCTGTGAAAAGAATAAAATACAGACATTTTAAAGTTGTTTTTCAACATGTATGCATTGCATTTAAATGGGTTAAAATGGCAGTGTAGCAAGTCTTGAACATGTTGTTGATAATGAAATAAAAAAAATAAGGAGCACATTGTGCATATCTTAATCATCCCTATCACTGTCATCAGAGTCATCATCTGATAGAGCTCTTTCTTCTGTTTCCTTTGAAACATTCTCACAGTTCTGGCACCGACACAAATCAGTACAAGATAGTCTTGCAGACTTACAGGAACATCTTTCAGTGTCACATTTGGTTGTCTTGCAACTACAGTGGACTACCTGCAACACGCTATCAGGGGCAGGATTTCTAGTCATCCATGTGACTGTTAACTCCCCATCGTCAATGTGCCATCCATTGCCAATGGGTGAAGGGGCACACATTATACCAGTCAGAGAATGTCTCATTACTGCTGCTTGGTAGTTTGCTCTTCTGCAGTGTTGATACAGGGCGTCACTTGTTGGGGGAATGGACAGTTCCGGCAAAGCTGACGATGCCATGCAGAATGATTTGTATCTTGCATCGTTTACGTTTGTGGCCGATGACTGGCCATACAGGTGGCACACATATTTGCTAAGTGTGTTAAAGGTAGACTGGTCAAGGTTGAAACTGCTGCCCAGATGTGTGAACCCAGTCAGGTATTCTTCTTTCAGACAAGCAAGAGAAAATGTCTTCCTTTTGCCCTTGCCATGAAAGGCGCTGGTCGAGTCACAACCTGAGAAGGTATGGATACCAATGAGTGCTGAACAAACACTGGTGCCAAGAGCTGCTGACACCTTAGCCACATCAATGATCCTCGTTCTGTTGCCTACACCTGTGAAAAAATATAAGCTACAAGGTAAATCTCTCTGCAGACTTACAGCAATCACTGCCACGTCCGTGTCAGGGCTTTTGATGACGACAGTTTGATGTCCTTGTGCAGCATGCTGTGCATGTAAAAACACCCGAGTGTCACATTCCTCATGATCACATGTCAGTTCTGGAACAGCACTGACAGTTTGTGAACCGTCTTTAACAGTAACACAGTGACACAGTTCTCCATGTGCTATGTACAAGCTTAAGTCCGTGCCCAAAATGGTGAGGTCAGCATCTCGCCAAGCAACATAGAGGAATTCTGCCAGTGCTGCTTTGTTAGTTCCATCTGATAGAAACTTTTTCCATTGTGTTGGTGCCTTCTGATCCCGTCCATAGATTTGCACCTGTTGCGTACCGCCCCCAGCTCTACGTGACCGCTCTAGGTTTTTTATACTCATTTTGGGATACTGGTCAATGACAAAGTCTAGCCGTGTACACTTGTGCTGCAGAGCTAGCTTGACCACATACTGTAGCAAGTTGTCAGCAAACTCTCCAAAGGTAGCTGGTTTTGAACGAATGGCTTGAATGACTGCCATGCCATCAAAGAGAATAGCTCCATGTGATGGAACTCCTTGAACTAAGCAGTCTCCACCTTTGTTCTCCAACAGAGTCATCAGGGCTGATTTATCTGTTTTAGCTAGTGCCCCATCAGTACTGGCTAAAGGATAGGAAACGGTTCCCAAGGAGTATGACAGAATTTCCCTCAGGTCTATCTTTCTACTTTGACCAATAATGAGTAGTCTGGAGAACAGTTTCTTGTCGGCTCGCAGAATCACATCTTTGCCTGCTGCAGATTTCTTCTTCGTCTTTGCCTGGTCGCTGAAGGTCTTCAGTTTTTGTGCCTTGATGGGGGCGAATATGTCGACGGATTTTGATAACAGTCTTTGGTCCATAAACTCTTTGACAGCTTTTTCCCCCTTTTCATGTGCTGCAATCAAATCCTTCTGGATTTCTTCAGCTGCTACTGTCCCTGAGCTAAGACAAACAATGCCATCTTGGTGTATGTCAAATGGGTTCAGCATGGAATCTAAGGTGGAACTTATTCTGGTCACAGCCTTTTCATCGGCCTGAATCCGTGTGCGGTCTAGATCTTTTCGTCTCCGTGTTTCAGGAGATTTGCCAGCCATTGACTCACATTGTCTAGCTATGGCAGCTCTTTCATGTTGTGACAATATCCAGCGAGACACTGCATCCCGATTCTGTGTTATCCCTGTCCAGCCACCCTTTGTCTTGGAATCTCTGTTGCACGTTTGCTCAATAGCCTGGTCACAAGCAATTGATGCAAATCCATGGGCACTTTGACGTTGGACAGTCCACTGGCCTTTTACACTGAGGTCTTTGTGACAAGAAGGATGTGTGATAGGCAAATTGACCATTTCCAGCCAGTATGGAGGTAAATACCTAGCATAGTTCACACGATCATAAGCAAAAAACCATGCCATCATCAAGCGCACTGTTGATAGGTGAAGCTGCCAGTCTGATTCACGTGTTGCTCTCAAAAACAGAAGGAGTATTTGCACCATGTCGATGTATGAACTCCAGAAGGCAAACGTTGGGTTTTCTGCACTTCTCTTTTCCACAAAGACTGCATACTTTGAACACATTTTGTAAAATTTCTCGTTTGCACTCAAAACTTCCATTGTTCTGTCAGGGAATGAATCTTTGATCTCTCTGATGACATCCATGCACTCATCTCTCTCCTCTGGTGTCAAAGAGTCTAGAAATGTGCTAAATCTGGCACGTTGCAGACTCTCATACATAAGTTTGTGTGCCCTCATGCTGCGGTTGTATTGATGACCACTGATGACACCATTGATGGATCCTGGGGCAACAACTTCTGACTCAATGAGAATGTCTTGCAGTCCTGCATCACCAAACCTTTTCCCTAAAATGCCTAGGAAAGACATGCATGTATGAAACTCACCTAGTCTTATCACTACACGCTTTGTCAGGTCAGTATCTTTCCAGTGGATTTGCTGAGCTTTGGCATATATAGCTTGGTCAAAAACTAACACTACATGGTCCAGCTCTAGCTGATTAGCAACTTCAACACTTCGCTTCAGAATAGTGTTAACTGTTGACATCTCTGTCGGTGAAGCCTCGATGACCGGAAGATAATACAGAGCTGACTTTTGCAGAGTCGCATCACTTTGAAGCATTGTATGGAAACCTGTCCAGCTTGGGATTGTGCATGCTTCAGCATCTGTGTACTTCACTAAAACATATGCTAGTTCAGTTTTGGCAGCAGACACAGTGTTCAACTTGTATGTTTCCGCCTGCAATGGAACACTTTCATGGTGAAACAAGTTCTGTGGCCCTTGTCTTTTAGACTGTTGGTAGTGTTCGATAGGGAAGCTAGGCGGTGCTTTGAATGTGTAAACTGCCTTCTTTAGTGGCTGTCTGTCTGTTCTTGACACAGTTTCTGTGACAGAACTTTGCAGCATAATGCCATTAGTATGGTGAGTAGTTCCACGACCTGACAGTGTCTCCTCCCCAAAATCAATATTGTCCCACACCAGTATTGTAGGTGCCTTCTTTGAGAAGCCCTTTGGGATTTTGTCTCTGTCCTCTACTAGTTGTAGTTCAGCTAGGCTAGTGTCTAAACTGACAACTGTGTTCCATGAAGCACAATGTCCTAATCTACTCAGTAGTGACAGAACATTGGATGAACCTGTTAAATGGCGAACAGTTAGACCAAGGCACAATGACTTTGGGGTCTGCTTGCGACCTTTAGAACCAAGATACACAATGTCTTGACAAATGGATAACACTTTTAGGTTCACATCATCAGGAATATCAACATAACAGGCTAGTGTTGGTTCCTCTGTTGCACCTATAATCCAGGCAATTAGATTGTATAGTTCAACTGGCACAACAGATTTTGCTTCAGACACATTGAAATCCTCTGCTGTGGGAGGCCACGGGCATGTCATACCAGGAGAGTCACATAGAAGCCTCTTCAAAAGCAATCCTGCACTATACAGTGTCCTTGTGTTCTCCTCAGTGTTATGTCCAGATGTTGTACTAGCCATGTGTTCACTGTGACTTTCATCTTGGCTTACCTCAGTGGACTGTGACTCGGTTGTTGTTTCTGTACCTGATGCCTGAGGTAGCCTGTCTATCAGTTTATCTGCTGCCAAAGTCTCAACATAAACCAGTTCTGTGACGTTGCGCTTGGCAGGTTTGTGAAAAACAAGCTGGGGGAAATCACAGGTCAACCTCCTCTTCAATTTGTCCTGCCTGCAACATAAAAACACAAGTATACAAATGAACCAATTTTGTTTAAACATACTCTCATAGCCTATTTTGTTAGAGGATAAATAAATAAAACTAAAAAAAACATAAAAAAATGAAACTTTTCAGCGTGAAGATTTTGGTTTTGTTACCAAGAATGTCAAACATACACATAGTATTTGAGTGACTGTACCTGTACTCTGAAGCATCAAGACCCTCATGCTCCTTCACAGTGTTGACAAACATCTTTCGCAGCTGGTTCATCTTCAGCACGTCCTGGTTAACTATCAGCCTCTGTCGGATGACCCTCTCACAGAAGATCTTGTAGCTGTCAGTAAAGGGTGGTTGATTTCTGAAAACAAACACACACACACACACACACACACACACACACACACACACACACACACACACACACACACACACACACACACACACACACACACACACACACACACACACAAATACTTAACATGTGCAAAGAGTTGTGCCTTACTAGAATACTAAAATGTGCAATGTGAGCAAATTGATAATGCAATGTAATAACTCACACTTGGTCTGTGGTTGCAGTACTTGTTGCTGTAGACCTCGTCAAGAACCTGCAGTAGTCTCTGTAACAGATCCTGTGGTAACGCACCTCAAGGGCCACACAGTCTTTGTCCTTAATATGCCGAAGGATGGTAAAGTCTTCCTTCATCTCAGCAGCCTTCATCAACCGGCCTTTAAACAAAAAAAGTACACGTTAATGATCTCTGTGTGTGTGTGTTGGGGGGGGGGGGGGCTGTAAATAACACAGTGATGGAATAAATGTAAATGTGTCTTTTACAGATTTGTATTGCCATCATTACAAAAGACTATGTGTGGTGTTAATGTATGTATGTATTATATTTTTTTTCCATGGGAAGGTAAATACATGTTAGTGCTACTGCTAAAATCTCTCCCCTAAAGAGCCATAAAACAAAAGGGCCACTGACTGCTAGCAGCTGTGACCTGCCGACCTGAACCCCTTGCATTCCAGCCTTATCAGCAGCTATTGTTTTAGTAGGTCCTGCTCTTATCTCTCACAAGCTATAACAACACAGAGTCACAGACTAAGCAATGCTAAGCAGTATAATATAACAGTGATTTTCATCCCCTTACAAATGTGCTATTTTGATTAAAAATCAAAAACATACATTAACCACGTAAGCACTATTTACACTTTGGCCTTTTGAAAACATCTGATCTACAAGCTCACAACGTTGTGAGCTTGTAGATCTGCTATTTTCAAAATATTTGTATACATTATCTACCTTTTAAACCTGTGAAATGGGACATTCTGCTTATTGAGTACTTTCTACTTTTGGTACGTTAAGTACATTTTCATAGCAATACTCATATCCATGCATTGCAGTATTGATACTTTTACTTACAGTAACAAATGTGAGTACTTTTTCCACCACTGCTTTTGTCTCTCTATCTGCACATATCCTTCCCAAAAAATACCACTGCATGTTACATAGTCAACAGTTCCTGCCCAGTCAGGAATTCACACATAAATGTCAACATCTTTGATCTGAACAAAAGAACCAACACATTGTGTCTTTAACAAAAGGTGTGAATTACTCCCCCCAGCCTTGGACTCAAACACAGCCCATCAAATAAAAGAAGACCTCAGATATTATAATGATAGGCCTACATATAGTCCTAAAATATATAATGTACCCATATAATCATAAAATGACAAATCAATATTTGACAGTCCAAAATTGACATGCATGTTTTGTTTAAAATCTCTTACATGCCCATATTGCGAATTATTTCAGTCTCTCATGTCTGTGTGTGTGCCCCCACCCCCTCGCGCATGTGTTTGGGGGGGGGGGGGCAACGGGACCCCCGTGATTACATCACGGGGGTTCAAGGACCACCAAGGGGTCCGGAGAGTCCCGCGAAATCATTGTTATCCACGTTATAAACATTAAACAACAGTTCTGCGTGTGTGTGTGTGTGTGTGTGTGTGTGTGTGTGTGTGTGTGTCTGTGTGTCTCTTACCTGCAGACAACGTTTCTGCTTTTGAGAGTTGATCCTTCGTGCGTTTGCCTGCCACAGTGATGTACTTGTCCACTTTTTTACAAATGATGCATAACGCTGGAAGAACAGGGCCAGCAGAAGCCACAGGCAAACCTGTCCTGGACCTAAGTTTCTTTCGGGGGGTTTCAGATGTGGCTCCGTCGGCACTGGTGCTGGCCGAAGGGACTGACTGACCCGCGTCTGCATCGGGAACTTCCAACGTCTGTGTGGCGCTTTTTTCGGCCGCTACAAAACGCTTTTTGTCATTAAAACGATTGTAGCACGCTATGTGAAACCCAGCGTCCTCGGGATGCTGGTCGAAAGGCACATCCACACAATGTTTATAACTTTCTGCAACTTCTTTACTCTCACCCTGCAGAGGAAGCCAACGCTTGATGCTGTTTCTGTAGGTATCCCACCGTATCATTGTAAAATCCCGGACGACATCTTCCCTCTGGACAGACATAGAATGCATATAGCATCGTTTAGAGTCCTTTTTACGTGATTTTGAATGATATTTTCTTTGTTTTGGTTTGTTTTCCTCGGAGTCCTCGCTGCTCGTGCTCGATGTAACCGTTGCCATGGTAGTTGTTGTGGGAAATGCTGAGGCGGAAGAGGCGCCTCCATTGGTTGTAACGGGAATCACGTGTCAAAAACCGCACCACCTCTTTGAAAGTATTACTGCGCTGCTAAGAAAATAGTACCGACTTTTAAACTCTAATTATATAAATACTGCGCCGAGTCAGATGTCGTTACTTTTTTTTCTTACTTACTACCAATAAATCTTTTTTAAGAAGCAGAGATTATTCAGATCCACTTGATGGGAACGAAACTGAACGATAATGGGGTAGACAATACGGCCTATTGGGGTGATGAAGCAATCCACCCATAGCTGGCCTGTGGGGTGCTCTCTCGCTTTCTCCAGGAATGCCGTTATCTGCTCATGCGTCTTCTCTCCCTCCTCTAAGAAATCATAGAGGAGAGCAGACACTACCAAACGAAAGGCTCGCATAGCCTTGGGCCAGGCCTTCCCATTGAAAATAGACTTCAGGCCTCCAAATGCCACACCTACTAGCTCCTCCACACCCGTTGAATTCATTAGTTCTCCGATTGAGCCGATAAAGGACATGAGAGTGTGCATCATCCCGGGTCTGAGTACGACTGATGACCATCGCTGCGGATCACTCCACTCGATCTGGCAAGCGATCATGTACAGCTGCATGTCAAATGTTATGTGACTGTAGCTCATACCGAGTCGCCTGAGTGATGTGTCTAAGTAGGCAATGGTACTGAGCACTGTATCTGGGTGGGCAGGGGGCGAGTCAAGCAGCGGTCCAAATACGCTTATTGTCTTCAGCTTAGGAGCACTGTCATCACCACTGCGATCTTGCACAACATTGTAGGCCGACCACTCCAGGGGAAGAGGCGAAGAGTGGAGCTGACAGAGCCAAGCAGCGTCCTTTTTCTCTGCTCTTGAAATACTCTGGTTGATGGCATCTTGCATAGCATCACTTCTTGGGACTTCTTTTAAAGCTGGAGGAGGCATCTTCTTGGGGCCTGTATAATGTTCAATGAGAAAACTCCTCTTATCAGCTAGACAAAGTTTTCCAGCTTCGAGCTTTGTCAGTCTGGGTAGTTTTAAGGACATGACCCCAGCACCAGGAGTGGCTCCTCCAGTGAAAAGGATACCTGCTGGATTTTGCACAAACTGAGTGGCCATGGCATGAGTCGTGCGGCGACCATTGGGTGTGAAGACCACAAGATCGAAATTATCACCCCAGCTGTGGATAGGGCCGATGTGCCTATCCAGGCCAACTGCAAGCATGTATTTATCTGGGACCTCTGAAGCATAGTTGGCAGCTGACTTCCTGAACCGTAGGACTTCATCATAGGTAGTGACAATTCCATGCTCATGTAGGTTCTGAATCAGCTCTGAGCTACCATGCTTATGGTGGAGTTTTACAGCAAGCCCCAGAGTTGTCTGATTCCAGCTCCTACTGATGTGCTGCTGGATGCATTGAGCGAGTGTAAGTGATGGTTTAGTCACTTTTCCTTCCTTGGACACGAGACTGGAGACAAGCTTGAGTAGGGTTGGACTGGTATCTTGAACGACCTTGTCATGTCGGAAGCTGCCAAGATCATATTCATGGGGTAATGGAATATTCTGGACCTCCACCTGCACTCTCCTGACAAGGTTGATGATGTCGTCATCATCATCATTGGATGTTTCAACTTGTTTTACTAGTTTGAGTGACATAGCAATGTGTTGTCTAAACCCAATAAGAGTCTGGAACCCTGCAACGCTTAGTACAACTACTGTGTCACCATAATAATCACTCAAGTTGTGTAGCATCTGCTTCCTGCAGAGGTTTCCAGAATTAGCTACATATACATTGTGTAAATCTGACAAAGTCCATGTCAGCGACTTGTTTGCACACATGTGGTTAATGACTGCAGCTAAGCTGCTATCAACTTGTTTACTACTAGCACTTGCACTTGAGTCAATAGGCACCTTCCTAAAGTCATTGTAGCACTTGGCATGATACTGGGCACCAGCTGAGGGCAGGTCTATGGTGCCATTCACCCGTAGCTGCACTACCTCAGCCCAGTCATCCTGGCGCTCATCACATTTGGATAAGATGACATCTTTGAAGGATGGAAAACCTGGTCTCTCTAGAGTCTGGCATTGCTTAACTCTAACTGCCTTCCACCTTTCAGGATTGTTGGGGTCTTTAGGTTCACAAATGAGACCACAGACAGTTTTTTGAATACTCGAAGGCAGAGACTTGAGAGCGAACACTTCGCTTTCCTGGTTCACTGGAGTATGCTGAGTCTGACTTGCGTTTTGTCACATTTCTAGACATGGAGGTATATGAGCTATAACATGATTTGTGACATAATACAGAGGCTGATCGTCCATGGGTAGCATTGATGCTTGTCAAAGTCTCATGTATAGCTTTGTCTCCGAGCTCTTCACTTTTATCAAGCAGAGTAGCTATGCCTTTGGATCCAGATGTTTTGAAGTCATCGTCCTTGCCGTTGCACGGCGCAAACAGGCATTTCTTCCCGGACATATCGACCTGAAAAAACAACATATCTTAAAATTTGTATTTCAATGTATCCATACATTTATTTAATTTAAATGAATATAGTTATAACTATTCTCTGTAATAGTAGATGATGTACAGCATCTCTGTAACTTACAGTGCAGCTGAAGAGCGTACATCAGATGATGAATGAGGATGTCTGCCCCTGGTTATGAACACCTACAATTTAAATAAAATGTTATTAAGATGCTCAAATAATAATACAAATAAATTCCTGGGTTCCATCAAAATTACATTGAGATAATCTCTGTAACTTACAGTGCAGCTGTAGAGCATACATCATATGATGAATGAGGATGTCTGCCCCAGTTGTGATTATAAACACCTAAAATTCAAATAAAATGGGATTAAGTCCTCAAATAATAATAATAATAAATGTCTGGGTCCCATCAACAAGGAATACACTAAATTGAGTTAATCTAGGCTTAGTTAAATCACTTACATTTTAAACCCTGATTAACTAAACTAATTATATAGGCCTATTAACTTAGCTAGCAAACAACATATTTACTTAACTAACAGCATATTAGCTAGCAAACCACACATTTATTTTGCTAGCAAACAACATATTAACTTAGCTAGCAAAGAATACCTTAACTTAGTTAGAATGCTAACAATGTATCTGGAGAATAATTCACTTGGTGATTATATTAAGAGAACACTTAACAGAAATGGAAAGATAATGATAACTTACATATAAGTCTGCATTGACAGTCTGCCATAAAGATGCATGAGGAGCAGGCATCACTGTTGCCATGTATGCTTATTATAAGCAATGTTGGGCTTATTTTTCTGTAAAGTCACTTGTAAATATTAGTAGTATTAGTAGCTTGTAGATGCATATGCTGTAGATTTAAAGTGCTCGTGTGGCCAACAGTCGCTTCTTTTGGGCTTGTTTTCATAGAACTGGTTGCTTATTTCTCTCGCAAAATCTGGCAACATTGGCAGGCCTTCCAAATGATGAAGTACCAATTTTTGGTTGGCTATTGTGGCAGTCACTGTTGTACTAATTAGTGTGGATTGTTTTTTGCAGATACAAAGTATAAGTGTATAAATAAGTGTAAAATCAACTAAAAATTAACCAAATTGGACCACTGAAAGTTGATATATGGCCATTCCTAGTTTTAAATTGCATTTTTTAATTTAGAAAATGCCAGACATGGATTCAGCATCCTCAATAACCCCCTAAACCACTCCAATATTGTCCAAATCGGACAATCAATTGCTGAAATCTTGTCCATTTAGGTGATTATGCAATATAATGCACATTATGCAAATGATTATGCAAATTATGAAAATTGCTCAACATATGCAAGTTAGCATCCGGCAGTTTCTACATGCTGGGGACCCATACTCAACATTTCTAACATAAAACTTTGGTGTACTCAACATTTCCGGGGTCACATGGGCATGGGCTCTATGGGCTGGCAAGTAGACTACATTTGGGTGTTAATGCAGAAAAGAGACACAAGATGTTAAAAGGTGTTTCTTTTGAATGTATATTGTATTGAATTGAATTGAAAACAATGGTTATTGTATTTTGGTTGATTTTGATGTAGTGGTGAAATACTATGAACAATACCATGTGAATATGTCTAGGTAGACAGTATAAAAGTACAGTATTGTGTTGCTGAGTAAAAGAATGTGCAGTATTGAATGCTGGGTAAATATAAAAGTAAAAAGGGCAATGCAAAACAGTACAGTTAGGGTTTATATTGTGATTTTGTGGTGAAATAAATCATAACTGAGAGGAGACTCGGTGGAAACAAGAGCATGTTTCACTGTCTAATTCTTCTAAACCATTTCAACCTGTTTTCCAGGTACATATATATCTGTTAATAGGTGCCAGATCCTGGTACCTGTAACAAGTGCATAAATTAACATACTTTTCAGATCGTTGTCATTTGTTATAAATCCTTTTTAGTAGTGTTATGTAAAATACAAATTCTATATGGATTTTAGATTTTCATGGCCTGTATTTTGAACGTAATGCACTATGAAACCTAGAATATATGAAAGTTTAACTTTTTGAATAATAGTAGCCTACGGAAGAAAATGAACCTTTCCACATTTGTTTTAATAGATGGATCTGTAGAACCTGTCCTGTTGCTGTATATTATGGTGCAGAATATGGTATAATATGCATAGATACCAGGATATCATACTCATATATGTTTATGTTGTGTTTAGGAGCATCTATCTGGCTGAGCTCATTGGTGTTAAGTGGACACCGGAGCAAAGTTTGCCAATCCGCTTCTTTGAGCGTGAAGCTTCTGCACCTGGCCTGCTGTCAAAGGTCCAGGACACGTTGGGAACAGAAGACCGTTATATATTAGTGGACAGTCAAGGGCTTCAAATTATAGACACTGATGCAACGAAAGGTGCTTGTGTATTTTTATATTGTGTACTATGTTCTGAATTTGAGCTGTTGTTGAGAAATACTAGAAATTAATATGTAATACATTTATGATATACTTTTAATTCTCCAACAAGAAATGTTCTTTGAAGGTTGCAAATCTGTGTTTGAAGAGCTAAATCTGTGCCGCCCCAAGTTAGATTTGATAATCTCAGTCAAACCCAAATGCAAGGATAGTTAAAGCAAGCATTTAATTAAACACATTCAATCCGGGAACTCATCTCTATCATTTTAGATTTCTTTGGGATATTCAAAAATAGCAGTAGATCTGCTTTTTTTTATCGTTAAAATGTGTGCAAATCTTTGTGTGTATATATATATATATATATATATATATATATATATATATAGATAGAGAGAGATAGATAGATGGAGAGATTTTTTTGACTCAAATCTTTGCTTCTGGGAGTCCCTGGAACAACATATTTTGAGATGGCCAAATACATCATTTTGGTGGTCCTTGACATGAAAAAGTTTGGTAACCACTGACTATAAAAAGAAATGTTATGATTTAGAAGACATGTGTAGCATCCCCAGAAGCAAAGATTTGCAATATGTGACGGTGGCCAGGTTGTCACATGTAACTTGCCACTTCTTTTTAGAATGCTGACACTCTTTACTTTGTCTCAATAATAAATAAATAACAATACACATTAAACTCACAACAATAAAATATCAGTTGCACGGTAAAGTGCGGGGTGCGTAATTACTGTGAGAATAATACTGTTTGTTAGGTACTGCAAGACTACGCCACCTTTTTATTTAAGAGGTAGGGTCCTCTGTAACACTCTTTCTTAGGCTATTCACAGGTTCGAGTTTACCCAGGTAAGTACAATACTTTTAAATGAGAACAACACTTCAACACATATCCCTTGGAGAAAGCTGGACGGAAACAGGTTTGTAATAAAAGGTAATCTATTTTATTAAGCTAATACAGTGGCGTCTATAAGCCATAAAATATTGAAAAGCATAAACAAAATATAACACTAATTCTAAAACCTCAACCTCCTAATGCGCCCACTAACTAACTAAAATACAGGAATACAGACAATCACCAAACACTAAAAACAGACAGGGCTTGTGCAAACTATAGCAAATAAATAATGAATTTAGCGTTAAAGTGCCAATTCAATTGCTATATGTCATATACTCATCACGGTTCAATGCAAAAGGTGGGAATGTCCTTATATGGGGTTTAACTGGAGCGGGGGTTTAGGCCAGGAATCACTGTCTCTTCTTGTCTTCGTGCGTATTGCCTGCAATCATAGAAACTAGAACCAGTTCATCTGTTCAGGTATATTTCACATATGAGGTTTAGGACCGTGGGTTTATAAAGGTAACGTTGCATAGAAGGACACTTACTCGCCCGCCAGACTGTACGTCTGGCTTTGAGGGTGTGAAGCGCGCAACGTTATCGCCACTGGACCTCTCCTCCGTTCCTTGGTTCGTCTGTCTGTCCTCCCCGTCTCTGCTGCTACTGCGCCGTCTGCTCACCGTCCGCTGCTGGTGGCTTGGTACGTGCCGCGATCACTGTATTCCCCACCTCTGCTCCGTGGTATGTCTGCTCCTCCTGTGCACAACCGTCCCTTCTGGCTGTCACTTCCACACTGCCCTGTATGCCTGTCTCTCTCCTGTCCAAGTGGCTCGCGCTCACTTTTGAATAAGGTGGGCCACACCCTACTCCGCCCTCATTCGCTCTGCCACCAGCGTGACCTGGGGACATTGGCCGTCCGCTGTCACAAGGCCAATGTCACACAGCCTATAGGGGAGTCCAATGTCAAGTGGCTCGGGGACCGGGGGGAAATACATTGTCAACCATAAAACATGCAGTGCAGAAATATAGTTAAGAGAATGATGTTTTTAAGTGCGTAATACAGGTTTTTCATCATCAATAAAAAATGTTACAATTTGGTTTCACCCCCCTGCTTTGACCCTGTCACATCCCCCCCCACTTTTCCGTTGCCAGTCCCTGCAACTGTCCCTAATCATGTCCATACCTCTGGGGTGGCTGGCCTATATTTGCTCTTCCCGAGCGCCGTGGCTCATCTGGTGCTCTCGGGACGGAGAGAAACCCATAATACTGCGGCGTTGTTGCTTCTACCTGCTCGGGCTGCACTACAGCTGGGGGGTCCTCGTGGGGCGACCTGGGGGCTACACACACTTTCAACGCATTTCTATGTATGGTCTTTTCTCGCCCCCCCTTCTCGGGTCTGACTCGGTACACCAACCCCGTAGCTCCCACCTGTTCCATCACTGCGTAAGGCTCGGGGTCCCACCACGTACTCAATTTCCCCTGGCCATCTCTCTTCCTATTTCGAATCCACACTCTCTCTCCTGGTAATAGGGGTGTAATACCGGCCCTACGGTCATAAACCTGCTTTCTCCTCTTGGCCGTTTCTCCCATCCTCTCCCCTGCGGTCCTATAAGCTGTCGCCATTCTCTGTTGGTGGTCCTGTACCCAGCCACCCACTCCCATGCGCTCTTGCGCTGACTGCACTCCTAACTGGACATCTATAGGGCGCCTCAAATGTCGGCCAAACATTAAGTAGGCGGGGGCATAACCCGTAGCACTATGGATCGTGTTGTTATAAGCATGAACTAACTCGGGTAAGTGCTCATTCCATCTTCCTTGTTTATCAGTGTCTAGTGATCGCAACATGTTCAGTAATGTCTGATTAAATCGTTCCACTCCACCGTTCCCAGCCGGGTGGTACGGAGTGGTGCGACTTTTTGCAATACCATAAGTCTGACATAAATGGTGCATTAACTCGGACTCGAAGTTGGGGCCTCGATCTGAGTGGAACCGGGCCGGACAGCCGAACGGCTGGATAATATGCGTCCATAACGCACGGACAGTGGTGTGCGCAGTCTGGTCTCGGGTGGCAATAGCCCAACTATAACGGGTGAATAAGTCAGTAGCTACCAGAATGTTTTGCCACGCATCAGCAGGCCTACCTAATGTGAGGAAATCAATGGCTATTACTTCTAGTGGGTATGAGACTTCAAAGGGTTGTAAGGGGGCCCGAGGCTCTGACCTGTTCCTCTGCAGGCTGCAGGCGACACAACCCTGTTGTAACTGACGCACCGCTCCCTCCATGCCTGGCCAATAGAACCGACGTCGCAGCTGGGCCAAGGTCCTCTCCAACCCAGCATGCGCCGCGGCCGTGTGGATTCCTCTCCATACCTCCTCTCTGCGTGAACCTGGACAAATGATCTGTGAGTATTGTTCTTTGGTATAAGGATCGGTCACCTTCCTATATAACACATGATTTCGTATAATCAGTTTGTTCCACTGGCGTAACAGTTGCCGCGCTCCCCGAGTCCAATTCTTCCTCTCCACCATATTAGGGGCTCTCCCCCGTTCCACGCACCTCTTCACCACCTGCACATCTGGATCCCGATCCTGCGTCTCTCTCCACTCATCCTCCCGGGCTGCTGGCGTCGATTGTACAGCCGCCACATCTACAGGCTGCACTGGGAACCGCGATAGGGCATCAGCGTTGGCGTTGTTTTTGCCCGGTCGATACTTGATGTCGAAAGTAAACGACGCAAGTTGAGCAGCCCACCGTTGTTCCACAGCTCCCAATCTAGCCGTTTGGAGATGCGCAACAGGGTTATTGTCCGTGAATATTGTGAATCGAGCGCCAGTGAGATAATCTTTAAACTTCTCGGTCACGGCCCATTTAAGGGCCAAAAGCTCCAATTTGAACGAGCTATAATTTGCGTCATTCTGCTCGGTCGGGTGGAGACTGCGGCTTGCATAAGCTATTACACGTTCGTGACCGTCTTGGACCTGGGCTAGAACCGCTCCCAACCCACGGCCACTCGCATCAGTGTAAACCACAAAAGGCTGTGTATAATCCGCATACGCTAACACCGGGGCTTGTGTGAGGGCACTCTTTAACGCATCAAACGCCCGCTGGCACTCCGAAGTCCACTCGACTTTACACTGGTGGGATTTTACGTCATTTGGGATTCCTATCAATAAGTTGTTTAAGGGTCGTGCTATAGCAGCAAAAGAGGACACGAAACGCCTATAGTAACCCGCTAGACCTAGAAACGCGCGGACCTCGCGGACCGTTGAGGGTGGTGTCCAGTCCCGCACTGCCACCACTTTCTCCGGATCGGGCCGCACTCCCTCTTTGTCCACGACATGGCCCAGAAATTGCACTTCCCTCCGCAGAAGTTTGCATTTGTCTAACCGCAGCTTCAGTCCATGTCTCCACAGGCGTTGGAAGACGAGCTCGAGGTGCTGTAGATGAGAGGAGAAGTCAGGTGAATATACTATAATGTCATCAAGATATACCAGCAAGGATTCTGTCACCTGACCACTCAGACACTGCTGCATCAGCCTCTGGAACGTCGCGGGCGCATTACAAAGCCCGAACGGCATGCGTTGAAACTCGAACAGGCCCAGCGGGGTCGTAAAGGCGGTCTTCTCCCGGTCCCGGGGATCCATTCCTACTTGCCAATACCCGCTGGCCAGGTCTAACGTGGAGAACCATTGCGCCTTCGTCAGGCTGGTGAGCGTCTCTTCTATCCTGGGTAGGGGGAAGGCGTCCTTGTGCGTCACGGCGTTAAGTTTCCTGTAGTCGACGCAGAACCTCCAGCTGCCATCTTTCTTCTTGACCAGTACGATAGGTGCCGCCCACGGACTGCAACTCTCCTTGATGACTCCCTTCTCCAGCATCTCATTCAGGAGGGTCTTCATCTCCCGGTACATGGAGGGCGGCAACGGCCGGTGTCGCTCTCGTATGGGTGCCGCGTCTCCGGTCGGTATCTGGTGTTGCACGACGTCCGTCCGTCCGAAATCCTCGTCATGGATGGCGAACACCTTCTTCCACCGACACAACATCTCGTGTAACTCTCTCTTCTGCGCCTCCGGCAGGTCATCACGCTCCGTCAACACTTCCATCTCTTCGGGCAGGGTCTTCAGTGGTCCATCATCTTCCACACTGATTACGGCCACTTCCACCTCTCCGTCGGTCCCCAGGGACAGGCTCAGGTCCCTGCCGCCTCGGACATCCGCTTCTTCCACCGGGTACAGCCTCCCCAGCTTCTGGTGGCGGTCCAGGACCAGACTATATGCGTGTGGGTTGCACACTCGTATGGGAACACGTCCGTGGCGCACCGTGACGAGGGCACGGGCCACTCCCAAATCTTTTCCATCCGGCAAGGCTTCCATCAAGGCCTCGTAGTCCGCTCCATTTGGTCCTCTCCAAGCGCGGCCCCAGATCATCACTTCACTCTGCGCGGGGATTCGAATCTTCCGCCGGCCGACCGGCCACACATAACCGATGGACCCATCTTCGTTCGTCACTGCCTCCACCCTCCTACAGGTGGCGAATGCGTCCTTCCACAGCGTCCTTCCCTGCTGACATGGAAACACAGGCCTCCCAGGCCATTTAAAGAGGGCATGCCATACAGCGTTCACGACATTCATCCCAATAATCAGCGGTTGAGTACAATGTTCATCTTTCACGATTACAACTCCTCTCCCTGGGATCTTCATTCCCTCCAGCTCTAGGTCCAATATGGCATAGCCAGTGTACGGTAAGTCAAGACCATTAGCGGCGCGTAATTTAAAAACAAGGGGCCCATTTCCCAACGTTAGGTGTGAGAATTTTTCCTCAAATAAGCTTTGCTGCATTAATGTGACTTGTGACCCAGTATCCAGTAACCCCCTTAAGTGGACTCCTCCCATAGTGATCCCAATAGTCGGACAGTCCCCAATAAACACTTCATTAGCCCTTGATCTGGCGAGTGCGCGCTGCACCCCTGTCTCCCGGACCTCGGCGACAGGGCGTACTAGTTTAAATGATTGGGGTCAGATTTACAAAAGCGAGCAATGTGCCCAGACTGCCTACAGCTCCTACAGATCGGCCTACCTCCCTCATCCCACTCGTTGCGTTGGTACGGCTCCCGGCGTCGTTCAGATGGAGGCGAACCGCGAGGTCGTGTATCGGTGGTGTTGGGTCGAAGGAGCGGTCTGATCTCTTTCATGAGCTCCTGCGTAAACCCCTGCATTTGCGATTTGACGTCTTCCATAATCTCCTGTTTCAGTTTCTCTCTCCATTCAGATTCCTGTGAGGGTGTTGGGATAGAGACAGGTTTAACAGCATGGCACAAGATTTCAGCAGTCCCTTCTCTTCTATGTTCAGTGTCTAGTAGGAAGGCCTCATTTTTTAGGGCGGCGAAGTCTTCTGTGGGGTTTCGACGGGCATATATTCTTAAGGCTTGACCCAGAGGGCCTTCAGACAGTCCTACAAGTAACTGCTCTCGCAGAATGGCATCGGAGGGAGCGGTGTCTGGGTCGAGCCGCCGCAGCCCGCAGAACAACTCTCTAAGCCTCAAAATATAAGCCTGCACACTTTCGCCTGCGCGTTGCGCGTTGCGCACAGCCATAGAACAAGGCACGAGCTTGGGAAGCAGAAACAGATGTTTTATACAACGTGTCTAAACATTTAAAGACTTTGGCCACTGTATTGCGATCTTCCTTGTCAATTACACTAATTTGTCGCTTAGCTTCCTCAGTAAGGGTCTGTACTACAAAAGCAACTTTTTTCTCCTCTGTTAAATCCTGAGTGCCCAATAATCCTTTAATCTGTTCTCTCCATTCCCTGTATTTCTCCTCACCTTCTATGCCCGAAAACTTAGGTAGCCACGGTGCCCCTGGATACACTGGCATCATCATCATTACTTTCTTGATTCAACCAAACAAAACAAAACAAAAAGCAGCAAAACAGCAAAATTTCAATACAGTTTCTCTTAGGGATTTTGTGTTGTTCTCTACCCAGTCCTGCCGCGCTACGCCAAATATGTGACGGTGGCCAGGTTGTCACATGTAACTTGCCACTTCTTTTTAGAATGCTGACACTCTTTACTTTGTCTCAATAATAAATAAATAACAATACACATTAAACTCACAACAATAAAATATCAGTTGCACGGTAAAGTGCGGGGTGCGTAATTACTGTGAGAATAATACTGTTTGTTAGGTACTGCAAGACTACGCCACCTTTTTATTTAAGAGGTAGGGTCCTCTGTAACACTCTTTCTTAGGCTATTCACAGGTTCGAGTTTACCCAGGTAAGTACAATACTTTTAAATGAGAACAACACTTCAACACATATCCCTTGGAGAAAGCTGGACGGAAACAGGTTTGTAATAAAAGGTAATCTATTTTATTAAGCTAATACAGTGGCGTCTATAAGCCATAAAATATTGAAAAGCATAAACAAAATATAACACTAATTCTAAAACCTCAACCTCCTAATGCGCCCACTAACTAACTAAAATACAGGAATACAGACAATCACCAAACACTAAAAACAGACAGGGCTTGTGCAAACTATAGCAAATAAATAATGAATTTAGCGTTAAAGTGCCAATTCAATTGCTATATGTCATATACTCATCACGGTTCAATGCAAAAGGTGGGAATGTCCTTATATGGGGTTTAACTGGAGCGGGGGTTTAGGCCAGGAATCACTGTCTCTTCTTGTCTTCGTGCGTATTGCCTGCAATCATAGAAACTAGAACCAGTTCATCTGTTCAGGTATATTTCACATATGAGGTTTAGGACCGTGGGTTTATAAAGGTAACGTTGCATAGAAGGACACTTACTCGCCCGCCAGACTGTACGTCTGGCTTTGAGGGTGTGAAGCGCGCAACGTTATCGCCACTGGACCTCTCCTCCGTTCCTTGGTTCGTCTGTCTGTCCTCCCCGTCTCTGCTGCTACTGCGCCGTCTGCTCACCGTCCGCTGCTGGTGGCTTGGTACGTGCCGCGATCACTGTATTCCCCACCTCTGCTCCGTGGTATGTCTGCTCCTCCTGTGCACAACCGTCCCTTCTGGCTGTCACTTCCACACTGCCCTGTATGCCTGTCTCTCTCCTGTCCAAGTGGCTCGCGCTCACTTTTGAATAAGGTGGGCCACACCCTACTCCGCCCTCATTCGCTCTGCCACCAGCGTGACCTGGGGACATTGGCCGTCCGCTGTCACAAGGCCAATGTCACACAGCCTATAGGGGAGTCCAATGTCAAGTGGCTCGGGGACCGGGGGGAAATACATTGTCAACCATAAAACATGCAGTGCAGAAATATAGTTAAGAGAATGATGTTTTTAAGTGCGTAATACAGGTTTTTCATCATCAATAAAAAATGTTACAATTTGGTTTCACCCCCCTGCTTTGACCCTGTCACAGTTACAAATGTTCGATTTAAAAAATATATATTCAAAGATTTTAAAAAATGTTCAAGAAATATCAGATTTACAATCTCATAGCGTGGCACAGCACTATGAGCTAGAATAGCTGCTATTTTTGAATAGCCAAAAGTATGAAATAATGGTGATAGCAAAATATCTAAAATGATACAGTATGCGTTCCCGGTCTTATGGGTTAACTCTTGAGAGGCTTCCAGAGCGTTGCAAAAACGAGCGCATACAAATAATGTACATTTAAGTAGCAGATTCTCCATCTCTGATGTCATCACTGTGAAATTCCATTCTGTACCTGTACAGCTGCCTTTTCAGTACTTGAAGTCATTTTCATATAATTACACTAGATTTGAACCAGTATGTAAATATCTGAAGTTGTCCCTATCTGTTGCCTTACCTAGGCAAAATCTTAAAGATAACTAACAATTGATCACCAGTATGTTGCAAATGTTGCATATGTAGAATTCAAACAAAATGATGTATGATGCCTATTGTTTACATACATTTTAGCATAACAATTAACCTTCAATTATTCTTAAGGTTCAGAATACTGGATGAGGGGGGGTGAACAAAAAAGTCATTGTACTGTTATGTACTGTCATGTACTGTTCTCATCTTACTAAATAAAGTACATCAATCAATCAATCAATGGCTGTACCAGAGCAGCAGTTCCTGGAGTCCAGAGCCAACAAGAGAAAAAGGTAATTAAATTCCTTGAACGGTTTTTCATAATCGTCTAACTCAAGGAAATCACAACAAATGGAAGACCTTTTACTAACAATACCTCTTATATCATATTTAGATCAATAAAACAAGTACCTCGTTTTCATCCTCGCTCTCTTCCTCTAGAGTGGTTGCGACCGTAGGTCGCACTTACTACAGAAAGCTGCTCCAGGTGTCCGTCCGTCACTCCGTCACACACGTCACACTTTTGCCCTGCTCATATCTCCGCACCCATTGCCCCGATCCATGCCACATTTTGCACACACACTCCTTACCTGCCAAACTACACCCTCCAAGGACCCCCGGAGCTCCAGGGACCCCCAGCTGCCTCGGGGACCCCCAAGTGTAAAAAATGAGCACATGTGGACAAATTACCAAATGACCACCCCAACGGGGCTGCTCACGGGGCATTCCCGGGGACCACCCACTCCTGGTGCTCCAGAACGGATGCAAAAGTGGTGGCGCCCCCAGTGGAGGACCCCCTGCCACTGCAGCGCTCTCCACTGTCTCTCTGCCTGCCTATATGTCTACTTTCAATATCCTTTTCTTTCACACACTTGCACAACTGCCAGCCAAATTCATGCCACACACTCTGTGTAACACCTTGCATGTGTTCAACTTATGTCTTCGCTATGTTCTTTGCTACATGTCACTCACTGTCAAGCTGCCTCTTCAACAATAAACAACATCAAAATGAATACGCCTGTCTGCATTCTCATCAATCTCCACTGTGCTCCCCACAACAAAATCTGTGCCAGTCGTATTTCTCAGCATTCACTCTGTTACCCATTTGCAACAGCTACACATTACACGTTTTCTGCCCACATAAACGCCACCATGTCACAGCTAACCCCACATTTAGACCACCAAACAAAACTATCCATTGCCCACACAACTAGGAACCAATCGCCGTTACAGCCCTCTTCTGTATACATGTGACCTACGGTCGCTTATCTCCCGATTAGGGAGTCTTACTGGTATTAAAGTCATGTCAAAGTATGTCAGTCTCCAGAGCTAATGGTAATGTTTCTGACCGTATTTGTGCAAAGAGAGTCTTTTGCTTAAATTATGCTTCACATAATGTTCTACAGTGTACCGGTCCTTAATGAGACAATACGTTCGCATTGTAGGTTTATACCATATATCACCATTTGTCTTTACTCCTGGAAAACATTATACTTCTAATTTCATGAACATCACATAGTAATTTATTTTGGGGAAAAATAATGATAATTAGAATATAATGGTTCTCAATTCATTTCTCCCAAGGGTGACCAAATCTAAAATCCCTGTTAAAATTCCTTTTTGTCAGTCTCCGGTCAGACATCTTCACAAGCCTATTCCTTCTTTATAGCAACATAATGATCGCATTAAAATGTACTGAAGGTCTATACAATCAACTGACAAATTAGTAAATACACTGGAGTTTTATTAGCCTACACTTGAAGGTCTAATTAGCAAAAGCAAACAGAAATACAACATTGCCACATGAAGGCTGTGTTTTGAACTGCATGGAATTTATTAGTTGAGTCCAACTGTGTGCACACCTCTAAACAACTTGTCTTAACCACATGAACCCTTTAAGTGTAGGAACTTAAAGCTGCTATAAGTAGTTTTGTCCAAAATTTTAATGTATTATTTGGTCTGTCAATCATTTTAGCTCCGGAGGCGGGCAGTTCTTGCACCAATGAGCTGGCTAAAACCGCTTGTTTTGAATCAAAGAAGAAGAAACGGAAGCTGGTCGTTGCCAGATTTTGCGATAGGACTAAGTAACCAGGTCTATGAAAACAAGCCCAAAAGAAGCAGTTATAAGCCACATGACCATTTATAACCTATATGTCGCCTATTTGACAATAACCGATCTACAAGCTCACAAACACAGCTACCGTTATATGCAAGCAACGTTACAGAAAAATAAGGCCAAGGTAGCTTATAATAAGCAGACCTGGCAACACTGGGGGCGTTCCGTGCCTGGTAAACAAACTTTGTAGTTTACTGCTCAGTGTGTATTCATTGTGGTGGTACTGTGCTCTCTTCAGAGACCAAATATAGTGAAAGAATGGCAGACAATTGGGAGAAAAAGCGTCCTATTCTACCTTTGCCCACCACTGCATACACTGCAAAGTGGGCAAAGAAAAGAAAGAGTGACGAGGAGAAAATAAGTTCCAAGAAGGAATCAAACCGGAGTCGTGACAAGACACGAAAATACATCGGCGATGTGTATTTGCGCTGGCGGGAACTTCGTGACATCAAAGGGCTGAAAACAGATGCAGAACTGGCTGTGTTGCTTCTGGACAGGTAATCATTGTCTTGGTCTATATCTGTATTTTTCTTGCAAATAATCCCGAACTGTGCAGACAACATACTGTAACACTAGTTATTGTTTTGTATTCCACTGAATGTTACCTAGTGCTAACGTTAGCTTCGTGGTGCATAGCTCTAGTATGTCTGTACTTTGTGAGTTTCATGGGCGTTTCATCCACCGCGTAATCTACATGAGTAGAATGCTAACGTTAGCTTCGTGGTGCATATAGGGTTAGTAACAGTCGGAACAATGAGCCGTCGGAACAATGACATGGCACCAGATTTGTCGGCCCCCCTGTAGTAACTTTGGGGACCCCCTAGGGGTCCCGGACCCCCTGTTGAAGACTCCTGCTCTACACCAAACCTCTTTGCCAAAATAGCAGATCTACAAGCTCAATATCTACAAGTCCCTGTAATAACTCTGGGGACCCCCTGTTGAAGACCCATTCAATAGAAGCTAAAGTTACTACAGGGGGGCCGACAAATCTTTGTGTGATAGGATCATGTTTTTTACATGAACTACTTGAACCCCAGCATCCCTATTCTGATTGGAACATTGGTCAAAAAATAGCAGATCTACAAGCTCACAACGCCTCGCAGTGATCTGCTAGTATCTGCTATTCTGTTATCAAAGAGGTTTGGTCTAGACTAGGGGGAAAAAACACCCAGAATTGATAGTTCTAGTGGATAGATGTCTGAACATAGAATGATGATAGTGTTGTCACAGTCTATGAAGCTGTCTAAGAAATCTATGAAAATGTGCAATACAACACAATTTTAATACAATATGTAGTGGGGGTCCCTGCTTCTTCTCTCTCTCAGCCAAGGGGTCCTTGGTCGGAAAATGTTGAAGACCCCTGTTCTATTGTATATGCTGGTGAAATGAATGGCCAACAAATGATGTTGCAATATATGTGTTATTGTAGTTACATGACTGACGAGGATTCGTCCACGTCCACTCCCAGAAAGAGCCTCCCAACACCTCCGGCACCTCCTGTTTCCAGCATATATGCTGGGTCTCTTTCCGACCGGTGAGTGTATTGAGTTTACTAAACAACTGGAACCACATCATGACGCGTAGTCGTGGTTCTCCATCCACTATCCTGTTATTTTATTTGCAGTGTTGGGCAGTAGCGAGCTACAAGTAGCGACGCTACATAGCTTAACTACATTTCCCAGTAGCGTGACGGTAGCGTCGCTCCTTTTGAACCAAGTAGCGTTTTCTGTAGTGTAGCTATTTTTAGACCCAAGTAGTGATGTAACGTCCATCAACGCTACACGCTACTCTCACTGGAGAAAAGTTGACTGCTAAATAGTTTTGTGAAGAAAAAAGAAATCCACGGAGGTGATTGGTTGGTTTAGATATGACGACTCACGATTGGGTAAGGAACATTACGGGTAGGCCAATCAGAGTCAGCATAGGGCGGGTCATGCATGCCAAACCAGGAAGGAAATCAAAACAGACCACATGAAGAGATGTCCGCGATGCGCAGTGGGATCCAAATTAACGTGTCCGCAATACTTTTCAGCTGTGTGTGATACTTTTAGATGGATCATACAGTAACAGAAAGATCTATCCACCGTCCCAGCCATGGCTGTTGAAAGCAGCCACAGAGCATGGATCACAGACGATATATTATAACTCTATGATCACAGACGGAGCCAGCTAGTTTTGTTAGCCATTAGAAGCAGTGTTGCCAAATTGTGCGAAAGAAACAAGCAACCAGGTCTATAAAAATAAGCCCCAAATAAGCTGCTGAAAAGCTTTACATAACCATTGTCAACTGTTTCCAAACAGCACACAAGTCAATGCCCTTTTTTTTTCAACAGATATAGATAGCTGCTATTTTTCACTTTAGGCAGAAAATGAATACTAAAATAAATACATACAGTAGGCTACATAAGAGGGAAAAGATCATCTAGAGCAGTGGTTCTCAACCTGTGGGTCGGTATCCCCAGGGGGGTCCCCACATGATTTTTGAGGGGTCCCCAGATGACAGTGAAGTGACCATTTATGGACTTTTAAGGCCTTTTTAATACAAAAAAAGAGAACAAAAAGTAGACCATTACAATCAACAAACTATATTATAAAAATCACACCTGTGTGAAGGTAGCGGCGCCTTTGATACATTTTGTCATAGATATGTGTTTCAATATTAATATCTAAACCAATCAGACCAATCAGAACCTTGACGGGCCTGACCAATCAGAACCTTGACGGGCCTGACCAATCAGAACCTTGACGGGCCTGACCAATCAGAACGTTGACGGACCTGACCAATCAGAACCTCGACGGGCCTGACCAATCAGAACGTTGACGGACCTGACCAATTAGAACCTTGGCGGGCCTGACCAATCAGAACATTGACAGACCTGACCAATCAGAACGTTGACGGAAAAGCCAGGTATAGAGCAGGACGCCAGCGCCGCTAAAAACTGTGTCAGATATTGGCCAAATAGTCAAATAATATAAAAAAGAGGAAAACATTTTGAAAATAGCAGATCTACAAGCTCACAACGCTTCACATTGTGTGGCATTGTGAGCTTGTAGATCTGCTATTTTCACAATTTGTATCTGGAACCAAGTCAAACTAAATAATGCCTCAACTCCTACATTCCAAGTGCTTGTCAGGGTGGGGGGTCCCCAGTTCAAATATGATTATTTTGGGGGGTCCCCAGTTCAAATATGATTATTTTGAGGGGTCCCCAGTTCAAATTTGATTATTTTGGGGAGTCACGGCCTGAAAACGTTGAGAATAACTGATCTAGAGCAGTGTTGATAATTCATATCTTTTATATAAATGTATTTGGATTTAAATACAGTCTAAATTGATCAATTGATTTTAGTTACAAAATGAGGAATATATAGGAATATTATTTGAAAATGTCAGTTTTGTTTGACATCACACATTATACATTATAATAAACAATCAAACTGAGCATTTTTTGCCTGCCTATTTGTTTGGTGGAAAGTTGTTCTTGATCATGAAGTTGATAAAAAAAAAAAAAAAAAAAAAAAGTAGTGTCAATGTAGCTAGCTACTTTTGCCATGTAGCTTGTAGTGTAGCTTACTACATTTCTCTGACGATAGCTTCCGTTGTAGTTGAGCTACATTTAATCGAGAGTAACTAGTAGTGTAGCTTGCTACATTTTCCAAGTAGCTTGCCCATCACTGTTTATTTGATGCCTTCTGAAATACATGTCTTGTAAATGCATTATGTTGGATGCCATTAGATGCAAGCCATGTAGGCCTGCCTGTCTTACTTATGTATTCAGTAACTGGCTTCACCAAAACGTTTCAAGTCACTGTAATGTATGATTAAATTATAATTAAAAGTAGCAATTCCAGCTCTCTCCAACCACTACTCTACAAAGCATTTTCACTTCTCACATCCAATCCTGTGATTTCTATGTAGTAACAACGCTATGTTGTGTGTGGGGGGGGGGGGGCATTTACATCTAATAGTAAACAGAACTATAAACAGATCATCTTGTTCGAGCTTGTTAGATCTCCAATATTCACAATTTTTAGGATATTGATATATAATATAACGCATGTTGATTCAATTATCACTAAGATATAGTTGCAACCTTGCTATGTTATATATCAGTTTCCTCCTATAACAATGGCTTCAGATCATTTTCAAAAATCATTTTGCCTTCATTACAGAGTTGATGACTTTCTGCCAGGGCCAGGCGTTCAGGACCTGGACTGTAGAAACCTGGAGAAACCTGTGACTGCAAGGTAGAGCCATTGAGCAGGGCAAAAACTATTATAATGAAGGACAAACATCAACCTAGGAACCAACTTTGTGATGATGCAAAATGGCAATCGCCTAAGATGGCTTGAGGCTTAGAAAAAGCTTTTCCCCAGCAGCTGTCGGAGCACTAAATGAGGACATGAAAAACTATTCAAGAAACAAGTGATGGTGCTTGTTGTTGTCTACACACTGTGACAATAACCCATTCTATATACTGTAGATAAATGTGCTCTACTCCTTTGCATGTTTGATTGAGACACTGCTGCTATTGTTACATAATGGTGCATAACCGTACAATGCACATTTAGATATGTATAAGCACATTGTTTTTCTTTGGAACTGCTGCTAATTGATACGCTATTGTACCTGTCTGTCTAAGACAATAACCTATATTTGTCATTTGTATTTTCTTATTTTAGGAAGTCATTGGATTTTTGCATTGGTGCCATCGATGTGGAACAGTTCAATGACATCAAAAACTCGACGTAAGCTGCTATGCAAGGCATACATACATTTTTATTTAGTTTTCATTTATGGCTTGTCAAATTGTTGTTCATTCTCTGAGTATTGTGTAGTCTGAATAATGCTGTCTGAACATTTTCTTCCATAGCATTGACTGGTCAGAAGAGTCTTGGTGTGTGCTGGAGACAGAGCAAGTGGAAAGTGAGGCAGAGTCTGTGTCATCTGAGGAAGAGGACGATGTGTCCACTGAGCCAGATGATAGTGATGATGAAGATTATGTGCCTCCGCTTTATGTTAGGTAGGTTCCTATCCCATAACTGATTCAGTCAAGTGATTGTTTTATTGTTTTAGTTTTCATGGCTGATTTCATTCCTAAAGGACTGGCGGTGCTCTGCAGGCGGGTGTCAACATAGAGGACTTCCCAACCATCACCATGGAGGAGACTGTACATGATGTTGTGCAGGAAGACTCAGAGGCTCAGTTCCCTGAGGAAGACACTTCATTCCCAGAAAAGGCTCGGGTCCAGTGTGCAGAAGATATACTTGGCCATCCAGCTTCCATAGCATACCATGACTGTCTAAAACAACTGGCAGAATATCTTCAGCTACCTGTTCCCATGTGCACAGTGAAGGACCCTGAGACTTCTAAAGAGTGTGGGGCACCTAGACCATTTGGAGTCGGTGTGAAGTCCAGGGGTACGGCTGCCATCATTGAATGGGTGAGTCCTTACTTAGCAGAAAATATAATCGTGAAATGCCTTTGTCTGTGTTGGGCACAACACATTTGGGTAAGACATGTTTGTCACACAAACATGTCAACATGTCAACTTAGATAGCATGTTATGTAGACAGATGCCAGGTCAATATAGTGTGTATACTGTAGTTTCAATGTACTGTAATGTAGTTTCAATGTACGGGCTGACGATAGGTTCTTGGTTTACTTATGTTTTACTTTATTATTAGATTACTATTGCTATGCATTTGATGTATTATCTCGTGTTGTCCTTGCTTACTGCAAGTCGCTCTGGAACCCATTTAGACCTGAGGCCGATTCTAAAAACGCCTTCTAAATCCTGACCTAAGTTTTCTGAAAAACTTCAAATATTTATTCAAAAATGTATGTTGCTATATGCTATACATAGAAACAGGAACCCCAAAGGTATAGTTACAAACAGGGGTTCCCGCCCGAAATGGGCGTCATGTAATGACAACTATTGTGCTTTCTATTCTATGTCTATTTCTCAGACATGTCCGTTTGGTCATACTGTCTGGAAATGGTGTTCTCAGCCTATAGTCCAGGGGCCAACACTGATATTCAACACAAATTGGTACCACCTAAGGTGACCGTAAAGTTTTTGTATTTTTGTCTTCCTACATGTCTCTAGTTTATATTTTGGTATGATAACCCTTCCAATCTTGTAGCTTAATGGCAGTTATCACTACCTACCGGCTAATGTATCCGGTAGGAGACACAAAGTAGAATCTTTGTGTCTCCTACCCCGGGCATCAAATTATTGCGACAAAAAACAAATATATCCATGTATTCAAGGCTTCATGGGGTGTGCAATTGATAGAAAATAAATATTACTTTGGGTGAATTCCTCCTTTAAGTTTTTCAGGGGGACTCTCTACCCATTCAGCTATGACCACCCCAGACCGAAGGAGGGTCAACTTTTACAAGCTTATGGAAAGCAGTCTTTTTGCAAACACCAAAAATCTTAGAAGTTATCAATTGCACACCCCATGAAGCCTTGAATACATGGATATATTTTGTTTTTTGTCGCAATAATTTGATGCCCGGGGTAGGAGACACAAAGATTCTACTTTGTGTCTCCTACCGGATACATTAGCCGGTAGGTAGTGATAACTGCCATTAAGCTACAAGATTGGAAGGGTTATCATACCAAAATATAAACTAGAGACATGTAGGAAGACAAAAATACAAAAACTTTACGGTCACCTTAGGTGGTACCAAAATATGGCCTGGCCCCTGGACTACTACTCTCAAGTACGGGATGCAGGCTGCTGACTTCTTCTTGGCGTCCAATATCCTTCTCTCCGGGAACAACTACACAAAGGTGGCTCTGCTGTTCAAATTCATGAACATGCAGATGGTGAACAGCTCCGCCTTCTTCAAAATCCAGGAAACCTATTGTGTTGACACAATCAAGGACTTCTGGACTGAAAAGAGAGAGGAGAGTGTCTCTAGACTGCGGTCAAAAGACAGTGTTGTGGCCCTGGGTGAGACTCTCTCTATCTCTCACGCACGCACGCACACACACGCACACACACGTGGTGGTAACTATGTGTATTGGTCATGTGTGCTGCAGAAATGATACCGTCTGTAGTTACCATTGACCAGTTTCCTTTTGTTTTTTGTAAATATGTTCAAATTACTATTCAAAGGAGATGGTCGGATGGACAGCCCGGGATTCTGTGCTCAGTATTGCACCTACACTGTGATGGAGAATGACAGCAAGGAGATCATTTCTGTGGTCACTGTGGACAAGAGAGAGACGATGAGGAACTCTGTGATCATGGAAAAGGAAGGATTCGTCCAGACCTTTGACATGATCCGACAAGAGATGAATCTCGTTGAAGTGTGCACAGATGCTCACTCACAAATCTCTGCCCTCTTCAGTAAGTCATTGTTTTGGAGTTTATTACAGTTTGAGAGATTGGCACAGCAATCTATTTACTGTACTTCTCTGACTATAGTAATGAATTTAATGAGAATGTTCTTTTATTTGTTATGAAGTATAAGTTTTACATGGGCCTGTTTTTGTCTTCCATACATGCAGACCCAGACAAGGGGAAGTACAAGGGCCTTGGCATTCTCCACACTCTAGATGTTTGGCATGGATCTAAAAATATTGGGAAGAAAATGCATGCAGTATGTTTATGAAATATATTATGTATGATTTTTTCTTTTTTTTAATTATGAGATCATTTTTTCCTTGTCTAGTAATACCTTGCACAAACAACCATTACTAATGTTTTTTCTGCTACATGTGCAGGCAGGCCAGGAGAAGGGATGCGCCATTCTCCTCCATTGGCAGAAGGACATCTGCAACCATTTCTGGTTTTGCTGCAAGACGGCGTCTACCTATGATGAGTTCGTAGTAAGTTCTATGCAAATCTTGGCCTTGGAATGTTTTAATCAACAATATTGGTCTATTACAGCTGTTGTGTAATTCTATATTTTAGTTGCATACCGTTATGTTTCATGTGTTTCTGAGAACAAGACAATAGCAGTAACCTTCATCTGTGCTTTTACATGTATAGCACAAGTAATGATGCCTTGCTGTTTTCCAGGACATGTGGATCGGACTACTGCACCATGTCGCCGGAGTGCACCAGTGGTTCTTTGGAGCCTGTTACCATAAGCCAGACTTTGTGGAAAGTGACAAGGAGAAGATCTCCCCTAATACCGTGGCCCATGACAGACTCAAAGACATCATTATGAATACACGGTTTCTGAAGGATGTTCACAAGTACCTGACTTTCAGGTGAAACATCAATATAGACTTTTAATCAACTTGCCATCATCTCCCTTATGCACTACATATTTGACGTACATATTTGTCGTTCTGAAATGGTGTACTGCTGTGCCTGGAGTATAAAGAGGCTAAAATGTGTTGTTTCTGATTGACTCAGGTCGACTTGTGAATTGGAGTCCTTCCACAACCACATCCTGATGTACTGTGCCAAGCGCTTCTGTTTCTCCCCTCCGGTGTACGAAGCTCGGAACCTGCTGGCAGCTCTGGACTACAACCACCACGTCCAGAGGCCATACAAGTTGAAAGCTGATGGATCACCGGAGTATGTTAAAAGAACTAATCCACAAGGGTTGCAAGGGTCTGTTTACTGTTCTGAAGAATGTTTATCTACAAATTATTATTTTTGTGTCAGATATAGAAAGCTGCACAACAAGAAGTCCAGGAAGTGGAGCCTGTACCCGTTGAGAGTTGTGAAGGACTACAGCTACATCTCAGAGCTACAGGGTGCTATTCTTAATAGCAGACTGTCCTCTGACAGAGGGATGCCACGGACCACAACAAGAAGGCCTGATGACCCACGCCAGCATGGCGTTCTTTGTGGTGTTCCACCCCCATCCACACAGGAGCTGTTGGAGTCACAAGTCAGCCGAGGTCTAGGTAAGCCTCAGCATGAGACTACTGTCTACTCTATGGTATAGACAAATGCGTGGATTCTATGCATTTGATTATAACACTTTGCATAGAAAGTGATTTTCAATCTAACTATATAAATGGCGACCAACTTCCGCACCCTCGGTGTCCACACCCCACAGCTCTGTTATCGACTAAACAACGCACCGCCAGACCACATGTCGCCAACTGACTCGCCACGGCGGCCGCGCTGAATTTACGCCTCGCGTAGGGGACATCTCACTGCTCAGTACACCTTTTCCACCGCGCAACATAATTAATTCTACTCACCAAATGTCGGACAAAACGGAAGGGGAGGCAGCTTCGTACCGTTTACCGTGCGCACGACCTCATCACCACAACAGCACGCAGCCGCTGCGGGGGTTTTTTCCTTTTTTTCCAAACTTTTTTTTTGGTCACCATTTTCTCCAGGCACCATTTCTGGTGTAACGTCGGGTGTTTCTTTTCACCAGCCAATCACCTTTCACGTTGCCACGTCCGTTGCCACGTCGCGCTGACGTACGCTAAACAAGCGCTGCCGTGCGCACAATGCAAACGAGCCCAAAGGCGCGCAAAAATAAGCCGACCATTGCTTAGCCACAAAGTCAGACCTGGCAACGCAGCCTACGCCAATCATGTGTGAGAGATCTACAAGCTATGGGGCAGAGACGCCACCGTATCTTAGCAACAACTACAGCGCTCACTCTCATTGGTCGTGTCACGCTAAGAGCAGTCTCCAGACAATGGCATCGCAGACAGCTTGCTGTTACTGCTGTAGCCATCACAGGCAGTTGCAGCACGACGGACAGGGCGCTGTGATAGCTGCCATGTCGCTAACGCTAACCTGGTTGTCATGCCTGCAGCGGCTGTGCAATCACTTTGTCAACAATGCACGTTTGTGTGGTGAATGTCTATATTGCTGCTCAGTTCGTCCATTGTAGATGGTGTATGTTTGTGTGTGTCTTCTGGAGAACTATGTAGCTCCACAGCAACTACAGTAACTAACGTAATGGCAGGACCGCCCCGTGCAACGCATGTTACGCTGCATTATGGCCATGTAGTAATTTCAGATAATTTCGCTCCGATTACAGCAGTGTTTATCAACCCTTTCACGCCGCCCCCCCCCCCCCCCCCCCCCCCCAAATACACGTACTTGATCTGGGACCCCCCCATTCTGTTTGACTCCGTTCCACAAGTAAATATTGTGAAAATAGCCGATCTACAAGCTCGAAACGCCTCACGTTGAGAGGCTTTGTAAGCTTGGAGATCGGCTATTTTCTACATGATTGCCTCTTTCTTACATTCTTTGCCAATGTGGCCGATGTTTTCATAGCATAGTTTATTGACTACTTCTGCTGCAGAAATGGCCATTTCCTTTACTTTCGGTTTTTTATTGTCTCCGCCAGGCCGACAGGCATGGCGCAAGACTATGTTTCACCCCCTGTCCGTCCGTCTGTGATAGCTAATCTCTCACATCGTTGACTTTATCGCAGCAAAATAACAGCCCGATGTGGAGAGTCACTGAGAGCTGGATAAACGACGTAAAATGTGTCAAAAGGAGTCTGTACGGCTGTCGATAAATGAACACATGACGTCGGTGGGAGAGGACATATTGTGTCTTTTGGACAAACAGCTGCGTGGTGCTGATGTTTGTTGTGTGAAGCAGCTTAATGTCAGAGTGTTTGTGTTGGAGCGCCTCAGTGCGGCTGCAGAGTTCATGTGCAACCTCTTCCAGAGAGACACAGAGACACTAGAAACTCTGCTGGGGAAAAAAAAAACTGCTGGGCATTGACTTTCCTATGGACATTGATCTACACACTGCAGGTATATCTGCTACACACACAACATCAAACTACACACTGCAGGTATGATGCAGCGTTTGCATTACAGCCAGCATGCCAGCGTAGTTCCCATATGGTTTCAAGGTGGGCTAAACCATATGGACCCCATGTCAGCAATGTCAGCGGCATCCACTTCAGTCCCAACTGCGATGCCCATGCAGGCTATAAGTAGCTTCTACCTGGCCCTTAGGTGGGCCCCAACTAGCCATGTTTATGTGGGACCAAGGCGGGTCCTAACTGGGTTTGCCCATGCAGGCTTTAACTGGGTTCTACCTGGGCCCTAGGTGTACCCTAACCAACCACAGTGCAGTGCCCATCGCTCCAATTGTTGTGACGTCAGGGCTCTCAATACTGCACATTGGTGGAGGAGGAGGGGCCGCAGGGCGACCGCACACATCGCTGAACCAATGGTAGCCCACGGATGTTTCCTCTGTGGATTTACAATCTGCCCCTCTATGCCACATATCATCCGCACTACAGGGTCTTCACTGACCGAGCCACGGCCCCACTGACCCTCATGACGCTACGCCACTTAAACGTGCGGCAGCATGCGCTGGGTTGCCAGGTTTGCACAGCCTGCGCCAGAAACAAGCAACCACCTTCATGAAAAAAAAAAAAAAAACGAAATGGTCCGCAATGTTCCAGGGGTGTCCCCGCGCGTCCCAACACTCCACAGGGGGTCAGTGGACCATCAGGGGGTCCGCGGACCCCCTGTGGACCCCCTGAAACATAACAAATATTATTTCTTCAAATTTTTTCCTTTTTCAAAAAAACTTTTCCACAGTTTCACTCCGGCCATTTGGGTCCCCCAATATACACACGGCCACGCTGGGCCCCGTGCGCGGCTGGGGTTGAGGGGGGCGTAGCCCCCCGAAACTCTAGTTTATAATAATAGAGGAGATTGTGCATTTGATTATTACACTCACATGTAAAGTGGCCACCAGGACTGGATCAAAAAGCAGTATCTGTGAATCACTTATCCTGCACTATGAGTGTATCTGTTTAGTAAATAACTATCCATGGTAAAGTGTCCAGGCGTAAACCTTGTGAACAAGCAGATTTCAGTTTGATTCTGATTCTGATTTTACTTTACCAGGCCATGGACTTCCACAGTAGCTGCCTTTCCTCAACCACAGCCGCCTCCTGTACTCCCTGTTCAGTCACTACTGTGTGGCCATGCGCAGCTCAAACTCCTTTCTGAGGTCCACACCAGAACGCTGGGGTACCTTCTTCAAGTTAGCTGGTGATGTCAAGGTGATGCTCCACCCATGACCTTAGACTAGGGTGGTTAAAACACTGCAGGACATCATCAGGACTGAGCCGCCAGCAATCTCTAAAGAGCCCAGAGGATCATCAAGAATCCCAGTCACCACCTGGAGAACGAGAAGAGCACCGGATCCCAATCTAGCAGGCTAAGGGACAGTTTCTATCCTCAGGCTGTGAGACTTCTGCATTCAAAACGGTGATATGACTGACTGTACATAATATGTCTTCCTTTGCCCCATACACCCTCATACTAGTGGCACCATGTGTGCACCAACAGTATTAGGAATTATACTGCACTGTTCACTTTACCTTCATTTATGACTGCAGTATATAGAGCAGTGTATAAGCACATGAGGAGATACTGGAGCTATGGAGTTACATAGGTGTTCAACTGGGTTGAAAGTGCTTACTAAAAAGGCCATAACATTTGATTCACATCATTTTTATCGTGCCCTGTGGATGGGGACATTGTCTGAAAGAGACCACTTCCATTAGGATTTATTCACTCAGAATAACTATATTGATTTTCAGTGACCTCACCTTCTTTAGGGGGGACATGTGGACCCAAACCATGCCATAATCGTCTTTTGTTTCCGACACTGAACTCTCAAATGTGCATTTGTCTTTGTAATGGGGGGATTGTAATGGGGGGATAATGCCCTGCAACCCTACCAGAGTATTCCTTCTATGTAGTTGTCATTGTTCTTGCTGACAGTCTGATCATGTCCTGCATTGACATTCTCACCTGAATGCAGTGAAGTTGCTCTTATATTATTCCTTCCATATTGCACTAATGCATGGACATGGTAAGTGAATGTGCACTTTCAGCCATCATGTTCAACCCTATTTACTGATGTCTTGCCCACAGATCAAAAAGTAGATGTCACATCTTGTTACAAGATAGGCAAAGGGGCTCTGCCCTCAATACCCTCATACCTGAGTGACAACAATGATCTGGTACCACCCTCCTATAGAGTAAACGTGGGTAAATTATCTTTCTACTGCACTGCCACCAAAGTGTGGAATGCCCTGACACATTTTTTTTTAATTACATGTAGTGTTCTATGTTTTTGATATTGTATTTGGGTTCTTTTATGCTATGTTGATGAATTGAATACATCTAGGACCGCAATGGAAGCAAGTCCCCAGGATTTTTGTTTTATCGTTTTAGCTCAAATGTCTGACTGTACCTCATGCTGTTACATTTCTGTCCATAGTATTCAATCAACATAGATTTGAGCCACCCCATACACAAACTATTTCAGGTGAATCTGCACTTTACACGTCCAGTATGCTTTGCGTGCTCATGTTTACACTGTCACAAAATGTTTACATTCCTGACGTTGACAATCTAGGACAGGGGTTTCAACTGATTGTGGACCAACATCTTATACATGCTGTATAAATGAACATTGATATCAGGGGTCTTCAACGTTTTTCAGACCAAGGACCCTTGGCTGAGAGATGAAGCAGGGACCCCCACTACATATTGTGTTGCAGATTAAACTTTTTTTATAGATAGCTTTATATAGACCTGTTTTGTTTCACAGCACTGTCAGTGTTGTCAATGTGTATTTTCAGACCGTCAACCAACCAAAACCTCTTCACCGAAAATAGCCGATCTACAAGCTCACAGCGTGAGGCATTTTGAGCTTATATGTATATCAGCTATTTCCGGATAATGTTCCCCTCAGAATAGGGATTTCAGGGTTGAAGTGATTAGTGTAAAAAAAGTTACTATTACAAAGTTTTGGCGGCCCCCCTGTTGTAACTCAGAGGACCCCCTGTTGAATACTCCTGCTGTATATTATTTTTTTATAACCTATGCTGCTACAATGTCTGAAGGACAAATGTTTTACTCTGCAGTGGTGTAACAATAAAAATCTGGAACATATGTCAGACATGAATCCTCCTAGTGTTTATTTATTCTCTATTAGAATATAATGGTAATAATTCTGGTCTATCCCTGATGTTCTATTAAAAATCCTATGTATAAGCACAGATTAAACAGAACTGGGTCACGGTATCAATGTAGCACCATCTGTCCTGTACATACATGAGAGCCCACTAATAATTCTGTGATATTCGTCTCATTGTATTGCACAGGTTTGCTAATTGTCCATCCTCTTGTGTCAGTCAGTTCTGGGCTAGATTACTTACTTAGGCCCATCGCTCCTAGTGGAGCATAGGCCATCTACAACTCTTCTCCATCCAACACTGCTTTGGGCTGTCCTTTCTGGGCTAGATTGCTGCAGTTTATTTAAAAAAAAAGACTTCCCAAAAAGGTCCTTCTCTGAAATGTTGAATTTTTGAATAAACAAATGTCTTTATTGAACAAGGGCAGATATGTGACTGTCTATTCTTTAATCTCAAATTGCTTCACCTGTTGGATTACCTACAAGTAAAATATACAATTATTCAAAAATAGTTATGCAGTGTGACTGGATATTATGTTTCGGCACTTATGCCTAACAGTAAAACAAATACAAGTAGAATTGTCTGTGGAAAATACATTTATTTAACCATTTTAAATGCAGGGTTTTTGTGCGACCAGCAGCGGTCAGTGTGTATAGACTCAGTCCATCAAGTCAGTCAGGCTGTCAGTCAGAAAATCAGTCAGAAAAGGAACTCATGTCAACTTTTTTTAAACTTTTTTTCAAGATTTTTTTTTTACCTAACCCTAGATCCTGCGTGGAATAAAGCCAACATAATGGTTATGAGGATCTGGCCACCGGTCACGAATTTTCCAGACCGCGCAACTGGGAACCACAATTCGGTGCTCTCTTGAAGTTCCATAACGCCACACAATAAACTGCCGGTAAGCTGCAAATCTGAACAGTCTGTTGTCCTCTCCTGGGCGTTGAAGGTCAACGCCAGCCCGGACATCGTTGTAAATCCTCCTGGCAAGCCTCAGATGCCCATCCTGCATGACATATATGTCAAACTGTGGCAGCAGTGAGACACAGGATCCAGGTTGAAGCATGCAACATTTTTGCTCTAATAATGTCGGCATGTCCCTGCATCTGTGACAGACACACCAACTCGGTGGCCGTTGGACAGGAGGATCTTGTGGAGGAGTGTTGGGGGGATTTGGCAGGTCAAAAAGCAGGCTGGGTTCTCGCTCCAGGGCCCTATGCAGTATTTCACGGCAACCAGCAAGTGACAGACTGTCAATTCGAACCTGACAATAGTAAAGACAATAGACAAAGACATTAGTATTTATAGACACAATTATTTTCTCAGTGAAGTAACTTATGTTCATCTATGTATGCAATGAGCCAAGAAAACATGGGACATGGAAATATAAATGGTAGGGTTCTTTGCCAATAATGACATGCTGGTGTATAGGCTGTGTCTGGTGTGCAGATATTTAGACTACAATTGGCACACAATGTCATAAGCCCATATATGAACTGGACTTGCCCGATGCATCATAAAGCAACATGTTGTCTGTGCACACAGTGATACACATTTGGGCTGCCTGCCACCTGATTCGGATGCTATCAATGCATTGAATGGGACATTATCACCTTTTTATTAGACCATTGAATGGGCGAAGTAGGCGACCTACTTACCTACCTGCGATTTATCAGACCATTCATTGGGTGTTATCAAGACATACTGACCTACCAACGGAGATGACTTAAATAGTTCAGTTTCGGTTTTGGTTGTTTTGGTTTCGGACCATGACGGAGGCGCGCAGTCTCAGGCGAGCTGGAGCCCCGCAACGGACCACCGAGGGAGCTAAAGCGACTGAGTTGCCGTCCGGAGCGGTGCGACGCTCGCCTGAGCCTACTCAGCGCCGTTGGAGTTATGTACCGATAGGGGGTGCAATACGTTAGTCCGACAGCGCATTCCTCCGACAGCGCAGTGCTCCGACATTAAACAGTAAACCCGAACCAAACCCGCACCCTAACCCTAACCGCACGCGGATGCCACATAGTCGGAGAAAAGGTCTGTCGGATTAACGCATGCCTCCCCCGGCACAGAATCGTAAATATTGTTGTGGGGACTGCTCCGCCTCCAAAGTAGGTCAGTAACTCCTGATTACGCCCAATGAATGGTCTGACAAATCACGGGTAGGTCCGTGTATCGCCTACTCGTCACCTACTCGCCCATTCAATGGTCTGATAAAACGTGATAATCTCCCATTCAGTGCATTGATAGCATTCGAAGCCGGTGTGCCTGCTCAAACACCATGGAAACAGGTCAATTTATTCTTAGAAATTCAGAAATGTATCATTTAACACCTGAATAGCCAAATACTTTTTTCCATGCCCCTTTTCCCCATACTTAGACCCTGGTAGCTATTTGATATAATAGTCAGGAAGACAGGCTAATGATGTTTATATCAAATTAATCTATCTATCTCTATAGCTATATCTCTATATCTCTATATATTAAAAAGGAAACATTTGTTCTAGCTAGGCCTAATAGTTACCCTTTGATCCTCGATGGCTTGCTCCCTCAGCTGCTCCATCCTATCGATGTCGTCTGGGTGGAGATGTTCCTCTCCAGACTGGCCCCCCCGGACCCTTCCCCGACCCCGGGGTCTACCACGACCACTGCCAACATTAGCTGCCTTCTTGGCTCTTTTTGCAGCCTTTTTGCGAGGGACAGGTGGTTCTGGTGTGTAATCATCAACACTGCCAGAACCATTGCTGCCTTCGTCCACTCTGGAGGAATTGTGCTGTAGCAAAAAAAAAAAAACACAAATCTTGGTTAGCTTATGTTCTTTTCCCGAACGTTTCATTAGAAAATATGACTGCGACGTACGTGGTACATATAGTGTAGCTCAGGGGTCTTCAACATTTTCAGGCAAATGACCCCTTGGCTGAGAGAGAAGAAGCAGGGACCCCCACTACATATTTTATGAAACTATGTTGTAAAATAAACATTTTCATAGATTTCTGGGACAGTTTCATAGACTTTGACAACACTATCGTCAGTGTATGTTCGATTATTGTGTATATTCAGACATTTATCCACTTGAACTGTCAATATTTAGTCTTTTTTCCCCTCTACACCAAAAGTCTTTTCCAAAAATAGCAGATTTACAAGCAAAGCTCACAACGCCTCGCGCTGTGAGCTTGTAGATCTGCTATTTTTGGCTAATATTCCACTCAGAATAGTAATAATGGGGTTCAAGTGGTTCATGTAAAAACATGATCCTATCACACAAAGATTTGGCGGCCCCCCTGTAGTAACTCTGGGGACCCCCTGTTGAAGACCCCTGGTGTAGCTAATCTTAGCCAGCAAACTGAATACAGCACAATATAATGTCTTCCAATAATGAACATAGCCTACTTGCTATAAAGCTGTGAGTAAAAACGTTCATTAGGCTATGACACATAGTTTACTATAAATCTATCCAGTGGTGGAAGAAGTACTCAGATATTTGAGTTATAAAAGTAGCAATACCACAATATAAAAATACTCTTTTACAAGTAAAAGGCCTGTGTTAAAAATGTTACTTGAGTAAAACTGCTAAAGTAGTGTCATCAAAATATACTAAAAGTAAAGAAAAAATAGCCGATCGGATTGGAGCTTGTATTGGAGCTTGTAGCTTGTAGCTTGTAGCTCGTAGCTCGTAGCTGAGCTTGGAAATACTCTAGTAAAGTAGAAATACCTAAAATCTTTTCGTACAGTACTTGAGTAAATGTACTTAGTTACTTTACATCACTGAATATATCTAGGATAGATTACTTACCTCAGAATCAGACATTGTCCTCTCGGTCGAAGTCTTCTAAAATGTTCGTTTTTCATTCAGAACTTTTACATGAGATAGTGGGCATGCGCAGTGCGTATTTCTTGTTCTTCTTCTGTGGTGTTTATTTGCGGGGCTCGATATGGGAAAGAGGTGGGCACTGAGCAGAATGAATCATCACAGATTGGCTACTGGTTGTAACACATTATTATAGTATTATTCTTTGACGGATCATACTGATTTTTGGTGACTGGTTATTTATTACTGTATTCTTTCTAAAAAGTAAAAAAAAAAAAAAAGTCATTAAAATTTTGCCCAAAAATCACCAAAAACTGCTTATAGCAACTTTAACTTAGTGAACTTGACTTTGAACTCTGAACTAGGCAGGCCTGCCTAGTTCAGAGTTCAGACCCCTGTGCCCCAGCCAACTAGGGTTAAAGTGGTTAAGAGTCATTAAATGCAACAGATTCCTGGTAGATTACTTTTATGTGTAAATGATCAAGTTTGTCTCTCTCTCTCTCTCTCTCTCTCTCTCTCTCTCTCTCTCTCTCTCTCTCTCTCTCTCTCTCTCTCTCTCTCATTTGGGGATAAACAAGACATTGAAGGGGTAAATTTAGGTCTGATAAAGATCTACAGTGCATGTTCAAATAAATAAAGTTGACGTGCAGATAGGTTCAGATCTGTCTCCCGAAGCCAGTTTAGATAAGTGCGTAGCGGGTAACTACTGCGCAGCTGCGTGGAGGAAACTTCTAGACTACGCACGAGCCGAAATTCGTTAGAGAAACGCGGCCATTGTTGAACGGAACTTGGCCGGTTTAGACTCTGAAGTTTCCCTAACGAATTTCTCTGAAGTTCAGAGGCGTGCCAGAGGCGTGCCCAAACCAAAAAATAGATATGGTCCAGCTGCAGTGTTCTGCGGTGGTGACACAGTTTTTATTTATTATTGCGTCATTATCTGCGAATACTGGAGTGGCGTGGACGAAGGACAACAATTACTACCTTCTGATCTTCCTCTGCTTGCCCCAGGTGGCTGAAATGATCCACACATGGAAGAGGAGGATGTGGAGGGATCACAAATTGTAGGCTATGTTTAACATTAAATACAAAACATTAATAACATTATCTATCAAACTGTACTTTTACACAAGCTCATATCATGAGATCATTGTTTAACATCTTGGTAAGGTGCTAGGTAACAAAAGACTTGGCCGGAGACTTGTTTTAGTTCATGCCTAAACCTGGGAACTCCTGCTCTAGGACAAAAGCCAGGATCTTGTCAGGGTGTGACTTGATTAACTCAATAGCAAAGACATGCATCAATATTCAAATCAAGGGGGTTTGCTGCCTGATTGTTAGTGACCGCTTTCTCATCCTCTTGACTCCAAAAGGTCACAACCAATGTTATTAACCAATGATAATATTACTTTAGACTTCCTAATACATGTGTTCAACAGTTTGTTGATGGTTTTGCTGCGTTGTTCCATTCCCCTCTAGGTTCTCTCCAGCTATCTTCTGCTTTCTCTTCAGCATCATTCCATCACTATGGCTTCTACAACTACAACATGAACAAAACAAATCCAGTGACACAAGTGTAACACTTATTATTCTATTCTATTCTATTCATTATCTAGTCTACATACTGTAGTATAATTGAATTGTATGAATATTATTCAATGATGTTATTACTCTGTTACAGTACTGTATCTCTCTCATTTCTCTCTCTCTCTCTCTCTCTCTCTCTCTCTCTCTCTCTCTCTCTCTCTCTCTCTCTCTCTCTCTCTAGTGTAATGATCAGAGGGCAAATGGCAGCACGGTAAGTTCAAATCCAGCGATCTGGCTCATAGTTTAAATGGGATAGCAATCTGTTTCAGTCTACTTCAATAAATTAGTAAGAAAACACACAGTGGTCATTTGCTAAGTATTCAAATGATGTTCTATGATTGATGTTCTATGCACACGCACATGCACGCACATGCATGCACGTGCGCACGAGCGCGCACACACACACACACACACACACACACACACACACACACACGCTAAGAATGCTATTTTGATAGCATGTAGGTTTACCTGGTATCCATTGTTCTTTGAGGCCCCAAATTGTTTGTTGACTAGTGTTCATGCCCTTTACTCTGATCTAACACTTGAATAAGCGAGTCGCCAAAATGCCATACACGTGCAGGCAGGGAAAAACACACCACTTCACCTCCAGAAATGGTCAATTCACCCATTCGAAGCATTCCTCATGCCGAAATAGGGTTCTATTTTATTTATTTTTTCTCACATGGCTGCCTTCAAGACTGACAAGCCTGACATGGTCACACTGGCGGACAGATTGTGACTGATTGTTGGCTTAGAGGAAACAAGATATGCTAAATACTGTAAATAACACTAAGTGGTAGTTATCAGCTATCTGCATGCGTTTCTGTGTTACTGTGTCATTTACCGGCACGTACTCCGCTTCGCAGGAAAAGCCATTGCAAGCAAAGATGGAAATTTCTCTCTAAGCCATCATCCAGAGTTTTACAGGGTTACAGATGGTTAGCAACGAAACAGCCTATTCCATAGACGAACCATTTGACATTTGTGTCTGATGCGCGTCCCTGTTAATTGCCAACACTACATAGCATTGGTGCAGAAGCAAAGATTTAATAAAAAAAAAATCATACGCATAGTACGTTTTCATGATAAAATAGCAGATCTACAAGTGCCGCACTATGAACTTGCAGATCTGCCATTTTTGAATAGCCAAAGTATAAATGATCGTGATGCCATTTTTGAATAGCCAAAGTATAAATGATCGTGATGCTATATTAACTACTTTTTTTCTGGGGACCCCCTGGAACGAATTATTCTGAATGAAACTCCTTGTGTGTGATAGATGTTGCTGAATCCAAAATGATAATGCTTTTATTCCAAATAATTATTTTCCCCACCCTAGCCGAAGAGAAGATCAGTTTCAACCAGAGGTTGCGGAAAGAATCGAGGAAGTGGTCCTGTCAGCACAGGCGTTGGCGGGAGTAACGCAGGCCATCCGGGGACTGACAGCGTTGACATCAGCCAACAAGAGGCAGACTGTACATTTTACCCAGCAGGAGAGAGCTGCGCTGAAGAGTTCCTTCGCATGCTTGGTTTGCCAAGGTCTGTAACATGACTACTGATGATTACAATGTATTAGAAAATGTTATTGAAGGCGAAACAAAATACTGGACTTATTTGTGATTCTCATTTTATCTTGCAGGTCCCATGGATGAGCCGTGTTTTGCATCCTGCTGCAGGAGCTTGGTCGCATGCCAGGTGTGCATGGATCAGTGGCTCCTGAATGCCAACCACTGCCTGAAATGCAATGCGGACAACTGCCGAGACAACATCCACAGAGTGGCTAGGATTGGTGGAGCGCTGTCTCCCTTGGATGATGTCATTAGAGACTAAAATGTGTATACAATGTCCTTTGGTAGTTAAATTGTCCCGATACTTGATTTTTTTTGTTTTGTACTGGATCTGTATGTGCCAGGCACTTGGTTAAAGCACTGTGCCACTGACCACTGATTTTTTTTTGTTTTATATAAAAAGTAAAAGTGCATTTTGTCCCAGTCATGTGAATTACCATGTCTCTTCTGCAGACCGGTCGGACCCCAAGCGCTGCGTGGGTGTTGTGGGTGTGGCTGTGGGTGTGGCTCCACCACGCCACAAGGGGGCATTACACTCCAGTGAGTGCTACAGGATTATGTTAGTCAAAGAGGACAATTACATAACATCCTGTTATGCAATGTGATGAAGACTGGACAGAGATGTGCCTTAATTCATTGTTTAATTGTGTTTAACTATCTTGTTGCAGGTGGGATATCACAAAGTGGTTAAACTTGGACACATAAAGTAGCATATGACCAGGGAGTATTTTGATGGTGGGAAAGTTGACCATTTGTCTCCACAATGTTTGTAACTACAATTGTCCTCCATGCTGAGCAGCTTAGCTTAGCATCTTAGCTTAGCATCTTAACTTAGCAGCTAAAGCTAACTTGCACTGAAGTAGTGAGTGCAGAGGCCCCAAGCTGCTACTGTGTGACTGTGTTGTGATTAATTAATGAATTCTACCCCACTGTAATCAACTGGGGAGGAATTGGAAGTAAAGTGTCACTGCGAGTGCAAGCGAGAAGATCTGCAGGACCACAGAAGGCAAAATACATCTAGCCAGGACCAAGTGTGGAGAAGAGGGGTCACATGTGCAGCGCACAGCCTCAGCGGCTGGTGAGACGAAGGAAAGATCCAGACAGGAAAAACCCCACAGTACTGGAGATTTCTACGCACCTGTGTCACCTCAAGACCTCAGGAGGGACCCACCCAATACCTCCAGCCTCTTGTTGGTTTAAAAAAACAAAACAATAGTTTACGGAGCCGGAGGGAGGAGTTTAGCCTTGGCCAGGAGGAGGAGATGGGCAGTGACTTGGCCACCACTGTCGACCCTGCCATCAGGAGGGTGTAGCGGTTCAAGGGTCGAAACACCTGATGATCGATGGTCCCCGCCTGAAGACATCAATTTTTTCTGGCCAAGGCTACATTCACCAAACGTGAATGGAGGAGAAGCATCGTTAGATGTAATTATAATCATAATCGTAATACTATTTTGGAAACAACAGAACTATTTGGTGTCATGTATTTATGATATTTTTTTGTAAAACATTTTTTTTTGTTTAAATGTGATGTTATTTCTGTGATGTATTATTATGTTTATGTCCAGTTACAGTATGGCTATCAATCAAAAAGAAAACCAATGCATCCTGTTATGATAATGTGATGAAGAAATGTGCCTCAAATTCATTGTTTATGTGTTTAACTGTCTTGTTGCAGTTCCTTAATGTCCAGTAAAATGAACAAACTCAAAACACACTGATATGGACTCATTCCTTCTCTCTACATCAAGCTATAGAGTATTATAATATGATACAAATGCTAATGACTTATAAAGAATGTTGTCACTTTACTTAAAGGTCACTATGTCATGCTATAGGGTATTATAGTATGATACAAGTGCTAATGACCATTAAAGAATGTTTCCACTTTACTTAAAGGCCACTACGCCGTGCTATAGGGTATTATAGTATGATACAATGTCTAATAACGCATGAATATGTGGCCACTTTACTTATAATATTATTGATGTTTATAGGACATTATTCCATTTAATAAACATGTTTGTTATTATGCATTATGACACGTTACAGCACTTCTCTATGAGCCTTTACAACGGACTAAGTTTGGGTAGTTATAATGTGCTGTTCCACTGAGCATAATAATGCATTATGACCAGCAGTTATAATACGTTATAAATGTGGTTATAAGTCGTTATACATGATTATAAACATTTATAACACGCATTATGATGCCTTATAAGGGCATTATAATGCATTATAAATGAGCTTTTAAAGCATTATAGAGGCGACCTTCATAGAAAGTGTTACCTAAAGATTACATTAAGTAGCCTAAGTAAAACCTAATAATCCCTAATTTAAAAATGCTACTCATCCCTTTCACAACAACATACATTTTCACCCGTATTCTTTCACAAGTTGATTACTTGTTGGGTGGGTGTGATACTTTAATTGGCATTGATTGGTCTATAGTTTTATCATTCACATGTAATTCAGTCAAAGTAGTGCATAATTGCATCATTGTCATTAAAGGTCAGTTTTGTCATTGTTTTGGCTGATGGGTCCTTGTACTTTGCATGTCTTGGAAATGCAAATATGATATTTATAGATAACTCAGTGGAGTATTTGACAGTAGTAGTGAGAATCACTGAGAGAAGCTGAATATAAAATAGATCAAATAGACAATGTCCTTTCACAACAAAATACAATTGTGAAGTGGGATCTTCTTTTTGCTAGAGTAAAGGAATTTAATGAACTGTTAAATATTAAAAAGCAAACATTTTCGTCATTTACATTAGCCAGGTAAATTGCAAATGATGTGTTAGATTACAGTTGATATGAACATGAAGAAACGTTCAACAAGAAGTATGTTTTTGATAGAGGCTAATTAATGTTAATATTGTTCTTATCGTTGTTATAATATTGATTATAGTCACACACACTCCAAAGATCCACAGAGAGGTACAGCACTGTTACTGAGATGCTGTTGGCATGGACAGCTCAACTAATTGTTTTATTTTAAATTAACAATATTTCCCCCTCTTTTCAAGTGTAAACTATGATTCTACTTTGATATGAATACATGTGTCTTTATCGCAGGCATATTGGATATTCGTATTTTGATAAATGCACTCATAACATTTAGTATAATTTGAAAGCCTAGCATTGTGTGTACTTATTTTGTCTCATTTATAAAGTATGAGCATGAAACAAAGATGAGATTTATCACACATATCTCTTCAGCATGGCAACATTATAAGGTGATGAGGCATAGTCATTTAATCACATCAGATGAACATAAAGCTATGATGTTATATTTGTACATGTACAGTAAGCATGATGCTACTGTATGCTCTTTGACCACAACAAACATGTATCAGACACTGACCCGAGTCAATCAAACTTCCAATCTGGTAGCACAAAAATAAATTAACTAGAAAAAGTGCTCCTCGGAGCACAGGCCTCCTGGTGGCACTATAATAGGCCAATGTGAAAAGGGTGCTATTTCTTCTTAGGCCTTTCATGGCAATCTGACACTACATTCATAATTTGAGGCATTTTGTTCCAAAACATTGTATTGCTAAATTAGACCTGCTGGTGGAGCTATAACAGGCCAATCATTTATGTGTGTAGTGGGTATATGTGTGCACAATTTCACGGAAATAACACACTGCGTTCATGATTTGAGGTTTTCAAAAAATGGACCTATCCTGCAAAATTCTGAATATTCTATCTATCTATCTATCTATCTATCTATCTATCTATCTATCTATCTATCTATCTATCTATCTATCTATCTATCTATGATGGTTCAACCACTTTCATACAGTTTAAAGACATAGTATAGGTGACACATTTGCAATGTGTTGTCAGCTTATATATTGGTTAATTACTTTTATTCATCTTTATATATTTATTTTCGTAATGAATTATAAAATATGGCTTGGGTGGTTAAATCATGTATTTACATTTTTTGGGGAAATCAGAAGTGAACAAAGATGTCTTTCAGGTTGACCAGTTGGTCTTGATGGACTGTCAAGTCAGTCCTGTAACAATTAGAAGGAGTAAGATATAAAGACAATCATTAATTGAGAGACATCAGCTGACTGATTTGAATGAGTGAAACTCAATGTGTCTCTCCTATCATTACATTCATTGTGTATTAGCATTACAATGATAGGAGAGACTATAGGATATTTTACAGCAGTGCATGTTATATAGAATACAATGTATGTGCCCCACTTCTATCTGCATGTGATTTAAACATGTGCCAACGCCCTCACACACATTAACTATCGGGCAGATTGACAGGTTCTCAGCAGTGTCTCACTCATTTTATCGAGGGGGGAGGGGTGTTTAGGCTGCATTCATTTGACCTAGTGTATTGACCAGTGAAACATTGTTTCATTTTCTTCCTGATTGGCTGATTACTTAATTGTTTGTTTATTTGATCACATTGTCCATTGCTTGATTAATTAGTCAGTACATCAATTAATAATTAATAGTAATAATAATAATAATAATAATTACATAAATTATCTACACAAAAAAAAAAAAAAAGAGGGGAAGAAGCAGCCTATAGTATGCTTTTGGAAACATTATATTTCTGCCATCTTCTAGTAACTTGATAAATGAAGTAACTTAATACATTTCTCATTTTGCATTTTAGTTACCAATAAGTGAAGTAACTTAATACATCTTTGTAACTTAATAGAGTTCAGTATCTTTGTGTATTTAAAGAAAAATCTTTATCAGCTTACATTTATAATCGAGATCCTCTTTAACGCTGTGTGAACGTGGCCCTGTTTGATTGCATGACTAAAAGTTGCAGGACTTTGAAACTGACCGGGAGAGATAGTAAGATTGTTTGTTATTTTTGCTCCAACAACCATGGCCAAGTGAGGTTTCCTGCGTGAAATTCCTCCGGGACACGTATCCTTACCAAGGGTCAATACCTGAGGTTCAATGGTATACCTTCAGTTTCTGTTACTGTGTTTGAGTTGAGTGCAACAGCCCAGAACAGGAATTGTCGGGTGTTTAAAAAGCCAGTCGTGGGGAGTGAAGATTTAGGCACGTTTATGTAGTTTAGTTTCTGCTAGGCAGTGTATATAGATCGGCATTTTCGGGTCCTGTGATAGGTCAGCAGTCTAATACTGAGTGTCTAGGGACCACACACACACACATCTTAGCGCGTCATTCATAAGTGGATCTCCGCCAGATTTAATAATGAGTCAAACGACGCCGGTTGAGCAAGTCCAATCAAGATATGAACATATCTCAGATATTGGTAAATTTTCTGAGAAATGGAATAAACGTTGGCCCAAGTTACTCCAGCCATGGCCGATCGAGGGAACGTTCGACCTCGATGTCATTAAAACTTTAAAAATCTTGATTGACACTTATGAAATGAACCAGACTGGCAAGAAACGTGTAAAGAAACGTACACAGGAAATTATCGCGATTAAAGCCTTTCAGAAAACTGCTGAGGCAAAATTGAAAACCCAGGACAGACCGCGTCCTGGCGAAAAGGATCTGACTGAAACAGCCTTCTCACTGTTTCCTCCTCCGTATAATAAGAATACTTCAACTGGCATTTATCCTGTTCTTACTGCAGAGGGTAATTATGAGACAAGAGATGATCATTATAAAGTCCTTGAGAGGGGCAGGGCCAAGACGGTTTTGGAAACATTACCAGACAGGCCTGTTCGCATAGTCAGGAAGATGAGGGCACGGGAACTGGCCCACAAGGGCAGAGGGGTGCCGGAAACGAGTCTCAGGAAGATGAGGATGACCATGATATTGTTGAGACTTGTGTTGGTCATGCATGTGTTCCAGAGGATACCGGTGACCATGCCTCAGACGGCGAACCTTGCGGAAGATACAACACCTTCGACTTACAACACGCACCAGCATCTGGGCAAGCCAGTGCAGGCTCGGATGAGGATGAAGCGTCAAGTCAGCCGGAGAAGCGAGACCTGTTAGAACGAGAGTCAGACCTGCTCGACTCGCAGATTATGTTGTATAGGAGAGCAGGGGAGCCGTTGCATTCCACTCCGTTTATGTCTATGCCCGGCATACGGAGCAAACGTAGTGCACACAAGTCAATGTTACGAATAAAGGCTGTAGTAGGAGGATCTGTTGTATTACCTTGCAACTGCCCAGGTAGAACTACGTCTGGCTTTAATGTGTGGCTTAACTCGAAAGGCTCAACGCTGGTACGGACAGACAGGGTCCAGCGTCCACATTCACGTTTCCAACTCAACGGGGATTGTTCCTTGACTGTATCTGACATTGAAGCTACCGATGAAGGACAGTATGCGTGCGTTAGCGACCGGCCTACTTGTCCGTGGTTTACGGTGGTATCTGTAGTCCGGGGCGTGAATATGGAGGATGTGCCTAAGGGAGAGTGCGCACCTTTTTGGGTGACTCTTTTGCTTACTGGTGCCTCGGACGCTACTTCTATCGCAATGCCGACGACTCCGACATTGCCGACCACGTCCGATCTTGTCTCGTTTAATTCCATCGGGTTCTCCTCCAGCCCGGTTATTCCAACCTCCGATCCATCATTTCTAGTGGAGGTTGCGTTAACGGCTGCGCCGGGCCTCCCAACTTTGCTATATTTATCTGACTTGAGTCCAATACTGGACACTGTAACTTCTGGCTCCATTCCAGCCCCGCCCACTGTGGAGGTCCAGATTGTGACTCCCACCTTGGAGGCATCGGACTCCGTTCCCCGAACCCCTGATCCTACCCTTCCACAACCCTTGGAGGTGGCTTCGTTTTCCATTTTTACAACCTTACATGCAGATTCTGTTCTTAGTCCATCTGTGACTGTCGTCACAGAAGGGGGGACGGAAGGGCTAAATGATATAACAATAGAACCTCTAAATGATATAACAATAGAACCTCTACCTCTAACATTTAGAACAGTAATATCAGAGGAAGTAGAAGAAGCACTTGTAACTCTGACTGAAGCCGAGTTGAGGCAGACCGACTTACCGACTGTGCCTGTAGAAGTGGGGACTAGTAGGCCTGTAACACCTCTACAATTAACTGAAAGGATTAGTACAGTAGTTACGGCTGAATCTGAACCAAATCAAATGACTACTGAAGTACGGCTCAGTGGAAGTGCAATGGTTCCAGTTGAACTTGCATCAACTCAGTTGAAGACAGACCCTGTGTTGTTAATAACTACTGGAGACACATCGTATATAGTCACAACAAATACCACACCCACAACGGTAACGACAACACCCTCACATGCATCAGTTACATCAACAACAAACACTTTAACTACTTCAAAACAACTGTCAACTACTAAGTTCACTGAGTGGAGCACTTATTTGGTCCACATAGAATTAGTCATATTACTTAGTCTGATTATCGCAAGTGTAATATTCTGTTGTTGCATCCCACTCATTAAGACATTGTTTATGCGCAACTGGGACAGACAGATGCAAACAACCAGATATAGTGTACATGCTGGACATGATGGTCAAGACATTCAGTTCTGGACACTTACTGTATTAGAATAATGGTCTAGCAGCTACGTTTGAGTACATTTCTCCATGGACCTGACACAGATAGATTTACTACTTAATTGATTGGGACTGTTCTCATGCCCTCAGGTGAAGGGAACAACAGAGGGAGGAGTCTAATTTGGAGACAACATCAGCTGTGAAGAATACAGAAGATCATGAGACAGTATAAATTAGGCCAGATGAAGGGAGTTTGGAGTGTGATGTGGATTTTGATTTGTACACTTTTGGGTGATAGTATTTGTTCTGTTATTGGTGCACCAGCCAAAACTGCAGTACAAGCCTTTGTGTCTGCTAATAAGCAGGTCACAGCACGTGGTCAAAATAATTTGTTTTATGAATGGATGCGATTCTCGGCTCAGCGTGTGACTACAGAAACTTGTATTACGTGTTATAATGCTAATAGAACACCCTGGGTTCAACCTTTACCTTTTGAACCGAATCAATGTGTTGAAGATTTGCAAACAGCAGTAAAGGAGAAATGCTATATTCAATGCATTCTGTCATTCATGCAACAGAACGAAGCAGGTGTGGACTTGTACAAATCCAGTAGATGTAAGGACTTCGAGTTGCTCACTCTAAGTGGCAATGCATTTGTGCCGCCATTTGTAAATGTTCCTAAGGGAATTGTGTTCCCACTTTGTCTTGTATCTCGTCCAACTCAGACTGATTTGCAGTGCTCAGATTACGTGGAAGGACGTGCCTGTAACAATAGGACGGATCTTCCTATGCAATGTACGGAAGTGATCGCACATAACGCTCATATTCATGAACGCAAGTCTGATGATGGAACGGTTATACGTCATGGGTTCCCACTGCCAAGCTTGCAAGGGGGGACTCGTTCGGTAGCTGACATTTTTTGGTATTGTGGGGGTGAGCAAATTCTCGATTATTTAGAGCGTAATTGGATTGGAGTGTGTGCCCCTGTTATGCTCACTGGCCCATTGTCAATTTTGACACTGCATGGGAATTCGACTAGACTTAAAAGATCAACTGATGTAACGGGCAAGAAAGGTGCTGAGGGCGTTAAAGACCTGAAATTCACTCTTGATGGAGAGGTGGAAATGGGCCCGTTTGGTCCGATGAATATTCCATGGGAGCATAGAGCTATGCCAGAGGAGACGCTGCAATTTAATCCGTTCTTTTATCCTGAAACAAACGGTCGTTGGATACATTTTTTGTGGTATAATCAGCAACGATTCATCAATTTTACCATCACTACGTTTGAGTACTTTAGTGAACAACTGCATGCCACTTCCACAATGACGTTACAAAATAGATTCCTCCTAGATATACTTTTTGCGGAGGAACAAGGGGCCTGCGCAAAAATAGGGAGCGACTGCTGCACCGTAATTCCAATCCACACCGGAGAAGGAGGGAACATCACGGGGGCTCTTGAACTGTTGAAAACACTTAGAGACGAACATGTCAGTCACACTAAGGGGGGTGAGGATACCAGTTGGTTGGGATGGCTTTTGTCATCTTCTTGGAGAGCGAGCTTGGCCAGGGTCGGATTTATCCTAGGCCTGGTGTTATTGTTGTTTTTGTTATTGATATGCTGTGTGGTCCCACTGCTTCAGACCATGGTTAAACGTGTGATGGGGGCGGCAGTTGGGCAGCACATCGTTCTGTCTCCGCCTGTGCGCCTTGGCGAAGTAGACAGTGAGGCCACACACATTCTAGATTATGATGACGACAAGGTTGACATGGGTGATAGAGATTATTTTGATATATATAGGGATTAATCACATTTATTACACCACTTGTTTATGTTAGGTGTATATGCCTTGACTACACTAATTACAACTAATTACAATTGTGCCTTGTATTTATACTATTGAGATTTGTATGTGTTTGTGCAGCGCTTTCAAATTAAAACACAATTGAGGTAATCATATAGCCCGTAATGCTGTGTAAGATGTAAAAGGATATGACTGTTTTCCACCTGGTGGAACGTCCTTCCTTGGCCCGTTTTTGCTTTAGTGGCCTTGGAGAAGCTTGTAAATCGGCCATTTCTTGATGGCTGTAGTGTGTTAAGGTGATTGCCGATTGTGTATTTTATTTGACAAGCACGGTACTACAGCCCAGTTGGTATAGTTAACTGTATAATGGCTGTATTTGATGTGTTTAACAACGAAGAGGGGCTACATGCATTGGGTGTGAGCATTCACCCTGTATGCATTTGGCCTCTGTTGTGTGTGTCTAATCTTTCTGCTTCTCTTTCCTTCTTGAGGGGGACCTGATGGCAGTATGGAGTCCGTTTATATAGGCTTTATATTTGTCTATGTGGTTGATGATTATCATATACTTGTTTTGTTATTATCATTGTCATTGGTCCTGATTATATCGTTGTATTGCTGTATTGTGTTTAGGTACGCTCCCCCTTAGGTTGTGACACTAGGGTGCCACAAAGGGGGGAATATAGGATATTTTACAGCAGTGCATGTTATATAGAATACAATGTATGTGCCCCACTTCTATCTGCATGTGATTTAAACATGTGCCAGTGCATATGACTTAACCATGTGCCAGGCAGCACCCATGAGATCATCCCATGTATACATACAATTGTATTGTGCAGGTTATTAGATTAGATCTAAACAGTATATCTGCAGAGTACAAGTTGTCTTCGGCAGACGGCCGCACCCTCGAGGTCCTCCACGTTTCGACCAACGGACAAGATCTCAAGTTTTGACCTGACTGTCTCCTTCTTGAATGTAACAATGATGGAAGCCAAATAAAACTAAGAACTACTCATCAACTCTGAATCCTGCGATCCGAGTTCATCTTTTTCTACAAGCTGTTGAAAATAACCAATAAGACACACTGTATATTAGCATTAAAATGTCCCAGTCATCAAATCAATGAACCAGGTGCGTAGTTTCACTACAGCCTGAACCATGACACCTTGTTGAGTCTGATGTGTAGAGTCCTAGACCAGTGGTTCTCAACCTTTTCAGGCTGTGACTCCCCAAAAAGAATAATATTTGAACTGGGGACTCCCCATCCTGATAAGCACTTGGAATGCAGGAGTTGAGGCATTACATTTACTTTGACATTGTGTGCCTCTTGGATATATAATGTTTTGTATGTTATTGTTTTGGAGGAAAGGACGAACGATGGATTAAAAAGTCAGCACTCAGCTTCAGGAGTCAGAGCATTAACCTGCCACATTAAGCCAATCACTGGTCATGGTTCAGGCTGCAACAACTCTGTTATTTGAAATCACTGCAAAACTAGATAAAGTGCTCCTCGGAGCACAGGTCTCCGCCAGGTCAGATACGTTATTGTGGCCTCCTGGTGGCGCTATAATAGGCCAATGTGAAAAGGGTGCCATTTATTCTTAGGTCGTTCACGGCAATCGGACACTGCATTCATGATTTGAAGCATTTTGTTCCAAAAATGTGTTTGCTAAATTAGACCTGCTGGTGGCGCTATAACAGGCCAATGTGAAAAGGGTGGCATTTCTTCCTCGGCCTAGTGGGAATGTGCGTGTGAAATTTCACGGAAATCGCACGCTGCGTTCATGGTTTGAGGCAGTTTGTTCAAAACGGACCAATCCTGCAAACTTTGGATGGCAACCTTAACCAATAAGGATGGAATATGGGAAATCGGACAGATCAGGGTTGATCACATGACTATAGAGATACTGTGTACCGATTTGCATGACGTTTGGTTAAAAACTGTAGGAATAATGTGAAAAAATGGGTTTTGCACAAATCGGCCTCCTGGTGGCGCTATAACAGGCCCATGTGAAAAATTTGAGGCAGAGGTTCTGAATTGGCATCCAGGGAGTGTGTGTGCACAGTTTCGCAGCGACCGGGCCAACGGTGCCGGAGATTTGGTGGTAACACACGGACACACGGACACACGGACGGACACACGGACGGACACACGGACGGAGGGTAAAACATACTCTCTCGCCATGCCTTACGGCCTGGCGGAGACAAAAACATGCTTTTCTGCGTTTGCTGCTGCCTTTCATTGAGATTTTTTTATTCTTCTTCTACACTGATATTTTATTCTCTTCATTTCATTTATTTCACTCATTTAAATTTTGCTTTTTTTGCTCTTTTACTATTTTCTTTTCTGTTTTTCTTTTCCCCCTTTTTAGTTTTTCTCTGTGTCTTGAATATGTGTTCTCTATTAAGGCGACTGGGTTCAAATCCGGGGTAGAAGAGAAAAGTTACATAGTGCAGCTTTAACTTAATTTTTTTTACTGAATCTGAATGTCCTTTTATAATGTTTAATTTGTTTGTATAAAACACATTGAATTGCCTTGTTGTTGGGAGCAGTAATTAATTGGCCAGTTTTGTTCTATTGTTGGTGTGTCCCACCCCCTCACTCTGATTGGACCATCAGGTTCCTCTATGTATTTAACAGGAGTTTCTTCTGTTTGGTGTCACTTTAACTGCTATTTGTTAAGAGATGAACTTCTCCTTTCTGCACTAGCTGAAGAAGTCGGATATTATTATTTTTTTGTTTAGATTCCACGTTTGTAATACATTTTACTAGACTTTCTGCCTCTAAGTTAACTGACAATTGTGTAGTTTTTAACCTAGTATCAGTTTATTTGAGCAAGTTTGTAGTTATGTCTTTACTACAAACATTGAAGTCCCTGGTCGACCAAAGACTATCTGCTGCTGCTGAAGAGATATTTGGGATCGTTGGAAGGATTCTAACAGAGTACGAGGATGAAGCTTTCCACATCAAAAAAGAAAATGACCGCCAACGCAGACTACTGGATATGGTTTTAAAACCAATCGTCAAATTACACAGAGCAGGTTGGTAAAACTACTAATATTACATTAAATCTGAGTTTTTAATCTTTGCACATTTTAAACACTCAATATAGTAAACTAGACGGAATCTTAAGTAGTAAAACAGTAATGTTATTAAGTGGTTTAACTGTTTGTCTTTGTACAGGTGCATTTTTCAGCATTCCCTAAAATGTAATTGTGCTATTTTGAATTGTACTTGTGTGAGATTGCATTGACAATAGTCAATAGTATTATAGTTCTAGTGGCCTCCTTTTAGACTCTTAAACAAAGCTTAGAGTGGGGAGTTTTAAGGATGCTGAATATGCGCAGATTAAGTGTTATTATAATGGATAAGCGTCCAACCACAACTATACAATTGATTAAACACTGCATTATTATCTAGACCATTACAAAGACATATTATGTGGAACCATGATACACTATTGTTAACATCCAAACATTTAATTATTTTTCTACCATTTTATTTTATCTTTTGATTAGATGTCCTGCTCCTCCCTGTGTGTAAAGAGGTTTCTCCTGAGCAGCAGGAGAGGAGCCCCAGTCGGGTCCAGGAGGAACCAGATGCTCCACATATTAAAAAGGAACATGAGGAGCTACTTCAAGGACAAGAGGAGGCTGGTGGATCAACCGAGACATTACTAGCAGTGAAAAGTGAAGATTGTGGTGAAAACAAGAGGAAGTTTCCCCTGAACAGCAGATGAGAACCCCCAGTCTGGTCCAGGAGAAATCAGAGCCTCCACAGATTACACAGGAACACGATGAGCTACTTAAAAGAGCAGATTATGGATCATTACTATCAGTGAAACATGAATATGATGTCAACACATCTCAACACAAGCTGATGATGATCAACTCCTCTCTTCACACTATTCTGAGTCTGACACTGAAGACAGTGATGAGTGGTATGAGACCATGGATGACCAGTCAGGAAATAGTTTGTCTTTGAACAACAAGCTGCTCCATGACCTCAAATCACCAAAACAAAGTCACCCCATGAGGAGCCAGACAGGGAAGAAAAGTTTTAGTTGCACAGATTGTGGCAAAATGTTTAATCGAAAGGTAAGTCTGAAGATGCACACAATGCTGCATACAGGGGTAAGGCCCTTTATGTGTACATTTTGTGACAAAGGCTTTATTAAAAAGGTTCATCTAAAACAACACACAATGATTCATACAGGGGAAAGGCCCTTTATTTGTACAGTGTGCGGAAAAGACTGTGGTCAAAAGTTTGAGCTAAAAAACACATGATGATTCATACATGAGAAAAGCCCTTCATTTGCACAGTGTGCGGAAAATGCTGTAGACGAAATGTTGATCTAACAACACACATGTTGACTCATACAGAGGAAAAGCCCTTTACTTGTACTGTTTGTGGCAAAGGCTTAATACATAAGGCTGATCTAAAAAAACACAAAGCTTTTATTATCTGCTGTAAAAGGCCCAGCTTGGGACATATAAATATACTTGATCCTTGACAAATCTTGGTTTTGTAAATTATATTCTCAATTTATGATGTCACCAATACATTATCATTGGGGAATTTGGCTGCCTTTGAGCAGTAAAGAAATGCAGGTTCCAACATGTTGCGCTGGTGGGACGTACAGTACACTCTGAACCAGGTGGGCCTAGTCTGTGGCTATGCTGTGCTCAGTCTGTAGAGAGTCATATAGTCTTGTACAATGTATATATTTAACCGGGGGAAACCCATGTTGACTGACTTGTGTCATGTCATCTTCTCTGTCTGCAGACTACGTCTTGCAGTGTTCTTCTCTGGCGTCATGGACCAATTGTTTCACTGCAGAGGGCTTGAAGAAAGCCATGACCAACAAGTGCAGAAACCGTACTGCAAAGGACTAGGTACTCCCCAGATTTTAGTTTTAGTCATTAGTCTCTTGAATAGTTTTCACTTAGTTTAGTCACCTCGAATGTTTTAGTGTTAGTCTAGTTTTAGTCAACTAAATGTCACAAGATTTTAGTCGACTAAATCTACAGTTGATTTAGTCGACTAAAAATGATTCATAAAAATGATTCATGCCGTCGTAATGACTGTTTTTACACTTGCTGAAAATAGCCAATCTACAAGCTCACAACACGTCGCACCGCGACACGTGAGCTTGTAGATCTGCTATTTTCAGCATGCAACTACTTGTAAGATGACTTATACTAGATCTCTTGTCCACTAGTCCCTTCCTAACATTTTAGTTTAGTTATTTATTGACGAAATTGTCAGTATATTTAGTCATCATAGCTTTTATTTAGTTTCCATTTAGTTTGTCAGTGGAAAAAGGTAGAACATTTTTCGTCTTAGTTTTAGTCGACAAACAACACTATGTTAAAAAAAAATGCACTCTTTTGGTTGTGGCCATTTGTTTATTACACATGCAAAATGTTAAATATGATGCACTTTTGCACTTAAAGGACCACTTTTCAACCTGCTTTCATAAAATTGGTCCTCACTAATGTTCATGATAAAATACTACCCTTTTTTTCCTACTCTGTCTCATAGGAGGGCTGTGGGCAGTTCAGAAACCTGTCCACCAGTGACATCATCGTGACAAGATCACCCACCCACCCCCACCATGTGCTTAGCAGTGCACTGTCACCACTCTTGTTTGCTCGCAGCTTGCAGGGTAATTGTCTTCCGCAGAAATGTTTTCCCACTGAAATGGCAGAACAATCACACTCATAAATTCTGTCAGTTCCCAATTTCAATTTATGCCTTTTAAGTGTTTGCCTTGTTGGAGGAAGCTCTTTTCAACGGAGTGGATTTAACCTGTCAGTGTGAATGGTTGGAGAACACCACACACACAAGGATTGGCTTAAGTCAGGTTTGATACAATGTTTGCTGCCTCTGCCGCTCCTTGTGGAGCTTGTTGGCGATCGACAGAGTGAAATTCTGGGGGTCACAGGGCGAGGCAGGCCTTAAGGGCTGCAGGAACCTGACTAAAGTAGCTGGCTCCTAGTTGATGCTTTGGTGTAAAGGGCCACCAGTGACAGACAAGTCGATTATTAGTTGGGCGTGGACTAGAGCCCGGCGGTTATGTTGTTTTGGTGGATATGTCAGCCATTGTTTGACTTTTGTTTTTTACATCGGTATCTGCATTTATGCAACCAATGTTGATTTGTTTATTTTTCTTTACATTATAGCAGATCTACAAGTTCACAGCGCTTTGCACCGTCTGTTCAGTTAACTTGTTCACCATATGATTAAAGTTAAATGTTATTTTCATAATATTGATTTGCGCTTATAGGACTAGATATTACAATCCCTTAGATAATCAGTACTTGTGTAACATTGTTGAGTGGGGTAGGGGTAAAAGCTTCCCTGGGGTCATCAGGTGGGCACCCTGCTTCACTAGTGTTTCGTTGATAAGCCCACGACACTTCCACAGGGCTCAACGGCGACACCCGGCGTCCCAGGTGCGCCCCCCTCAGCTTTTACCCCTCGATGGTCACTTTGCAGCCCAGTTGGGGTCCTTTCTCTTGATCCATAGCCATCTGCTGCTTCGTTCGGCAGCCTCTGACATCGATTTGACGGCTTTTCGGAAGGCCTGTCCTCTCACTCCCATTCCCTTAAGAAGCTTGGTTGTGGACGTGGCAACGAATCCTCTAGACCCGACCTCAACCGGGAGCACCTGGGCACGCCAGCCGCGTTGTTCTGCTTCGGCTGCTATGTCAGTGTACTTTAGTCGTTTGCGTTCATATGCTTCACCAACTGCAGCTTCCCATGGTACAGTTAGTTCTACAATGAACACAGACTTCTGGGAGGTTGACCACAAGACCAGGTCCGGCCTGAGGTTAGTTGTAATGATCTCAGGCGGAAAGATGAGTCTCTGGTCTAAGTCAACCTGCATTCTCCAGTCCCGGGCAGTGTCTAGGAGGGTTGCTTCCGCTCTTGCAGGTGTCTTTGCTGGGAGTTGTCCAGCTCTTACAAAAGGGGTGGTGTTTGAGTGTCTAGGCATTGGGGGAGGGAGGGCATTGTGGGTAGTTCTCCTTCCTTCCAGGGTGATTGCCAGTTGTCTTAGGACCTGGTTGTGTCTCCAGGTATAGCGACCTTGGGACAAACTGGTTTTACAGCCGGTGAGGATGTGCCTCAGTGTTGCAGGGGTTTGGCAAAGCGCACAAGAAGGATCTTCTCCAAACCATTGGTTTAGGTTCTTGGGTGTGGGAAGAACATCATAGGTGGCTCTGATGATGAAGCTGATTTGGCTTCCTTCCATTTCCCAAAGATCCTTCCATGTGAGCCTTCGATGCTCCAGGTTTTCCCAGCTAGTCCACTGGCCCTGTTTGGACTGTGAAACTGCCTTTGCGCATCTTTCTGCCTCCTCTTCCTGCCGCACCTGAGCAACCACCAGCTTTCTCCTCTCGGTTGATGTTGCCTTGTGCCATGTGGGTCGACCTGTCCCAAGTCCAAACCCACCTCTTCCATGCTGCACCTGTCCTACGATGTCTCCATGCCTAAGAGCAGATTTTGCTTGCTGTACGGCCTCAGACGGGATCCATTTTCTCCCAGTTGCCAGTCTGGGAGCAGCCGCTCGGATCATCTCATCTGGGGACTCGGTCGAATACAAGAAGACTCACCTCAAGACAAACTCACCTCAACTGAAAAAGGAATACTCACCTCGGGGGTAGGAACAGTCACCCCGGGGGGTGGGTAAACTCACCTCAGGACCTGAGAAAACTCACCTCGGAACACTCACCCCGGGGGTAGGAACACTCACCCCGGGGGTAGGAAAACTCACCCAGAAAAACTCAATGGTGTAATGTACAGTGAGTTTTTGTTTTGTGGGTGGGTTTAACCTTTCCCCTCTACACCAAGTCTGTATGTTTAAAAAAGGCACATCTACCGGCTTGTGAGCTTTCCTTTTTCACAGAATGCTTTCATAATGAGACACGTTTAATCCATACTGGATTAAATTCTGTCTTTGAAGGTATAGAATTACCAAATTATGTTGTTCAATGATATATTTGTGTTTAAAATACACACACACACACACACACACACACACACACACACACACACACACACACACACACACACACACACACACACACACAAAGAGTAAGGCATCAAAATGTACCAAAAGTAATATTTCTAAAAACTAAAGTTCTCAAACAATGCATGTGTGCAATGCAATGTTCTATGCTGTTATCATTTATACCAGCAAAGTAGTAGGTAACTAAATATCCTAGGTAAAAATAGGGAAAAGTGTTTAATGCATGTTTTACAATAGTGAAATGTATATCTAATAGTAACTAAAGTTCAATAATGCTTACTATAGTGAAATGTATATCTAATAGTAACTAAAGTTCAATAATGCTTACAATAGTGAAATGTATATCTAATAGTAACTATAAGTAACTAAAGTTCAATAATGCTTACCAAAAGCTTTTCTCACAAATGTGTTCACACAGAAAACAAAACATTATACCTGTGTTTTACCTTCACTGGAGTTTTTCTTCATTTTTCTTTGTTAAGTAAGTATTTGTTTGCATTATACACATTGGAATGTTCACTTTTCTGATGAAATCTACCTTGTATTTAAAGCACTTTAATTAGCTAAATGTAATTTAACATACATTGACATTGGAATGTTCATTTCTCTGGGTTCCTACCTTTGTTTGTTTGTTTGTTTGTTTGATGGGGGCACAGGAGTGAAGGGGAGGAGGGGGGTTGACCACTTAACACTAATATCCCATTCCACTTAATGATTCATTGTTTGATATCTAATAGGTGGATGGGGCAAGGTGTGGAGCTGGAGACACATAGCAAATGACCATGCTATTTGCTATTTGCATTCCTTGTTCACTTTTCTGATGAAATCTACCTTTCATTCATTCTGTGAAAATGGAAAGCTCACATTATGAAAGCATTCTGTGAAAATGGAAAGCTCACAAGCCGGTAGATCTACCTTTTTACCTTTTCTGATGAAATCTACCTTGTATTTAAAGCACTATTTAAAGCACTTTATTAATTCTATACCTTCAAAGAAAGAATTTAATCCAGATATGGATTAAACATCATTATGAAAGCATTCTGTGAAAATGGAAAGCTCACATTATGAAAGCATTCTGTGAAAATGGAAAGCTCACAAGCCGGTAGATCTACCTTTTTTTAAACATTGGGGTGAGTATTCCTACCTCTGAGGTGAGTCTTCCGAGGTGAGTTTTCTCAGGTCATGGGGTGAGTGTTCCTACCCCCCGAAAATCTTGGGGGTGAGTATTCCTACCTCTGAGGTGAGTCTTCCGGGGTGAGTATTCCTACCTCTGAGGTGAGTTGGTTTTGAGGTGAGTCTTCTTGATACCACTCGGTCAGGGTCATATTCAGCCTCACTTTGGTGCATTTATACTCCTCTGTGAGGCTAGAGACAGGCAATTCCAGGGCACCGTGTCCATATAAGCCGATGTTGCTGAGGCAACGCGGGAGGCCAAGCCACTTCTTGATGTATGAACTGACTGTCCTCTCCAGCTTCTCGACTTTGGTCATGGGGATCTCGTAGACCGTCAAAGGCCACATCAGGCGGGGGAGCAGCCCAAACTGCAGGCACCACAGTTTCAACTTGCCAGGAAGCAAGGTCTTGTCTATGCTGACAAGGCCTGTGATGGTTTCTTCCCTCAGCTGATCACTCTGGTCTGAGTCTTTGAGGCTCGCGTTGTACCAGCGCCCTAAGCTCTTGACTGGCATTTCTGACACCAATGGAATGGGTGTCTCCTTGATGTGGAACCTCTGGTCCACGAGTTTTCCCTTGACGATGAATATGCTCCTGGATTTGCTGGGTTTGAACTTCATCCGTGCCCATGTAATGTTGGTCTGAAGCTTTCCCAGTAGATTTTTGGTGCATGCGATGGTTGAGGTCAAGGTGGTCATGTCGTCCATGTAGGCACGAATAGGAGGTAGACGCTGTCCGGATTGCAGACGTTCTCCTCCCACAACCCACTTGGAAGCTCGAATGATTACTTCCATTGCCATGGTGAAGGCTAGTGGGGAGATGGTACATCCAGCCATTATTCTCACTTCCAAAGATTGCCATGATGTTGTGTATTCTGTTGTTTGGATACAGAATTGCAGATCTCGGAAGTAGTTTCTCACCAGGTTTGTGATGGTATTTGGGATGTGGAAGTCGAAGGCTGCCCAGATGAGAGAATGGGGGACGGATCCAAAAGCGTTGGCTAGGTCCAGGAATAAGACGTGCAGGTCTCTTCCTTCCCTTTTGGCAGATTGGATTTGGTGCCATATCATGCTTGTATGCTCCAAGCATCCTGAGAAACCAGGAATGCCGGCTTTCTGCACAGAAGTATCAATCAAGTTGTTTTGCTTCAGGTATGCTGTCATCCTTTTAGCAACAATGCTAAAGAACACCTCCCCTTCGACATTCAACAGATTGATCTGCCGGAATTGATCGATGTTTGAGGCATCCTTCTCCTTGGGGATTACCACTCCCCCTGCTCTTCGCCATGCTTTTGGGATGGTTTGCTTCGCCCACGTCACCTTCATTTGCTTCCACAGATAGCGTAGGACGTCTGGGGAGTTTTTATACAGCCTGTATGGAACTCCATTTGGTCCTGGAGCTGAAGCTGCCCTTGCCTTCTTCACTGCTTCCTCGACCTCACTCCACCTTGGGGGACAGTCGTCCAGCTGGTGTTCTGGTTGAGGAATTGGTGGCATGTCTGATGGTATCTCCCTCTTTTCGTATCTTTGGCTGTCTGTGTGAGTTGTTTTCAGGTGGTCCTCCAACTCTCTCTTTGGCACCTTAAGTGACCCGCTCTTTTCCTTTATGAAGAGACCTTTCACAAATCTGAAGGGATCCTTGTAGAAGGTTGTTCTCGCCCTTTCCTTCCTTTTGCGTTGAGCCCTGATGTTTTCAGCTCTCCGCAGTCTTCCCAGGCGTCCCTTCAGGTCCGTTTGCAGGAGGTCAATTCCCACTCTTTCCTCCGCTGAGGCTCTCTTCCACTGCTTCCTCAAGTCCCGTCTCTCTTTGACAAGGCGCTGGATTTTCTGCTGCCTTCTGGACTTGGGAGGGGTTGTTAGTGTCACGTCCTTCTTTCTGGTCTCTTTTGTTCCGAACCTTTCTGCTCCGTAGAAGTAGATCAGATCGCCCATTTTCTCCAATCTCTTCTCCACTGTTCCTTTGATTCCGTCCAGGATCTTGATCAGGTCTGCATCGATTGTTGCCCACTCTTTCTTGCTGCTGGACTTTGGCCACTTTACATGAGGTCTGTGGCCTTGGATGTTCTTCTCCAAAGCAGGTTGCAAGTGACTTGGTTCCAAGTTCTCTGATCTTGTGCTTGAATTACTTTCAGCCACTGGGGTACTGATGCTCGGTGGACTGTGGGTTAAATCCTGCCGCTGAGCTTCACTCGCCTGACTTGACCTTTCTCTCAGAAGATAGGGTGATCAATGCGAGGTCCCGGCCTCACTTTCTTCAAGCACTTCATCCGCCCTTGATGTATTTTTAGGCCTCTGCTGGATGTTACCTTGGACCAGCCACAGCTACATACTTGGAGTTTATATAAAAATGTAGCTGTCAAAAAGTTATTTGTGTTTAATTGTATTTATTTGTTTGTTCTCAAATAAAAACTATATTTATGTTCATGTAAATATTCATGTAAAACATTGGTAATCTATGGGCTAAGACTCCCCAAAATTTCAACTTTTATGTAAATTGATGCCAATACGTTTTTGTATATAATTGTATGTTAAATTCAATAAATGTTCTTGCCACAATTAAAGCTGTTTTTTTATATTTATTAGCATGTTCACTCATTATACCTCAATGAGAAATCGGAAATTAAATCTCAATTATTGCTAATGTATGTCTCAATGAGAAGCTAAAGAGAATTAACAAAGCCAATAGGGAGACCTCACCTATGTCTCATGTATCTCTCAAATACAGCTCTTAATGTATCTCGCCTATATCTCTCAAATACAGCTCTTAATGTATCTCGCCTATGTCTCATTTATCTCTCAAATACAGCTCTTATTGTATCTTGCCTATGTCTCATTTATCTCTCAAATACAGCTCTTATTGTATCTTGCCTATGTCTCATTTATCTCTCAAATACAGGTATAATGTATATCGCCTATGTCTCGCCTGGTCTCCTAGTATTCAAGTTAGGAGCCAGGAAAAGACATAGGTGATCTTTAAATGATCTTCAAATGAGAAATAAAAGCTGGTTGCTCAAGAGAAGCATCTGAGATTAAAATGAGAAGCAGATTTTTCCTCTGGGGGATGTCCCTGTTAATTGCCAACACTGCATAGCATTGGTGCAGAAGCAAAGATTTAATTAAGATTTAATAAAAATAAAAAAAAATCATACGCATAGTACGTTTTCATGATAAAATAGCAGATCTACAAGTGCCGCACTATGAACTTGTAGATCTGCCATTTTTGAATAGCCAAAGTATAAATGATCGTGATGCCATTTTTGAATAGCCAAAGTATAAATGATCGTGATGCTATATTAACTACCTTTTTCTGGGGACCCCCTGGAACGAATTATTCTGAATGAAACTCCTTGTGTGTGATAGATGTTGCTGAATCCAAAATGATAATGCTTTTATTCCAAATAATTATTTTCCCCACCCTAGCCGAAGAGAAGATCAGTTTCAACCAGAGGTTGCGGAAAGAATCGAGGAAGTGGTCCTGTCAGCACAGGCGTTGGCGGGAGTAACGCAGGCCATCCGGGGACTGACAGCGTTGACATCAGCCAACAAGAGGCAGACTGTACATTTTACCCAGCAGGAGAGAGCTGCGCTGAAGAGTTCCTTCGCATGCTTGGTTTGCCAAGGTCTGTAACATGACTACTGATTACAATGTATTAGAAAATGTTATTGAAGGCGAAACAAAATACTGGACTTATTTGTGATTCTCATTTTATCTTGCAGGTCCCATGGATGAGCCGTGTTTTGCATCCTGCTGCAGGAGCTTGGTCGCATGCCAGGTGTGCATGGATCAGTGGCTCCTGAATGCCAACCACTGCCTGAAATGCAATGCGGACAACTGCCGAGACAACATCCACAGAGTGGCTGGGATTGGTGGAGCGCTGTCTCCCTTGGATGATGTCATTAGAGACTAAAATGTGTATACAATGTCCTTTGGTAGTTAAATTGTCCCGATACTTGATTTTTTTTGTTTTGTACTGGATCTGTATGTGCCAGGCACTTGGTTAAAGCACTGGGGAGGCATGCGTTAATCCGACAGACCTTTTCTCCGACTATGTGGCATCCGCGTGCGGTTAGGGTTAGGGTGCGGGTTTGGTTCGGGTTTACTGTTTAATGTCGGAGCACTGCGCTGTCGGAGGAATGCGCTGTCGGACTAACGTATTGCACCCAAAGCACTGTGCCACTGACCACTGATTTTTTTTTGTTTTATATAAAAAGTAAAAGTGCATTTGGTCCCAGTCATGTGAATTACCATGTCTCTTCTGCAGACCGGTCGGACCCCAAGCGCTGCGTGGGTGTTGTGGGTGTGGCTCCACCACGCCACAAGGGGGCATTACACTCCAGTGAGTGCTACAGGATTATGTTAGTCAAAGAGGACAATTACATAACATCCTGTTATGCAATGTGATGAAGACTGTACAGAGATGTGCCTTAATTCATTGTTTAATTGTGTTTAACTATCTTGTTGCTGGTGGGATATCATAAAGTGGGTAAACTTGGACACATAAAGTAGCATATGACCAGGGAGTATTTTGATGGTGGGAAAGTTGACCATTTGTCTCCACAATGTTTGTAACTACAATTGTCCTCCATGCTGAGCAGCTTAGCTTAGCATCTTAGCTTAGCATCTTAACTTAGCAGCTAAAGCTAACTTGCACTGAAGTAGTGAGTGCAGAGGCCCCAAGCTGCTACTATGTGACTGTGTTGTGATTAATTAATGAATTCTACCCCACTGTAATCAACTGGGGAGGAATTGGAAGTAAAGGGTCACTGCGAGTGCAAGTGTTGCAGGTCCCAGGTGGCCAGGACAAACATTCAGATAATAATGTCCTGTTTAACAGGAGAAAGACACACACAGAATGGTTTAGTTGCAGACTATATATCACATATACTTCGTTTCCCATTTCTTTTGTTCCTTTGTATTAACATTTCAATGTCTTTTGCTTTATCTTCAACTCAGTTTTCACCAAAATACATCAAATAAACAATAACTTGTTATCATTGACCATCCTGAGAGTTGAACTAATGTAACCATGTCCAAACACAATAAAGTAGCATGTCAAATTTCTTACAGAACACACATCATATTCCAAAATACATTCTTAATACATACAAAACAAAAACGGGAGTTCTTAATGGGAGTCTGAATTAGGATCAGAAGGTCCTATGTAAACATTGCGCACTCACGTCGCCATTTTGCATTGATTGCTCCCGCCAAACTACTGCGTTCTGCACTGGATTCATTCACAAACAATAACCACATCTTGTAAACACTTTAAGAGTTAGGCTCCACCATCAGAACGTGTACTTAATGTTATAATGATCACATTGATATCATTTAGTGAGTTGATGCACCACAACTAACCTGTTTAACAGGAGAAAGACACACACAGAATGGTTTAGTTGTTTGCAGACTGGTTGCTCTCATTGGAATGACGTGAGCTTCCTGTCTGCAGTAATAGTATCCGATGAGGGAGAAAACACTCTGATACTGCCCCCTACTGACCAAGCTGAATACTCTTACTGATACATTTACACTGACAGCTCCAAAAACGATTTCAAAGCACAAAATAAAATAAATAAATCAACACAAAAATGTGACACATTATGGGTGGGTCACACACTCCCCGACAAAGAAAACGACTCCCGGCATTCAAAACACAAAATACTCTTTTCAATACATTTTTTTTCAAATCAAAACTTGTATGTACATCTGTGTGTATGTTAGTATGCAAAGGAAGGGACAGTGTATGGCATCATGACAGTGTATGGCAGTGTTGGGTATAGTGTGGGATAGGGCGGGTAATGTGGTGTTGTTCCCCATGCTGGCAATGTTTTTGGTCCACAAAGTCCAATACTGTTGACTGACCCCATTGGCTGGTAGGATGGCTGACCAAGAGACTCATATGTCAGCGTCCTGGGTGGTCTCCTGTCTCGCACTGGTCTTCTGACTTAATCACACTGAGGGGATGTAGGACTGTCATGGTTAGTGTCATACCTGGCTTGGTCATGTTCATGTTCTGCATTCTGTTCATCATAATCTGTCTGTTCATATCCATGTTCATTGAATTGTTCTTGCTCCATCAGTTCATGTTCCTCTGCTATGAAGCTGGGATGCTGTCTCTGCTCTCCTGCTTGTGTGGTCAGCCTTGCTTGTTCATGTAAGGATGGAGAGGTGACAGGGTTTCTTTGAGGCACATGGGTGGTTGTTACATTTGGCCTGTGTGACTCTGCTGGCCTTGGTACTCTGAGCCAGTACTGTGCTCTAGGGACATCTTCATCAGAGTCAGATGAAGCACTGCTTTGGAAAGGCTCTCTCTCTGTATTCCTTTCAACCTGACTCCTGTTCCTTTGTCTCTCTTTAGTTGGTGCTTGGCTCTTTGACTGTTCCGCCACACTCACAGGCAAGTCATTCACAAGGTGGAGAAGATTCCTGTGCAGAGTACGGACTTTGCTGCTACCTGTCTCTGGAGACACTTTGTAAACAGGGCTGTCATTTATTTGTTCCTTAACAATGTTTACTGTTTGTTCCCAGTAGGATCTGAGCTTTCCTGGGCCTCCTCTCTCACTCATGTTGCGAACTAAAACTCTGTCACCAGGCTGTAAAACAACTCCCTTCACATGACGGTCATAGCGTTTCTTGCCTCGTGCACTGGACTGCTGACTGTTCTCAGATGCAATGCGGTAGGCCTCTTTCATTCTCACAGCCCATTTGTCCGCGTATCCTTGGGGTGTTTCACCCTCCTCTTCAGAGGACAGACCAAAGAGCAGATCTACGGGGAGGCGGGGGTGGCGCCCAAACATGAGGTAGTGGGGTGAGAAACCTGTGGCCTCTTGTCTAGTGCAGTTATATGCGTGCACCACCTGTGGTAAATGATCCTTCCAGTTACTCTTTTTCTCCTCTTGCAGTGTTCTCAACATCTGAAGTAACGTCCGATTGAATCTCTCGGCAGGGTTTCCCTGTGGGTGGTACGGAGTTGTCCTGGAGTGACCCACCCCAGAGAGCTGCTGCAGGGTCTTAAACAGGGTATTCTCAAATTCGCGACCTTGGTCGTGGTGCAATTTGGATAAAAATCCAAACCGAGGAATAAAGTCATTGAATATTTTCTCTGCAGCTGTTCTGCCTGACTTATTTCGTGTTGGATACGCTTGGGCAAATCTGGTGAAGTGGTCTATGACTACTAAGATATATTCGTATCCACCCTTGCTCTGCTCCAAGTGCATGTAATCGATAGACACAAGCTCAAGAGGTGCACTGGTCGTGATGCTGCCCATCGGTGCTCTATCATGGACCACAGGTTTCTTTTGCTTGATACAGGGGCACTGTTTTGTGACATAGGCCTCTATGTCCTTTTTCATGAAGGGCCAATAGAAACGATCTCTTGCCAGCCCAATGACTCTCTCTGATCCTAGATGAGCCATGTCATCATGGAGATGCTTCAATACGAGGGGCCGATATTCAGAAGGTAGAACGAGCTGCTGTCGCCCTCCGGCGCTCCTGTACAGCAGGTCACACTCCATATACAGTTTACCCCACTCATGCATGAGTCTTTTCACAGGGCCACCTGCTTTCTTCCTGTCCTCATTTGTCAGTGCTGTCTTTGACTGTTTCTCTGATCAGTTCACTTTGGCTGATAGTCGGTACTGGGGACTTAACTTGTGACTCTGAACTTTGGGCCAGGCTAAGAAAAGCAACATAGGCAATGTCACGCCTTTTTGCAGCCTCACTTCCCTCCCAAGTAGCACGTATTGCATCTCTGTTGAGCTCTTCAGTACACTCCTCAACATAACTGTTTATGTCCAGTGGGAGACGGGAGAGTGTGTCAGCATCCACATTGACTTTTCCTGGCCTGTACTTTAGGTTGAATCTGAAGTCAGCAAGCTCTCCGACCCATCTGTAGCCTGTGGCGTTCAGCTTTGCAGTACTCATCACGTATGTCAGTGGATTATTGTCTGTATACACTGTAAAGGACGGGGCATAAAACAGATAATCCCTGAATTGTTCACATACCGCCCACTTTAAAGCTAAAAACTCCAGCTTTCCAGAGTGAAGGTTATAGTTCTTTTCAGCGGGGGTCAATGTCCTGGAGCCATATGCGATGACTTTCAGCTTTCCACTCTGACGCTGGTACAAGACTGCACCGAGTCCCTGCTGACAGGCGTCTGTGTGAAGGGTAAAGGGCAGTTCAAAGTCAGGGTATGCAAGTACAGGTGGGTGTGACACCTGTACTTATCCTTTGACAGGGTGTCAATGAGCTGCTCGAGGATAGTCTGGTGACAATCAGTCCACTGTATGGGGGTCTTTGAGGGCATCTGTGCTCCTTTTCCTTTCTTTATCTTCCCCTGTTGTGCGTCAGGATTTCCTTTCACTTGTAGCAGCCCATACATTGGCTTAGCAATACGGGAGAAATCTTGAATATACATCCTGTAATAACTCAGAAAACCTAACTGTTTACGGACATCCCCCACCGTAGTGGGTCTCTTCTCCCTCAGTGACATTACAGCCTCTATGTCTTTTGGGTCTATTCTCACCCCATTAGCTGACACCAACCTCCCCACATACCTGACCTCTGGCTTGAACAGTTCACATTTTGTGGGTCGCAGCTTGACACCATGACGTTGCAGGGCTTTCAGGACTCGACGCACTGCATCGACATGTTCAGCGAAGGACTTGGAATAACAGAGGATGTCGTCAAGGTAAGGAATACAGCAGTCGTCACGCAAGGTGACAAGCATCTCCTCCATGCTGCGCTGGAAAGCAGCAGGGGCATTGCTGAGACCAAACGGTATTCTCACACACTCATGTAGACCCCAAGGCGATATGAAGGCTGTCATGTGGCGGGATCCTTCGGCTATGTAGCCCTGATGATAGGCTTTGCCTTGGTCAAGTATAGTGAACCAGCTGTGGCCCCCCAGGGTGTCCAAGAGATCCTGGATGCGAGGCAGTGGGTGGCGGTCTGGTACTGTTTTCTGGTTCAACTGCCTGTAATCAATACACAGTCTTAGAGATCCATCACGTTTTCTGACACAGACAACAGGTGCTGCAAAGGGGGATTTTGACTTGACAATCCAGCCTTTTGCAAGCAGCTCTTGGATGCACTGTTTGACCTCTTGATAGAGTGGTTTGGGAATGAAGGCATATGTTTTTTGGACTGGAATGTCATCTTTTAGACTGATGGTCATGTGGAGGCTTGGGATGTCACCAATGTCACCATCATCACGAGCAAAAGCTCCTGATTCCTCCATCAACATTTGTTTCACCTCCTCTTGTTGCTCATCTGTCAGATGACTGACATCCACTGGTGGGTGCCACAGGTCTGCAGTGAGTGGGACCTGATTAGAACTGGGGAGAGGTGAAGAGTCAACAGCGTTTACATGGATACTCTTAGGGTCTCTGTGGGGACTGTCTGTCTCTATGACTTTGTCAATGGGCTCAATGCGGCCTAGGACTATAAAGCTTGGCAAGGTCACATCATGTTGGGAGTGGTTTGACACTGGCACTTTAATGAAACACCTGTCTGTCTGGTGAATCTCCATTAGGCCTGCTCCAATGCTCAATGTCTCCAGCTGTACACTGTCAAGGTTGGGTTCAAACAACACAAATAGCTCTGAGGGGTTAATATTGGCTGGAACCCTGCACTTAATGTGAACTACCTGACCTGAACAAATAGTGACCTCTTTGAAACCCACTTTTACAGCAGCATGTTCCTCTTCTGGGGAGTTCTGAGTCCGAATAAAACTCACTATAGCCCCAGCACTAGCATCATCAATCTCCATGGAACCAGCAAGGAGGTTAGACAGAATGGACATGAGTTTAGGCCGGCCTTCATTGCTCTTAATGAGTTCTTGGATTACATTAAAACCAACTAAGGGTCTGTCTAATTTCAGGGAACTCACTAGGAAGGGTACACGGATGGATAAGTCTGGATCATCATTGCCTTGCAGGTTTACCACCACTTCAACCCATCCGTCGTAGGGTACTTCATCACCTGTGACTGAAGACACATCCAGCTCATTATCCATTAGCTCACAGAGAGGTCGAATATCTTGGCCGGGCAGGTACTTGCTTTTCCATGTGCGGTCAATTAGGCTCACATTGGCTCCTGTGTCCAGCAGGACAGTGACAGCGTAGCCACTCATACTACATTTTAGCAGGGATTTGCGGCCAATGAGTGGGGCTACTAACTTACATGGCTGTGATGTATTGTGAGATTGTATTATGTTGGCATCACTGACCTTAGCTGGCTTTGGTTTTGGGCCTATTTGGGGTTGGGACATGGGCTCAGGAGCAGTCAAGGGTTGTCCCTCTGTCTTGACCGCACACCGTTTCCCGACGGTTTCTGTTTGTTCAGGCACCCAACCGCACGATGGCCTTCTTCTCCGCATACGAAGCAGTGGTTGCAATTTGGAATGGACTGTGCTGGGGGCACGGTGGCGCAGTCGGTAGCGCTGTCGCCTCACAGCTAGAAGGTTCTGGGTTCGATTCCCGCCAGGGACGCTGTGGGCGCTGGGGGCGTGTTCTCTCCTCCACGTCATCGGCGCCCATACCCTAGGTGGGTTGGTGAAAGGGCCTACTCTGTGTGGAGTTTGCATGTTCTCCCCGTGTCTCCTAGGGTAGTTAATACCCTCACAAAAACATGTAGTAATCCTGGTCACTATACTGCCTCCCCCTGGTCAGCCGGGGCACCTGATGGAGGAGAAGGGAACTGGTTGGAATAACGTGTTCCTTCCACGCGCTATGTCCAACCAGGGAAACTCCCCCCTGTCGGGTGATAAGAAGCGGCCTGCTTGCTCCTCATGCATTGAAGGAGGCATGAGCTTCAGCTTGGGCTCTCCCTAGGCTGGCAGAGGGTAGGTAGTGCCCAGGATTACATAGGCAATTGGCACTGGGTGAAAAAATGTGGGTTACAAAATCGTGGGACAAAAATTATTAAAAAAAAAAAAAAAAAAGAATGGACTGTGCGACACATTGTGTGCAGCCATAGGGTCTCTGAGTCTTTCTCTCTGATCTGGGCTGGTCAGAGTTACAGTAAGGGGTTGGTGCACAGCGCTGCTCGGGTGCATGAGCCTGTGTAACTAGCTGTTTCAGGGCCTCCATTGCCTGGGTCAATGCTTCAACCTGTGAACTCAGTTTCAGTATCGTGTCATCTTTACTGACTGTGCTAACTTTAACCTCACTCTTAACTTTCTCCTCAGGTTCAGCCTGGGTGCTATGGTCCTGGGTTACTTTACGGGCAGAGCTGCGGCCAAATCTGCGCTTTCTCTCACTTTCCTCTGTCGTGGTCTTTATCACCTGTCGCAGCAAAGCTTCATCAGATACTGTTGGGTCAGCAAGGAGAGGCTTGATCTCACGCCTGACATCTTCATACTTCTCTCCTATTCCCTGACATATTGTGTTCAAGAATATGCACTGTATTGTGGAGGCATCATACTTAACAACTGAGCTTGTCTGTTTAGTAGTGAACATCATTTTTTGTTTGAGGCCAATCATTCTATACAAGAATTGCTGTGGTGTCTCATTTTCATGTTGCTTGGCACACATCAAGTCCTGAAAGAGCTCTGTGCATCCTTTTTCACCTAGGTGTGACTGGAGGAAGCTTTTGAGTTCTGTGACAGTCAGGTCGTCTTTGTTTGTCAACATATCTCTGAAGTTGCCAGGTTTGATTGCACGGAGCACCCCTCTAATGACCTCACCCTCAGTGTGTTTCTCTCTGAGACCTTCATCTATTTGTTTGCATAAGCTGTTGTAGCTGAGTTCAGATGTAGTGTCACTTATTTGGCCCCCATGTATCCTGAACTCTTTTCGCTGGAGATAAGCAAGATCTTGTAGGGAGACCAATCTCTCTTGGGTTTGGCGTGGTGTGGGGTCGATATCACTGTGGTGACGCGGCCCGTTGCCACCTTGTGCTGAGGTTCTTTGAGTCATTAGGGGGTCATTTGCATCATGGTTGTTCAGGTGTGGGTCAGTTTTGGTTGCCAGGCCAGATGATGTGGGGGGAGTCACTGTAAACTCCTGTAGTTTCCTGCCTATGTCTTCATACATGGCTTGTAGGTGCTCTACATTTGGCGTGGCTGTTTGGGTGTGTGTACTGGGGTTAATGTGTGGTTGTGTAGTGTCACCCGAGTGTGTGGGTGGTGCATTTGGACCAGGTGGATGTGTTACATCAGCTGAAATGACAACAGGAAATTCAAAACAATCACGCTTTCTGATAACCTTCAATATTACACCATTCAATATCATCAACCGACCAATACCCTCATCATTAGAATTAAGCAGATCCTCAGATTGTATAAAGGAAAGGATATGGTCGATGCAGCTTTCGTCATCAGTTGAGCTGAGCTTGTCTGTTCCTGGATGATCAGTTCCGATACATCGCAACCTCATACGCTTCGGTGCCTGAGAGATTGTACAGTTTCTTCTTCATGCTCCATAAGGTTTCTTTGCGTACTTGAGACATGGCCATAGCTGCAGTGATGACACCTTGCTTCTGTCGTCGCGCTGCAGCCACTTCACTTCGCCTCTGTAGTCTGTAGTCGCACTGCAGTCTCTGTAGTCACACTGCAGTCTCTGTAGTCGCACTGCAGTCTCTGTAGTCGCACTGCAGTCTCTATAGTCGCACTGCAGTCTCTGTAGTCGCACTGCAGTCTCTGTAGTCACACTGCAGTCTCTTCGGCTCTGTAGTCGCACGTCACCTCTGTACTGTAGTCGCACTGCAGTCACGCCACCTCTGCACTGTAGTTGTACTACAGTCGCGCCACCTCTTCTCTGTAGCCGCACTGTAGACACACCACCTCTGCTCTGTAGCCGCACTGCAGACACGCCACCTCACTTTAGTAACGTGCAGTCACTCTGGCCTTCAGGTTCATATATCACTGGATCAGCAACCGTCAAACCATCAATGGCGTTGCCAATCCCGGCACGAGCCCCCAAATATCTGTTGCAGGTCCCAGGTGGCCAGGACAAACATTCAGATAATAATGTCCTGTTTAACAGGAGAAAGACACACACAGAATGGTTTAGTTGTTTGCAGACTGGTTGCTCTCATTGGAATTTATTCACATAAATCACAGATATCACATTTACTTCGTTTCCCATTTCTTTTGTTCCTTTGTATTAACATTTCAATGTCTTTTGCTTTATCTTCAACTCAGTTTTCACCAAAATACATCAAATAAACAATAACTGTATCACTGGAGTTAATTACCCTTACAATACTGCATGTTTTTCCATATTCTTTTCCATATATTTTCATCATCACTTCAAAACATACAATACATTAGGCCCTACTCAGGAATATTCACCTTTAACTTAATGCACTTTTAGCAATTTTCATTGAAGCAATTATTCTTTTCTTCTTGTTAGTAATGCAGCTTTAATTTACTGTACTTGAATTATCATTGACCATCCTGAGAGTTCAACTAATGTAACCATGTCCAAACACAATAAAGTAGCATGTCAAATTTCTTACAGAACACACATCATATTCCAAAATACATTCTTAATACATACAAAACAAAAACGGGAGTTCTTAATGGGAGTCTGAATTAGGATCAGAAGGTCCTATGTAAACATTGCGCACTCACGTCGCCATTTTGCATTGATTGCTCCCGCCAAACTACTGCGTTCTGCACTGGATTCATTCACAAACAATAACCACATCTTGTAAACACTTTAAGAGTTAGGCTCCACCATCAGAATGTGTACTTAATGTTATAATGATCACATTGATATCATTTAGTGAGTTGATGCACCACAACTAACCTGTTTAACAGGAGAAAGACACACACAGAATGGTTTAGTTGTTTGCAGACTGGTTGCTCTCATTGGAATGACGTGAGCTTCCTGTCTGCAGGTAATAGTATCCCATGAGGGAGAAAACACTCTGATACTGCCCCCTACTGACCAAGCTGAAGACTCTTACTGATATATTTACACTGACAGCTCCAAAAACGATTTCAAAGCACAAAATAAAATAAATAAATCAACACAAAAATGTGACACATTATGGGTGGGTCACACAAGCGAGAAGATCTGCAGGACCACAGAAGGCAAAATACATTTGTAAAACATTTTTTTTGTTTAAATGTGATGTTATTTCTGTGATGTATTATTATGTTTATGTCCAGTTACAGTATGGCTATCAATCAAAAAGAAAACCAATGCATCCTGTTATGATAATGTGATGAAGAAATGTGCCTTAAATTCATTGTTTATGTGTTTAACTGTCTTGTTGCAGTTCCTTAATGTCCAGTAAAATGAACAAACTCAAAACACACTGATATGGACTCATTCCTTCTCTCTACATCAAGCTATAGAGTATTATAATATGATACAAATGCTAATGACTTATAAAGAATGTTGTCACTTTACTTAAAGGTCACTACGTCATGCTATAGGGTATTATAGTATGATACAAGTGCTAATGACCATTAAAGAATGTTTCCAATGGCCCCTGTCTAAGTCCTAACCTAACCTACCCCTCTCCTTCTTCTTTTGTACATATTTCTCACTCTTTATACCAGTAACCTGTAAACTGATTGTATGACATTCTATAGTAGTTCTGTATAACTGTCTGTCTCTTATATGTCACCATGATTTGTGTGCATGGGGAACTCATTTGAAACAAGCTCAGTGCTTTTATGAGTCTTCCAGTTTAGTAGACCTCGTATTGTGAATTTGTACTTCCATGTACTGTTGTTCTCATGTCTTACTAAATGAAGTACATCAATCAATCAAATCAATCAATCAATCCACTTTACTTAAAGGGGAAATCCACCCATTTTCAATATTTAACTATGTCATTAATATAGCATAAAGGAGTTGTGTGGAAATAAGAAAAAAGTTCCCCCCCACTGGAGGATTGATTTTGGGTTTAACATTGCAAATTACAACATGATGAGTCATCATGTTGTAATTTGCAATGTTAAACCCACAATCAATCCTCCAGTTCAAGGCAACACAGAAAGGGGGGAACTTTTTTCTTATTTCCACACAACTCCTTTATGCTATATTAATGACATAGTTAAATATTGAAAATGGGTGGATTTCCCCTTTAAAGGCCACTACGCCGTGCTATAGGGTATTATAGTATGATACAATTTCTAATAACGCATGAATATGTGGCCACTTTACTTATAATATTATTGATGTTTATAGGACATTATTCCATTTAATAAACATGTTTGTTATTATGCGTTATGACACGTTACAGCACTTCTCTATGAGCCTTTACAACGGACTAAGTTTTGGTAGTTATAATGTGCTGTTCCACTGAGCATAATAATGCATTATGACCAGCAGTTATAATACGTTATAAATGTGGTTATAATAAGTCGTTATACATGATTATAAACATTTATAACACGCATTATGATGCCTTATAAGGGCATTATAATGCATTATAAATGAGCTTTTAAAGCATTATAGAGGCGACCTTCATAGAAAGTGTTACCTAAAGATTACATTACATCACATTGGGTGTGATACCTTGGGCATTGATTGGTCTATCAATGGTTCTTATCATTGTTATAATATTGATTACAGTCACACACACTCCAAAGATCCACAGAGAGGTACAGCACTGTTACTGAGATGCTGTTGGCATGGACAGCTCAACTAATTGTTTTATTTTAAATTAACAATATTTCCCCCTCTTTTCAAGTGTAAACTATGATTCTACTTTGATATGAATACATACTTTATCGCAGGCATATTGGATATTCGTATTTTGATAAATGCACTCATAACATTTAGTATAATTTGAAAGCCTAGCATTGTGTGTACTTATTTTGTCTCATTTATAAAGTATGAGCATGAAACAAAGATGAGATTTATCACACATATCTCTTCAGCATGGCAACATTATAAGGTGATGAGGCATAGTCATTTAATCACATCAGATGAACATAAAGCTATGATGTTATATTTGTACATGTACAGTAAGCATGATGCTACTGTATGCTCTTTGACCACAACAAACATGTATCAGACACTGACCCGAGTCAATCAAACTTCCAATCTGGTAGCACAAAAATAAATTAACTAGAAAAAGTGCTCTGTTATTTGAAATCACTGCAAAAAAACATGCTTTTCTGCGTTTGCTGCTGCCTTTCATTGAAATTTTTTATAGTTTTATCATTCACATGTAATTCAGTCAAAGTAGTGCATAATTGCATCATTGTCATTAAAGGTCAGTTTTGTCATTGTTTTGGCTGATGGGTCCTTGTACTTTGCATGTCTTGGAAATGCAAATATTATATTTATAGATAACTCAGTGGAGTATTTGACAGTAGTAGTGAGAATCACTGAGAGAAGCTGAATATAAAATAGATCAAATAGACAATGTAATTTCACAACAAAATACAATTGTGAAGTGGGATCTTCTTTTTGCTAGAGTAAAGGAATTTAATGAACTATTAAATATTAAAAAGCAAACATTTTCGTCATTTACATTAGCCAGGTAAATTGCAAATGATGTGTTAGATTACAGTTGATATGAACATTAAGAAACGTTCAACAAGAAGTATGTTTTTGATAGAGGCTAATTAATGTTAATATTGTTCTTATCATTGTTATAATATTGATTACAGTCACACACACTCCAAAGATCCACAGAGAGGTACAGCACTGTTACTGAGATGCTGTTGGCATGGACAGCTCAACTAATTGTTTTATTTTAAATTAACAATATTTCCCCCTCTTTTCAAGTGTAAACTATGATTCTACTTTGATATGAATACATACTTTATCGCAGGCATATTGGATATTCGTATTTTGATAAATGCACTCATAACATTTAGTATAATTTGAAAGCCTAGCATTGTGTGTACTTATTTTGTCTCATTTATAAAGTATGGGCATGAAACAAAGATGAGATTTATCACACATATCTCTTCAGCATGGCAACATTATAAGGTGATGAGGCATAGTCATTTAATCACATCAGATGAACATAAAGCTATGATGTTATATTTGTACATGTACAGTAAGTATGATGCTACTGTATGCTCTTTGACCACAACAAACATGTATCAGACACTGACCCGAGTCAATCAAACTTCCAATCTGGTAGCACAAAAATAAATTAACTAGAAAAAGTGCTCCTCGGAGCACAGGCCTCCTGGTGGCACTATAATAGGCCAATGTGAAAAGGATGCTATTTCTTCTTAGGCCTTTCATGGCAATCTGACACTACATTCATAATTTGAGGCATTTTGTTCCAAAACATTGTATTGCTAAATTAGACCTGCTGGTGGAGCTATAACAGGCCAATCGTATATGTGTGTGGTGGGTATATGTGTGCACAATTTCACGGAAATAATACACTGCGTTCATGATATGAGGTATTCAAAAAATGGACCTATCCTGCAAAATTCTGAATATTCTATCTATCTATCTATCTATCTATCTATCTATCTATCTATCTATCTATCTATCTATCTATCTATCTATGATGGTTCAACCACTTTCATACAGTTTAAATACATAGTATAGGTGACACATTTGCAATGTGTTGTCAGCTTATATATTGGTTAATTACTTTTATTCATCTGTATTTATTTATTTTCGTAATTAATTATGAAATAGGGCTTGGGTGGTTAAATCATGTATTTACATTTTTTGGGGAAATCAGAAGTGAACAAAGATGTCTTTCAGGTTGACCAGTTGGTCTTGATGGACTATCAAGTCAGTCCTGTAACAATTAGAAGGAGTAAGATATAAAGACAATCATTAATTGAGAGACATCAGCTGACTGATTTGAATGAGTGAAACTCAATGTGTCTCTCCTATCATTACATTCATTGTGTATTAGCATTACAATGATAGGAGAGACACACTGTATATTAGCATTAAAATGTCCCAGTCATCAAATCAATGAACCAGGTGCGTAGTTTCACTACAGCCTGAACCATGACACCTTGTTGAGTCTGATGTGTAGAGTCCTAGAACCAGTGGTTCTCAACCTTTTCAGGCTGTGACTCCCCAAAAAGAATAATATTTGAACTGGGGACTCCCCATCCTGATAAGCACTTGGAATGCAGGAGTTGAGGCATTACATTTACTTTGACATTGTGTGCCTCTTGGATATATAATGTTTTGTATGTTATTGTTTTGGAGGAAAGGACGAACGATGGATTAAAAAGTCAGCACTCAGCTTCAGGAGTCAGAGCATTAACCTGCCACATTAAGCCAATCACTGGTCATGGTTCAGGCTGCAACAACTCTGTTATTTGAAATCACTGCAAAAAAACATGCTTTTCTGCGTTTGCTGCTGCCTTTCATTGAGATTTTTTTATTCTTCTTCTTCACTGATATTTTATTCTCTTCATTTCATTTATTTCACTCATTTAAATTTTGTTTTTTTTTGCTCTTTTACTATTTTCTTTTCTGTTTTTCTTTTCCCCCTTTTTAGTTTTGCTCTGTGTCTTGAATATGTGTTCTCTATTAAGGCGACTGGGTTCAAATCCGGGGTAGAAGAGAAAAGTTACATAGTGCAGCTTTAACTTTATTTTTTTTACTGAATCTGAATGTCCTTTTATAATGTTTAATTTGTTTGTATAAAACACATTGAATTGCCTTGTTGTTGGGAGCAGTAATTAATTGGCCAGTTTTGTTCTATTGTTGGTGTGTCCCACCCCCTCACTCTGATTGGACCATCAGGTTCCTCTATGTATTTAACAGGAGTTTCTTCTGTTTGGTGTCACTTTAATCTCTGCTATTTGTTAAGAGATGAACTTCTCCTTTCTGCACTAGCTGAAGAAGTCGGATATTATTCTTTTTTTGTTTCGATTCCACGTTTGTAATACATTTTACTAGACTTTCTGCCTCTAAGTTAACTGACAATTGTGTAGTTTTTAACCTAGTATCAGTTTATTTGAGCAAGTTTGTAGTTATGTCTTTACTACAAACATTGAAGTCCTTGGTCGACCAAAGACTATCTGCTGCTGCTGAAGAGATATTTGGGATCGTTGGAAGGATTCTAACAGAGTACGAGGATGAAGCTTTCCACATCAAAAAAGAAACTGACCGCCAACGCAGACTACTGGATATGGTTTTAAAACCAATCGTCAAATTACACAGAGCAGGTTGGTAAGACTACTAATATTACATTAAATCTGAGTTTTTAATCGTTGCACATTTTAAACACTCAATATAGTAAACTAGACGGAATCTTAAGTAGTAAAACAAACAGTATATGTTATTAAGTGGTTTAACTGTTTGTCTTTGTACATGTGCATTTTTCAGCATTCCCTAAAATTTAATTGTGCTATTTTGAATTGTACTTGTGTGAGATTGCATTGACAATAGTATTATAGTTCTAGTGGCCTCCTTTTAGACTCTTAAACAAAGCTTAGAGTGGGGAGTTTTAAGGATGCTGAATATGTGCAGATTAAGTGTTATTTTAATGGATAAGTATCCAACCACAACTATACAATTGATTAAACACTGCAATATTATAGACCATTACAAAGACATATTATGTGGAACCATGATACACTATTGTTAAGATCCAAACATTTAATTATTTTTCTACCATTTTATTTTATCTTTTGACTAGATGTCCTGCTCCTCCCTGTGTGTAAAGAGGTTTCTCCTGAGCAGCAGGAGAGGAGCCCCAGTCGGGTCCAGGAAGAACCAGATGCTCCACATATTAAAAAGGAACACGAGGAGCTACTTCAAGGACAAGAGGAGGCTGGTGGATCAACCGATACATTACTAGCAGTGAAAAGTGAAGATTGTGGTGAAAACATGATAGACTACATTCACCTCTCTGTTTATAAAGAGGAAGTTTCCCCTGAACAGCAGATGAGAACCACCAGTCTGGTCCAGGAGAAATCAGAGCCTCCACAGATTAAACAGGAACACGATGAGCTACTTAAAAGATCAGATTATGGATCATTACTATCAGTGAAACATGAATATGATGTCAACACATCTCAACACATTTCAACACAAGCTGATGATGATCAACTCCTCTCTTCACACTATTCTGAGTCTGACACTGAAGACAGTGATGAGTGGGATGAGACCATGGATGACCAGTCAGGAAATAGTTTGTCTTTGAACAACAAGCTGCTCCATGACCTCAAATCACCAAAACAAAGTCACCCCATGAGGAGCCAGACAGGGAAGGAAAATTTTAGTCGCACAGATTGTGGCAAAATGTTTAATCGAAAGGTAAGTCTGAAGACGCACACAATGCTGCATACAGGCGAAAGGCCCTTTATGTGTACATTTTGTGACAAAGGCTTTATTAGAAAGGTTCATCTGAAACAACACACAATGATTCATACATGGGAAAGGCCCTTTATTTGTACAGTGTGCGGAAAAGGCTGTGGTCAAAAGTTTGAGCTAAATAAACACATGATGATTCATACAGGAGAAAAGCCCTTCATTTGCACAGTGTGCGGAAAATGCTGTAGACGAAATGTTGATCTAACAACACACATGATGACTCATACAGGGGAAAAGCCCTTTACCTGTACTGTTTGTGGCAAAGGCTTAATACATAAGGCTGATCTAAAAAAACACATGATGACTCATACAGGGGAAAAGCCCTTTACTTGCACAGTGCGTGGCAACGGCTATATTCAAATGGCTAATCTAAAAACACACATGAGGACACATAAAGGGTCCTCTTGTGTGTTTTTACAACATCTCGACTTAAAGGATCACCAGAAAATTCACACTGGAGAAAGACTATTCCACTGTGAGCAGTGTGGGAACAACTACAAAACTAAAGCTGACTTAATTAGTCACCAGATAATGCACACCCTTTGGTCTGAATAGAGAACCCCAATGGATGTGTTCTGTTTTGAAAACAATTCACTCAAAAGTCCAACCTTAAAAAATTCCAACTGGAGAAAGGCCATTTCTTTCAAATCTGAAGCCACTACATGTCCAGGCCTAAATGATAAAGTAGACTTTTTGCCGTTCTTATAGCTGATTTCCTGATATTGTGATGATTGGGCATTTCTGTCTCAATTAACATCTTACTTTTGGTGTTGGTTTTATCACTTGGTGTGCATAAGTATTATGTATTATGTTTGCATATTATGTATTATTTCATTTATTTTGCATAAGATGTCGTCATCTGTGTGTGTAATGCTTTCATTGGTCGGAGTCACTGTATTGCCACCCACAACCTATAATTAAAGAGTGACTAATCACCCTGATTGTTAAGACCCTGTTGAAGTGTCGAAACGCGTCGGTCAGCTGTTGCCTTGCTCATCTGCTAAAATAAATCATTATATGTTTTCACCTGAAGACCACGGAGTGGCTCACTCATTTTTCCCTAGTCTGCCTCAACACAAGCAGTACTTTGGTTTCCTTTGCTTCTATTACTACATTACATTACAGTCATTTAGCAGACGCTTTTATCCAAAGCGACTTACAATAAGTGCATTCAACATAGGTAGGGAAGGAAACTACTAATAGGCTCTATTCACAGCAGCATATTATGAAGACATTCACAGGTGTTACCAATGATACTAATGAAGGCTCTGCTCCATTTAGTCTAGCACAGTGGTTTCCATGACCCCCATAACTCTGAGAGTGTACAAATGGAACAAAATGGTTTGGTTCCATTTGTACACTCTCAGAGTTACACACCTGTAAGGGGCCATTTGGAAGCCCATGAGGGTCCCTGGACCCCAACTTTAAGTTTAAAGCAGTGCAGCAATTTAATTAAAACAAACAGCCATAGAGGAATTGGAGAGAAATCAAGCTATTCCTCATACTTAGATGTTTACAATCTGATACCTGTTGACACCCAGTTATGGTGATGATTCCAGTGCTTCCAGTTCATTTAGGTATTTGTTTATAGATAACGGACAGGCTGTTTGACATATTGAACAACCGCAATCCCAGAGCCAAAGGGTTCAAAGCCCCCCTTGGTTCTAGGAATTGGACAAGCACCAGGGAGTTCTTGTCAAGAGCTCACTTTGAAGATGGAAGATGGCACACCCCTTTACCCAGCCGCGGCCCGTCCATAGAGGGCGCTAGTGCGCCGCACCACCATTGCCAACACCCCACCGACCTGAATAAAAATCACTTTCACGTTGATATCTGCGTCCTGTAATTTATTTAAAATGAGCAAGGTAAATATATAATAGTAGGTAACCAGTGGGTAAAAGGTATAATCTGCCCTGATGAAAGTCAAATGTTGACAAAAATGTTCTACGTTGTATAACGTTACTGATAGGTTACAGACTGTCACATGTTTGTGCACAGAGATCTGTACTCTCTGCATCTCACTTTAAGTTGGACATGCGCAATGGCTCCTCTTCAATGCAAACGATAGGACCTCAATTGGTCGCACATTAACTGCGTTCAGACCAATAAACACCACCAACCTCATGGGGGCAGCATACACCTCATAACAGAGACTGACACACACAGCGTTCATAAATGAATGATATCGGAGTAGTAGCGTCGTGAAAACACAGACAGTAAGTGTAGTGTTAACCGTATTTTTTTAAATGGTTTAATGATTCAACCTGATGTCAACATCACTCAAAAAAGTAAGGACAGAGGAAGAGAATACACAAGGTCATTTTCAAAGAGCTGGTACAACAAGAAGGCTTGGCTAACTGCATGTAATGAGTCCAATGCTTTATTTTGCTTTCATGGCACTGGTTCATTTTCTGTAGATTTCTTTAGCACTTATCATAAAGCACTTTTTGTTTAGTTTTGGAAATTTTAAACCACAAGGTGGCTAAGTCATATGACTGATACATATGGGAAAAAAATAAAAGCCTTCCTCTGAGTGTGATAATACCTTTGTGCATGTTTGCTTGATTTTTGAGAAAGAAAACGAGATGCATCATAAGTAATTAATAATGAAGAATTAACATAACAGTGTCAAATTAGCTAGATTAGAGGAAAAGTAAAACAAATTTTAAAAAAAAACTAAAAATGGCCAATAAATAAATAAATGACCAGCCACCACTGCCTTTACCTAACAAAGAGGTATTTTAAAATAGTGAATGATGAGGCATTTTGTTCCAAAACATTGTATTGCTAAATTAGACCTGCTGGTGGAGCTATAACAGGCCAATCGTATATGTGTGTAGTGGGTATATGTGTGCACAATTTCACGGAAATAATACACTGCGTTCATGATTTGAGGTATTCAAAAAATGGACATATCCTGCAAAATTCTGAATATTCTATCTATCTATCTATCTATCTATCTATCTATCTATCTATCTATCTATCTATCTATGATGGTTCAACCACTTTCATACAGTTTAAATACATAGTATAGGTGACACATTTGCAATGTGTTGTCAGCTTATATATTGGTTAATTACTTTTATTCATCTGTATTTATTTATTTTCGTAATTAATTATGAAATAGGGCTTGGGTGGTTAAATCATGTATTTACATTTTTTGGGGAAATCAGAAGTGAACAAAGATGTCTTTCAGGTTGACCAGTTGGTCTTGATGGACTATCAAGTCAGTCCTGTAACAATTAGAAGGAGTAAGATATAAAGACAATCATTAATTGAGAGACATCAGCTGACTGATTTGAATGAGTGAAACTCAATGTGTCTCTCCTATCATTACATTCATTGTGTATTAGCATTACAATGATAGGAGAGACACACTGTATATTAGCATTAAAATGTCCCAGTCATCAAATCAATGAACCAGGTGCGTAGTTTCACTACAGCCTGAACCATGACACCTTGTTGAGTCTGATGTGTAGAGTCCTAGAACCAGTGGTTCTCAACCTTTTCAGGCTGTGACTCCCCAAAAAGAATAATATTTGAACTGGGGACTCCCCATCCTGATAAGCACTTGGAATGCAGGAGTTGAGGCATTACATTTACTTTGACATTGTGTGCCTCTTGGATATATAATGTTTTGTATGTTATTGTTTTGGAGGAAAGGACGAACGATGGATTAAAAAGTCAGCACTCAGCTTCAGGAGTCAGAGCATTAACCTGCCACATTAAGCCAATCACTGGTCATGGTTCAGGCTGCAACAACTCTGTTATTTGAAATCACTGCAAAAAAACATGCTTTTCTGCGTTTGCTGCTGCCTTTCATTGAGATTTTTTTATTCTTCTTCTACACTGATATTTTATTCTCTTCATTTCATTTATTTCACTCATTTAAATTTTGTTTTTTTTTGCTCTTTTACTATTTTCTTTTCTGTTTTTCTTTTCCCCCTTTTTAGTTTTGCTCTGTGTCTTGAATATGTGTTCTCTATTAAGGCGACTGGGTTCAAATCCGGGGTAGAAGAGAAAAGTTACATAGTGCAGCTTTAACTTTATTTTTTTTACTGAATCTGAATGTCCTTTTATAATGTTTAATTTGTTTGTATAAAACACATTGAATTGCCTTGTTGTTGGGAGCAGTAATTAATTGGCCAGTTTTGTTCTATTGTTGGTGTGTCCCACCCCCTCACTCTGATTGGACCATCAGGTTCCTCTATGTATTTAACAGGAGTTTCTTCTGTTTGGTGTCACTTTAATCTCTGCTATTTGTTAAGAGATGAACTTCTCCTTTCTGCACTAGCTGAAGAAGTCGGATATTATTCTTTTTTTGTTTCGATTCCACGTTTGTAATACATTTTACTAGACTTTCTGCCTCTAAGTTAACTGACAATTGTGTAGTTTTTAACCTAGTATCAGTTTATTTGAGCAAGTTTTGTAGTAAACTTTTGTAGTAAAGTGTATGTCTTTACTACAAACATTGAAGTCCTTGGTCGACCAAAGACTATCTGCTGCTGCTGAAGAGATATTTGGGATCGTTGGAAGGATTCTAACAGAGTACGAGGATGAAGCTTTCCACATCAAAAAAGAAACTGACCGCCAACGCAGACTACTGGATATGGTTTTAAAACCAATCGTCAAATTACACAGAGCAGGTTGGTAAGACTACTAATATTACATTAAATCTGAGTTTTTAATCGTTGCACATTTTAAACACTCAATATAGTAAACTAGACGGAATCTTAAGTAGTAAAACAAACAGTATATGTTATTAAGTGGTTTAACTGTTTGTCTTTGTACATGTGCATTTTTCAGCATTCCCTAAAATTTAATTGTGCTATTTTGAATTGTACTTGTGTGAGATTGCATTGACAATAGTATTATAGTTCTAGTGGCCTCCTTTTAGACTCTTAAACAAAGCTTAGAGTGGGGAGTTTTAAGGATGCTGAATATGTGCAGATTAAGTGTTATTTTAATGGATAAGTATCCAACCACAACTATACAATTGATTAAACACTGCAATATTATAGACCATTACAAAGACATATTATGTGGAACCATGATACACTATTGTTAAGATCCAAACATTTAATTATTTTTCTACCATTTTATTTTATCTTTTGACTAGATGTCCTGCTCCTCCCTGTGTGTAAAGAGGTTTCTCCTGAGCAGCAGGAGAGGAGCCCCAGTCGGGTCCAGGAAGAACCAGATGCTCCACATATTAAAAAGGAACACGAGGAGCTACTTCAAGGACAAGAGGAGGCTGGTGGATCAACCGATACATTACTAGCAGTGAAAAGTGAAGATTGTGGTGAAAACATGATAGACTACATTCACCTCTCTGTTTATAAAGAGGAAGTTTCCCCTGAACAGCAGATGAGAACCACCAGTCTGGTCCAGGAGAAATCAGAGCCTCCACAGATTAAACAGGAACACGATGAGCTACTTAAAAGATCAGATTATGGATCATTACTATCAGTGAAACATGAATATGATGTCAACACATCTCAACACATCTCAACACAAGCTGATGATGATCAACTCCTCTCTTCACACTATTCTGAGTCTGACACTGAAGACAGTGATGAGTGGGATGAGACCATGGATGACCAGTCAGGAAATAGTTTGTCTTTGAACAACAAGCTGCTCCATGACCTCAAATCACCAAAACAAAGTCACCCCATGAGGAGCCAGACAGGGAAGGAAAATTTTAGTCGCACAGATTGTGGCAAAATGTTTAATCGAAAGGTAAGTCTGAAGACGCACACAATGCTGCATACAGGCGAAAGGCCCTTTATGTGTACATTTTGTGACAAAGGCTTTATTAAAAAGGTTCATCTGAAACAACACACAATGATTCATACATGGGAAAGGCCCTTTATTTGTACAGTGTGCGGAAAAGGCTGTGGTCAAAAGTTTGAGCTAAATAAACACATGATGATTCATACAGGAGAAAAGCCCTTCATTTGCACAGTGTGCGGAAAATGCTGTAGACGAAATGTTGATCTAACAACACACATGATGACTCATACAGGGGAAAAGCCCTTTACCTGTACTGTTTGTGGCAAAGGCTTAATACATAAGGCTGATCTAAAAAAACACATGATGACTCATACAGGGGAAAAGCCCTTTACTTGCACAGTGCGTGGCAACGGCTATATTCAAATGGCTAATCTAAAAACACACATGAGGACACATAAAGGGTCCTCTTGTGTGTTTTTACAACATCTCGACTTAAAGGATCACCAGAAAATTCACACTGGAGAAAGACTATTCCACTGTGAGCAGTGTGGGAACAACTACAAAACTAAAGCTGACTTAATTAGTCACCAGATAATGCACACCCTTTGGTCTGAATAGAGAACCCCAATGGATGTGTTCTGTTTTGAAAACAATTCACTCAAAAGTCCAACCTTAAAAAATTCCAACTGGAGAAAGGCCATTTCTTTCAAATCTGAAGCCACTACATGTCCAGGCCTAAATGATAAAGTAGACTTTTTGCCGTTCTTATAGCTGATTTCCTGATATTGTGATGATTGGGCATTTCTGTCTCAATTAACATCTTACTTTTGGTGTTGGTTTTATCACTTGGTGTGCATAAGTATTATGTATTATGTTTGCATATTATGTATTATTTCATTTATTTTGCATAAGATGTCGTCATCTGTGTGTGTAATGCTTTCATTGGTCGGAGTCACTGTATTGCCACCCACAACCTATAATTAAAGAGTGACTAATCACCCTGATTGTTAAGACCCTGTTGAAGTGTCGAAACGCGTCGGTCAGCTGTTGCCTTGCTCATCTGCTAAAATAAATCATTATATGTTTTCACCTGAAGACCACGGAGTGGCTCACTCATTTTTCCCTAGTCTGCCTCAACACAAGCAGTACTTTGGTTTCCTTTGCTTCTATTACTACATTACATTACAGTCATTTAGCAGACGCTTTTATCCAAAGCGACTTACAATAAGTGCATTCAACATAGGTAGGGAAGGAAACTACTAATAGGCTCTATTCACAGCAGCATATTATGAAGACATTCACAGGTGTTACCAATGATACTAATGAAGGCTCTGCTCCATTTAGTCTAGCACAGTGGTTTCCATGACCCCCATAACTCTGAGAGTGTACAAATGGAACAAAATGGTTTGGTTCCATTTGTACACTCTCAGAGTTACACACCTGTAAGGGGCCATTTGGAAGCCCATGAGGGTCCCTGGACCCCAACTTTAAGTTTAAAGCAGTGCAGCAATTTAATTAAAACAAACAGCCATAGAGGAATTGGAGAGAAATCAAGCTATTCCTCATACTTAGATGTTTACAATCTGATACCTGTTGACACCCAGTTATGGTGATGATTCCAGTGCTTCCAGTTCATTTAGGTATTTGTTTATAGATAACGGACAGGCTGTTTGACATATTGAACAACCGCAATCCCAGAGCCAAAGGGTTCAAAGCCCCCCTTGGTTCTAGGAATTGGACAAGCACCAGGGAGTTCTTGTCAAGAGCTCACTTTGAAGATGGAAGATGGCACACCCCTTTACCCAGCCGCGGCCCGTCCATAGAGGGCGCTAGTGCGCCGCACCACCATTGCCAACACCCCACCGACCTGAATAAAAATCACTTTCACGTTGATATCTGCGTCCTGTAATTTAGTTAAAATGAGCAAGGTAAATATATAATAGTAGGTAACCAGTGGGTAAAAGGTATAATCTGCCCTGATGAAAGTCAAATGTTGACAAAAATGTTCTACGTTGTATAACGTTACTGATAGGTTACAGACTGTCACATGTTTGTGCACAGAGATCTGTACTCTCTGCATCTCACTTTAAGTTGGACATGCGCAATGGCTCCTCTTCAATGCAAACGATAGGACCTCAATTGGTCGCACATTAACTGCGTTCAGACCAATAAACACCACCAACCTCATGGATACACCTCATAACAGAGACTGACACACACAGCGTTCATAAATGAATGATATCGGAGTAGTAGCGTCGTGAAAACACAGACAGTAAGTGTAGTGTTAACCGTATTTTTTTAAATGGTTTAATGATTCAACCTGATGTCAACATCACTCAAAAAAGTAAGGACAGAGGAAGAGAATACACAAGGTCATTTTCAAAGAGCTGGTACAACAAGAAGGCTTGGCTAACTGCATGTAATGAGTCCAATGCTTTATTTTGCTTTCATGGCACTGGTTCATTTTCTGTAGATTTCTTTAGCACTTATCATAAAGCACTTTTTGTTTAGTTTTGGAAATTTTAAACCACAAGGTGGCTAAGTCATATGACTGATACATATGGGAAAAAAATAAAAGCCTTCCTCTGAGTGTGATAATACCTTTGTGCATGTTTGCTTGATTTTTGAGAAAGAAAACGAGATGCATCATAAGTAATTAATAATGAAGAATTAACATAACAGTGTCAAATTAGCTAGATTAGAGGAAAAGTAAAACAAATTTAAAAAAAAAACTAAAAATGGCCAATAAATAAATAAATGACCAGCCACCACTGCCTTTACCTAACAAAGAGGTATTTTAAAATAGTGAATGATGAGGCATTTTGTTCCAAAACATTGTATTGCTAAATTAGACCTGCTGGTGGAGCTATAACAGGCCAATCGTATATGTGTGTAGTGGGTATATGTGTGCACAATTTCACGGAAATAATACACTGCGTTCATGATTTGAGGTATTCAAAAAATGGACCTATCCTGCAAAATTCTGAATATTCTATCTATCTATCTATCTATCTATCTATCTATCTATCTATCTATCTATCTATCTATCTATCTATCTATCTATCTATCTATCTATGATGGTTCAACCACTTTCATACAGTTTAAATACATAGTATAGGTGACACATTTGCAATGTGTTGTCAGCTTATATATTGGTTAATTACTTTTATTCATCTGTATTTATTTATTTTCGTAATTAATTATGAAATAGGGCTTGGGTGGTTAAATCATGTATTTACATTTTTTGGGGAAATCAGAAGTGAACAAAGATGTCTTTCAGGTTGACCAGTTGGTCTTGATGGACTATCAAGTCAGTCCTGTAACAATTAGAAGGAGTAAGATATAAAGACAATCATTAATTGAGAGACATCAGCTGACTGATTTGAATGAGTGAAACTCAATGTGTCTCTCCTATCATTACATTCATTGTGTATTAGCATTACAATGATAGGAGAGACACACTGTATATTAGCATTAAAATGTCCCAGTCATCAAATCAATGAACCAGGTGCGTAGTTTCACTACAGCCTGAACCATGACACCTTGTTGAGTCTGATGTGTAGAGTCCTAGAACCAGTGGTTCTCAACCTTTTCAGGCTGTGACTCCCCAAAAAGAATAATATTTGAACTGGGGACTCCCCATCCTGATAAGCACTTGGAATGCAGGAGTTGAGGCATTACATTTACTTTGACATTGTGTGCCTCTTGGATATATAATGTTTTGTATGTTATTGTTTTGGAGGAAAGGACGAACGATGGATTAAAAAGTCAGCACTCAGCTTCAGGAGTCAGAGCATTAACCTGCCACATTAAGCCAATCACTGGTCATGGTTCAGGCTGCAACAACTCTGTTATTTGAAATCACTGCAAAAAAACATGCTTTTCTGCGTTTGCTGCTGCCTTTCATTGAGATTTTTTTATTCTTCTTCTACACTGATATTTTATTCTCTTCATTTCATTTATTTCACTCATTTAAATTTTGATTTTTTTTGCTCTTTTACTATTTTCTTTTCTGTTTTTCTTTTCCCCCTTTTTAGTTTTGCTCTGTGTCTTGAATATGTGTTCTCTATTAAGGCGACTGGGTTCAAATCCGGGGTAGAAGAGAAAAGTTACATAGTGCAGCTTTAACTTTATTTTTTTTACTGAATCTGAATGTCCTTTTATAATGTTTAATTTGTTTGTATAAAACACATTGAATTGCCTTGTTGTTGGGAGCAGTAATTAATTGGCCAGTTTTGTTCTATTGTTGGTGTGTCCCACCCCCTCACTCTGATTGGACCATCAGGTTCCTCTATGTATTTAACAGGAGTTTCTTCTGTTTGGTGTCACTTTAATCTCTGCTATTTGTTAAGAGATGAACTTCTCCTTTCTGCACTAGCTGAAGAAGTCGGATATTATTCTTTTTTTGTTTCGATTCCACGTTTGTAATACATTTTACTAGACTTTCTGCCTCTAAGTTAACTGACAATTGTGTAGTTTTTAACCTAGTATCAGTTTATTTGAGCAAGTTTGTAGTTATGTCTTTACTACAAACATTGAAGTCCTTGGTCGACCAAAGACTATCTGCTGCTGCTGAAGAGATATTTGGGATCGTTGGAAGGATTCTAACAGAGTACGAGGATGAAGCTTTCCACATCAAAAAAGAAACTGACCGCCAACGCAGACTACTGGATATGGTTTTAAAACCAATCGTCAAATTACACAGAGCAGGTTGGTAAGACTACTAATATTACATTAAATCTGAGTTTTTAATCGTTGCACATTTTAAACACTCAATATAGTAAACTAGACGGAATCTTAAGTAGTAAAACAAACAGTATATGTTATTACGTGGTTTAACTGTTTGTCTTTGTACATGTGCATTTTTCAGCATTCCCTAAAATTTAATTGTGCTATTTTGAATTGTACTTGTGTGAGATTGCATTGACAATAGTATTATAGTTCTAGTGGCCTCCTTTTAGACTCTTAAACAAAGCTTAGAGTGGGGAGTTTTAAGGATGCTGAATATGTGCAGATTAAGTGTTATTTTAATGGATAAGTATCCAACCACAACTATACAATTGATTAAACACTGCAATATTATAGACCATTACAAAGACATATTATGTGGAACCATGATACACTATTGTTAAGATCCAAACATTTAATTATTTTTCTACCATTTTATTTTATCTTTTGACTAGATGTCCTGCTCCTCCCTGTGTGTAAAGAGGTTTCTCCTGAGCAGCAGGAGAGGAGCCCCAGTCGGGTCCAGGAAGAACCAGATGCTCCACATATTAAAAAGGAACACGAGGAGCTACTTCAAGGACAAGAGGAGGCTGGTGGATCAACCGATACATTACTAGCAGTGAAAAGTGAAGATTGTGGTGAAAACATGATAGACTACATTCACCTCTCTGTTTATAAAGAGGAAGTTTCCCCTGAACAGCAGATGAGAACCACCAGTCTGGTCCAGGAGAAATCAGAGCCTCCACAGATTAAACAGGAACACGATGAGCTACTTAAAATATCAGATTATGGATCATTACTATCAGTGAAACATGAATATGATGTCAACACATCTCAACACATCTCAACACAAGCTGATGATGATCAACTCCTCTCTTCACACTATTCTGAGTCTGACACTGAAGACAGTGATGAGTGGGATGAGACCATGGATGACCAGTCAGGAAATAGTTTGTCTTTGAACAACAAGCTGCTCCATGACCTCAAATCACCAAAACAAAGTCACCCCATGAGGAGCCAGACAGGGAAGGAAAATTTTAGTCGCACAGATTGTGGCAAAATGTTTAATCGAAAGGTAAGTCTGAAGACGCACACAATGCTGCATACAGGCGAAAGGCCCTTTATGTGTACATTTTGTGACAAAGGCTTTATTAAAAAGGTTCATCTGAAACAACACACAATGATTCATACATGGGAAAGGCCCTTTATTTGTACAGTGTGCGGAAAAGGCTGTGGTCAAAAGTTTGAGCTAAATAAACACATGATGATTCATACAGGAGAAAAGCCCTTCATTTGCACAGTGTGCGGAAAATGCTGTAGACGAAATGTTGATCTAACAACACACATGATGACTCATACAGGGGAAAAGCCCTTTACCTGTACTGTTTGTGGCAAAGGCTTAATACATAAGGCTGATCTAAAAAAACAAATGATGACTCATACAGGGGAAAAGCCCTTTACTTGCACAGTGCGTGGCAACGGCTATATTCAAATGGCTAATCTAAAAACACACATGAGGACACATAAAGGGTCCTCATGTGTGTTTTTACAACATCTCGACTTAAAGGATCACCAGAAAATTCACACTGGAGAAAGACTATTCCACTGTGAGCAGTGTGGGAACAACTACAAAACTAAAGCTGACTTAATTAGTCACCAGATAATGCACACCCTTTGGTCTGAATAGAGAACCCCAATGGATGTGTTCTGTTTTGAAAACAATTCACTCAAAAGTCCAACCTTAAAAAATTCCAACTGGAGAAAGGCCATTTCTTTCAAATCTGAAGCCACTACATGTCCAGGCCTAAATGATAAAGTAGACTTTTTGCCGTTCTTATAGCTGATATCCTGATATTGTGATGATTGGGCATTTCTGTCTCAATTAACATCTTACTTTTGGTGTTGGTTTTATCACTTGGTGTGCATAAGTATTATGTATTATGTTTGCATATTATGTATTATTTCATTTATTTTGCATAAGATGTCGTCATCTGTGTGTGTAATGCTTTCATTGGTCGGAGTCACTGTATTGCCACCCACAACCTATAATTAAAGAGTGACTAATCACCCTGATTGTTAAGACCCTGTTGAAGTGTCGAAACGCGTCGGTCAGCTGTTGCCTTGCTCATCTGCTAAAATAAATCATTATATGTTTTCACCTGAAGACCACGGAGTGGCTCACTCATTTTTCCCTAGTCTGCCTCAACACAAGCAGTACTTTGGTTTCCTTTGCTTCTATTACTACATTACATTACAGTCATTTAGCAGACGCTTTTATCCAAAGCGACTTACAATAAGTGCATTCAACATAGGTAGGGAAGGAAACTACTAATAGGCTCTATTCACAGCAGCATATTATGAAGACATTCACAGGTGTTACCAATGATACTAATGAAGGCTCTGCTCCATTTAGTCTAGCACAGTGGTTTCCATGACCCCCATAACTCTGAGAGTGTACAAATGGAACAAAATGGTTTGGTTCCATTTGTACACTCTCAGAGTTACACACCTGTAAGGGACCATTTGGAAGCCCATGAGGGTCCCTGGACCCCAACTTTAAGTTTAAAGCAGTGCAGCAATTTAATTAAAACAAACAGCCATAGAGGAATTGGAGAGAAATCAAGCTATTCCTCATACTTAGATGTTTACAATCTGATACCTGTTGACACCCAGTTATGGTGATGATTCCAGTGCTTCCAGTTCATTTAGGTATTTGTTTATAGATAACGGACAGGCTGTTTGACATATTGAACAACCGCAATCCCAGAGCCAAAGGGTTCAAAGCCCCCCTTGGTTCTAGGAATTGGACAAGCACCAGGGAGTTCTTGTCAAGAGCTCACTTTGAAGATGGAAGATGGCACACCCCTTTACCCAGCCGCGGCCCGTCCATAGAGGGCGCTAGTGCGCCGCACCACCGTTGCCAACACCCCACCGACCTGAATAAAAATCACTTTCACGTTGATATCTGCGTCCTGTAATTTATTTAAAATGAGCAAGGTAAATATATAATAGTAGGTAACCAGTGGGTAAAAGGTATAATCTGCCCTGATGAAAGTCAAATGTTGACAAAAATGTTCTACGTTGTATAACGTTACTGATAGGTTACAGACTGTCACATGTTTGTGCACAGAGATATGTACTCTCTGCATCTCACTTTAAGTTGGACATGCGCAATGGCTCCTCTTCAATGCAAACGATAGGACCTCAATTGGTCGCACATTAACTGCGTTCAGACCAATAAACACCACCAACCTCATGGATACACCTCATAACAGAGACTGACACACACAGCGTTCATAAATGAATGATATCGGAGTAGTAGCGTCGTGAAAACACAGACAGTAAGTGTAGTGTTAACCGTATTTTTTTAAATGGTTTAATGATTCAACCTGATGTCAACATCACTCAAAAAAGTAAGGACAGAGGAAGAGAATACACAAGGTCATTTTCAAAGAGCTGGTACAACAAGAAGGCTTGGCTAACTGCATGTAATGAGTCCAATGCTTTATTTTGCTTTCATGGCACTGGTTCATTTTCTGTAGATTTCTTTAGCACTTATCATAAAGCACTTTTTGTTTAGTTTTGGAAATTTTAAACCACAAGGTGGCTAAGTCATATGACTGATACATATGGGAAAAAAATAAAAGCCTTCCTCTGAGTGTGATAATACCTTTGTGCATGTTTGCTTGATTTTTGAGAAAGAAAACGAGATGCATCATAAGTAATTAATAATGAAGAATTAACATAACAGTGTCAAATTAGCTAGATTAGAGGAAAAGTAAAACAAATTTAAAAAAAAAACTAAAAATGGCCAATAAATAAATAAATGACCAGCCACCACTGCCTTTACCTAACAAAGAGGTATTTTAAAATAGTGAATGATGAGGCATTTTGTTCCAAAACATTGTATTGCTAAATTAGACCTGCTGGTGGAGCTATAACAGGCCAATCGTATATGTGTGTAGTGGGTATATGTGTGCACAATTTCACGGAAATAATACACTGCGTTCATGATTTGAGGTATTCAAAAAATGGACATATCCTGCAAAATTCTGAATATTCTATCTATCTATCTATCTATCTATCTATCTATCTATCTATCTATCTATCTATCTATCTATCTATGATGGTTCAACCACTTTCATACAGTTTAAATACATAGTATAGGTGACACATTTGCAATGTGTTGTCAGCTTATATATTGGTTAATTACTTTTATTCATCTGTATTTATTTATTTTCGTAATTAATTATGAAATAGGGCTTGGGTGGTTAAATCATGTATTTACATTTTTTGGGGAAATCAGAAGTGAACAAAGATGTCTTTCAGGTTGACCAGTTGGTCTTGATGGACTATCAAGTCAGTCCTGTAACAATTAGAAGGAGTAAGATATAAAGACAATCATTAATTGAGAGACATCAGCTGACTGATTTGAATGAGTGAAACTCAATGTGTCTCTCCTATCATTACATTCATTGTGTATTAGCATTACAATGATAGGAGAGACACACTGTATATTAGCATTAAAATGTCCCAGTCATCAAATCAATGAACCAGGTGCGTAGTTTCACTACAGCCTGAACCATGACACCTTGTTGAGTCTGATGTGTAGAGTCCTAGAACCAGTGGTTCTCAACCTTTTCAGGCTGTGACTCCCCAAAAAGAATAATATTTGAACTGGGGACTCCCCATCCTGATAAGCACTTGGAATGCAGGAGTTGAGGCATTACATTTACTTTGACATTGTGTGCCTCTTGGATATATAATGTTTTGTATGTTATTGTTTTGGAGGAAAGGACGAACGATGGATTAAAAAGTCAGCACTCAGCTTCAGGAGTCAGAGCATTAACCTGCCACATTAAGCCAATCACTGGTCATGGTTCAGGCTGCAACAACTCTGTTATTTGAAATCACTGCAAAAAAACATGCTTTTCTGCGTTTGCTGCTGCCTTTCATTGAGATTTTTTTATTCTTCTTCTACACTGATATTTTATTCTCTTCATTTCATTTATTTCACTCATTTAAATTTTGTTTTTTTTTGCTCTTTTACTATTTTCTTTTCTGTTTTTCTTTTCCCCCTTTTTAGTTTTGCTCTGTGTCTTGAATATGTGTTCTCTATTAAGGCGACTGGGTTCAAATCCGGGGTAGAAGAGAAAAGTTACATAGTGCAGCTTTAACTTTATTTTTTTTACTGAATCTGAATGTCCTTTTATAATGTTTAATTTGTTTGTATAAAACACATTGAATTGCCTTGTTGTTGGGAGCAGTAATTAATTGGCCAGTTTTGTTCTATTGTTGGTGTGTCCCACCCCCTCACTCTGATTGGACCATCAGGTTCCTCTATGTATTTAACAGGAGTTTCTTCTGTTTGGTGTCACTTTAATCTCTGCTATTTGTTAAGAGATGAACTTCTCCTTTCTGCACTAGCTGAAGAAGTCGGATATTATTCTTTTTTTGTTTCGATTCCACGTTTGTAATACATTTTACTAGACTTTCTGCCTCTAAGTTAACTGACAATTGTGTAGTTTTTAACCTAGTATCAGTTTATTTGAGCAAGTTTGTAGTTATGTCTTTACTACAAACATTGAAGTCCTTGGTCGACCAAAGACTATCTGCTGCTGCTGAAGAGATATTTGGGATCGTTGGAAGGATTCTAACAGAGTACGAGGATGAAGCTTTCCACATCAAAAAAGAAACTGACCGCCAACGCAGACTACTGGATATGGTTTTAAAACCAATCGTCAAATTACACAGAGCAGGTTGGTAAGACTACTAATATTACATTAAATCTGAGTTTTTAATCGTTGCACATTTTAAACACTCAATATAGTAAACTAGACGGAATCTTAAGTAGTAAAACAAACAGTATATGTTATTAAGTGGTTTAACTGTTTGTCTTTGTACATGTGCATTTTTCAGCATTCCCTAAAATTTAATTGTGCTATTTTGAATTGTACTTGTGTGAGATTGCATTGACAATAGTATTATAGTTCTAGTGGCCTCCTTTTAGACTCTTAAACAAAGCTTAGAGTGGGGAGTTTTAAGGATGCTGAATATGTGCAGATTAAGTGTTATTTTAATGGATAAGTATCCAACCACAACTATACAATTGATTAAACACTGCAATATTATAGACCATTACAAAGACATATTATGTGGAACCATGATACACTATTGTTAAGATCCAAACATTTAATTATTTTTCTACCATTTTATTTTATCTTTTGACTAGATGGCCTGCTCCTCCCTGTGTGTAAAGAGGTTTCTCCTGAGCAGCAGGAGAGGAGCCCCAGTCGGGTCCAGGAAGAACCAGATGCTCCACATATTAAAAAGGAACACGAGGAGCTACTTCAAGGACAAGAGGAGGCTGGTGGATCAACCGATACATTACTAGCAGTGAAAAGTGAAGATTGTGGTGAAAACATGATAGACTACATTCACCTCTCTGTTTATAAAGAGGAAGTTTCCCCTGAACAGCAGATGAGAACCACCAGTCTGGTCCAGGAGAAATCAGAGCCTCCACAGATTAAACAGGAACACGATGAGCTACTTAAAAGATCAGATTATGGATCATTACTATCAGTGAAACATGAATATGATGTCAACACATCTCAACACATCTCAACACAAGCTGATGATGATCAACTCCTCTCTTCACACTATTCTGAGTCTGACACTGAAGACAGTGATGAGTGGGATGAGACCATGGATGACCAGTCAGGAAATAGTTTGTCTTTGAACAACAAGCTGCTCCATGACCTCAAATCACCAAAACAAAGTCACCCCATGAGGAGCCAGACAGGGAAGGAAAATTTTAGTCGCACAGATTGTGGCAAAATGTTTAATCGAAAGGTAAGTCTGAAGACGCACACAATGCTGCATACAGGCGAAAGGCCCTTTATGTGTACATTTTGTGACAAAGGCTTTATTAAAAAGGTTCATCTGAAACAACACACAATGATTCATACAGGGGAAAGGCCCTTTATTTGTACAGTGTACGGAAAAGGCTGTGGTCAAAAGTTTGAGCTAAATAAACACATGATGATTCATACAGGAGAAAAGCCCTTCATTTGCACAGTGTGCGGAAAATGCTGTAGACGAAATGTTGATCTAACAACACACATAATGACTCATACAGGGGAAAAGCCCTTTACCTGTACTGTTTGTGGCAAAGGCTTAATACATAAGGCTGATCTAAAAAAACACATGATGACTCATACAGGGGAAAAGCCCTTTACTTGCACAGTGCGTGGCAACGGCTATATTCAAATGGCTAATCTAAAAACACACATGAGGACACATAAAGGGTCCTCATGTGTGTTTTTACAACATCTCGACTTAAAGGATCACCAGAAAATTCACACTGGAGAAAGACTATTCCACTGTGAGCAGTGTGGGAACAACTACAAAACTAAAGCTGACTTAATTAGTCACCAGATAATGCACACCCTTTGGTCTGAATAGAGAACCCCAATGGATGTGTTCTGTTTTGAAAACAATTCACTCAAAAGTCCAACCTTAAAAAATTCCAACTGGAGAAAGGCCATTTCTTTCAAATCTGAAGCCACTACATGTCCAGGCCTAAATGATAAAGTAGACTTTTTGCCGTTCTTATAGCTGATTTCCTGATATTGTGATGATTGGGCATTTCTGTCTCAATTAACATCTTACTTTTGGTGTTGGTTTTATCACTTGGTGTGCATAAGTATTATGTATTATGTTTGCATATTATGTATTATTTCATTTATTTTGCATAAGATGTCGTCATCTGTGTGTGTAATGCTTTCATTGGTCGGAGTCACTGTATTGCCACCCACAACCTATACTTAAAGAGTGACTAATCACCCTGATTGTTAAGACCCTGTTGAAGTGTCGAAATGCGTCGGTCAGCTGTTGCCTTGCTCATCTGCTAAAATAAATCATTATATGTTTTCACCTGAAGACCACGGAGTGGCTCACTCATTTTTCCCTAGTCTGCCTCAACACAAGCAGTACTTTGGTTTCCTTTGCTTCTATTACTACATTACATTACAGTCATTTAGCAGACGCTTTTATCCAAAGCGACTTACAATAAGTGCATTCAACATAGGTAGGGAAGGAAACTACTAATAGGCTCTATTCACAGCAGCATATTATGAAGACATTCACAGGTGTTACCAATGATACTAATGAAGGCTCTGCTCCATTTAGTCTAGCACAGTGGTTTCCATGACCCCCATAACTCTGAGAGTGTACAAATGGAACAAAATGGTTTGGTTCCATTTGTACACTCTCAGAGTTACACACCTGTAAGGGGCCATTTGGAAGCCCATGAGGGTCCCTGGACCCCAACTTTAAGTTTAAAGCAGTGCAGCAATTTAATTAAAACAAACAGCCATAGAGGAATTGGAGAGAAATCAAGCTATTCCTCATACTTAGATGTTTACAATCTGATACCTGTTGACACCCAGTTATGGTGATGATTCCAGTGCTTCCAGTTCATTTAGGTATTTGTTTATAGATAACGGACAGGCTGTTTGACATATTGAACAACCGCAATCCCAGAGCCAAAGGGTTCAAAGCCCCCCTTGGTTCTAGGAATTGGACAAGCACCAGGGAGTTCTTGTCAAGAGCTCACTTTGAAGATGGAAGATGGCACACCCCTTTACCCAGCCGCGGCCCGTCCATAGAGGGCGCTAGTGCGCCGCACCACCATTGCCAACACCCCACCGACCTGAATAAAAATCACTTTCACGTTGATATCTGCGTCCTGTAATTTAGTTAAAATGAGCAAGGTAAATATATAATAGTAGGTAACCAGTGGGTAAAAGGTATAATCTGCCCTGATGAAAGTCAAATGTTGACAAAAATGTTCTACGTTGTATAACGTTACTGATAGGTTACAGACTGTCACATGTTTGTGCACAGAGATCTGTACTCTCTGCATCTCACTTTAAGTTGGACATGCGCAATGGCTCCTCTTCAATGCAAACGATAGGACCTCAATTGGTCGCACATTAACTGCGTTCAGACCAATAAACACCACCAACCTCATGGGGGCAGCATACACCTCATAACAGAGACTGACACACACAGCGTTCATAAATGAATGATATCGGAGTAGTAGCGTCGTGAAAACACAGACAGTAAGTGTATTTTTTTTAATGGTTTAATGATTCAACCTGATGTCAACATCACTCAAAAAAGTAAGGACAGAGGAAGAGAATACACAAGGTCATTTTCAAAGAGCTGGTACAACAAGAAGGCTTGGCTAACTGCATGTAATGAGTCCAATGCTTTATTTTGCTTTCATGGCACTGGTTCATTTTCTGTAGATTTCTTTAGCACTTATCATAAAGCACTTTTTGTTTAGTTTTGGAAATTTTAAACCACAAGGTGGCTAAGTCATATGACTGATACATATGGGAAAAAAATAAAAGCCTTCCTCTGAGTGTGATAATACCTTTGTGCATGTTTGCTTGATTTTTGAGAAAGAAAACGAGATGCATCATAAGTAATTAATAATGAAGAATTAACATAACAGTGTCAAATTAGCTAGATTAGAGGAAAAGTAAAACAAATTTAAAAAAAAACTAAAAATGGCCAATAAATAAATAAATGACCAGCCACCACTGCCTTTACCTAACAAAGAGGTATTTTAAAATAGTGAATGATGTTAGCACGTTGCATCCCTGCTTTCTTGTGTCCTGTTTTGACGAGATCATCATAGTAATACAATATTTGCTTTTGAAGATTCCTCTCTATCCTGGGCTTCATCATCAATATTGACACGTTGATGTTGATGGTTCCTGTGCTGCTTGAAGGATAGCGATATGTCCTGACCTACAGGTTCAGCCAGGACCACTTGGAGCTTCTCTTTAAAGGAGACATCCGTTCATTTTTAGTGTTATCTTTGATATGTGGCAAATCACTCACCAACGTAGAAATGCCCATTGAGTTACTCCACAAATCCCCCTGTCGACCCCCACCATTGGCATAATAGGAGGCGCGAGCATAGCCCAAATTCGCCTATTTTAACAAATGCAAAGTCTGTTTTTTTTCTCCTAGCACTCATTGTGGAGCCCCATGAGACGCTTACAGGCGATGAAAGTCCCGACAAGCTAACCGCTAATAACAGAACGAGCTAACGCTCGTTGCTTGTTTCTCTCCGAAACCTGGCAACCTGGTGTTGCCAGGCAGGACTATTTTAACAAACAGCAGACTATTTTAACAGCTTTGAGCTCACGCCAACCATGGCAAATCATTTTAAAGGTCTTGGCGTGCCTGTTGGCCATATGGTGGTAGACAAAAAAAAAAAACGATCCAAGTACAGTTGCAACTCAAGACTGATTCTCTAAGAATAGAGGGTTTAAGTGGTCATTTGGATTTGGGTGATGCTTGTTGTCTCAACCGGACAACAATGTGAGGTGTTTTACATGTGACCAATGTGCTCAGGACTATGCACACAACTTTCAGAATTTGTCGAGATGACATTGGACAGCAAAAAGAAACTGAGGTTATAAGTGCTACGTTTAGGAAGTCAACTGGAAAAGGGTCGCTTAGAGAAGAATTCTTTGCTCTTCTGGACATCAGGGATAATGGTATCACTTCCTGGTTTCCAGCCAGCGGGGCACACCTCTCCACATGTGTCAGTGTGTTGGAAGGCCTGGACCAGACGCAGGGTTTCATCCACCGAGCGGCCGACAGGCAAGTCATTGATGGTGATCTGTCTCAGGACGCCCTTATCATCAATCACAAACAGACCCCTGTAGGCGATACCTTCATCCTCCTTGAGCACGCCATAATCTCTGGAGATGGACTGAGTGAGATCTGCCACCAAGGGAATGTTCATGGGACCCAGACCACCCTGATTCCTTGGCGTGTTGATCCAGGCCAGGTGAGAGAAGTGAGAGTCTGTGGAGGCGGCAATGACCTCGCAGCCAATCTGACGGAATTCCTCTGCCCTCTCGCTGAAAGCCACAATCTCAGTGGGGCATACGAAGGTGAAGTCCATGGGGTAGAAGAAAAATATCACATATTTCCCCTTGTAGTCGGATAGCTGGATGTCTTTAAACCGCCCATCAACCACGGCTGTGGCTTTGAAGTTGGGGGCAGGCCTTCCGATCTTAGCATTTCCAGCAGACATGGTGGTATTAGGCAGCTCAAGTATGTTGTTTAAGTGAAATGGAGAGATGTGGGGACAGAGAGGAGCTCCGCTTGCAGAATGAGTGGAAGAGACCCTGTGGGTCATTATATATTCACTGATCAGGGGGTCTCGTCATCCCCGATGATGTCACTATGAGTCAACAATTTTTGGGCTACAAATACCTATTATTTTCGTAGTGATTATTTGCATCAATTAATTTTTCGATAAACCAAAAATGTTGAAAGGAGAAAGAACGTCTTTGATAATTTGTTCTATCCATGAAAATATATATAGGCCTAGTGTGTGAAAATAGCAGATATACAAGCTCACAACGCGTCGCATCGTAGATCAGTTATTTCTGTGTGGCCGTCACACCTACAGACATGACCTCTGACTTCTTCACACTCACTGATCTTTCCCTGTAAAGTACATTTTCCCCCCATTGTCGTCATGCCTGATTTGCCTCTTTGTCTCCACTGAATTGCCAGCATTGAATTTACACCCACTTGTGAAATTACATCATTTCACACCTGGCAAATGCCACCCTTTCTCCATGACAAGGCTTGGACTTCCCACTGACTTTCCTCAGAAGTGCCAACGGTAGGCCCTTTGACATTCTCAGATATCTCATCTGTACATTTCACATCAGTGCATGTTCGCTGTCCGCCCACAAAACACTTGTTTTCTGATGTCCAGCTTTCACAGTCATACAGCACATACTGACATACAGCATATTTGGGTGTAGCTGAACTCTATGGTTATGTCTGTGTCATAGTGAATTCTATATATGGTTTTGTCTGAGTCATAGTGATGGGTTGGTGGTCCGCCAGCCGGCCCACCCATCAGCACCGGAATATTGTATAGAGAACAGATCTACGGGCTAACAACGTGTTGCAATAACTTGTAGATCTGTTCTTTTTGCGCCTGTGACAACCTCCTACGGATGGACGGCTCATAAATAAACCATGCAGAGAAGAGAGAGCATATAAGAGAATATAATGTAATATTTAATATGACTGTTTTGGCAAAAGGAATACGTTACACTTCTTTGCTGGGAAAAGTAATATTACAGTCATATATTACTAAATATTGCTCACTGCTACTATGGGCTGGGGACGGTGGCAACACAGACATGTGTGGTTAAAAATGGGGGGTTAATCGGGAGAAAAAGAGCACAACAAATGTGCGCCTACTCTAAATTAAAAAAGGCAAATGAATGAATGAATGAATACATAAATAAATTAATTGACATCCTAGAATGTTGATGTCAACAACAATGTACTTGTGCACGTGTGGGTGGTGGAGGAGGAGGAGGCAACATAAACAACAACACAGAGGAAGATGAAGTCACGAACGACGAGACCGAAGAAGGAGATATGGGTAGGAGGGACGAGCAACAGCAGCCACGCACGGAGGACTTTACCCTTTCATCAGACCCAGAGCTTACCCTTTCATCAGACCCAGAGCTATGAGGAACCATCACAGAGCAAGTCAGGGAAATCGCCTACAGGGCCTTTAGAAATACACAATAGAGCGCCCAAATACCCAGCATCTAGGCGGGACATTGGCATTGGAGGAAAACCTGCACGTTCGCTTACTTATTTATTGCATCTTTGCCTCCAGAACAAGGAAATAGTGCCCAAGGAGTGGTTAATGTACCTGCCATCAGCAGGTACGATTTACTGCTTTGCCTGTAAACTGTTTTCCTCAAAACTAACTGCCTTGGCCCTTACTTCTGGGTTCTGTGCCTGGGCACATCCTGAGAAGATTTCGGCACACGGAAATAGTGCTGTAAAATACATTTAAGTACATTTACTCAAGTACTGTACATAAGTACAATTTTGAGGTACTTTTACTTTACTGGAGTATTTCCAATTTTCAATACTTTTACTTTTTTAATACTACATCTCAGAGGAAAATATTGTACTTTTACTCCACTACAATTATTTGAACACTTTAGTTACTAGTTACTTTGCAGATATAAATGATTAAATTATAAAACATACTGTAACCACTACCACTTTAGCCCTATTTTATACCTTGGCTATTTGAGAATAGCCGATCTAGTACATTTTGATACCTATATATATGACGACAGTGAGTATATTAATCCTCTAACATATATGTGTAACACAGCTAGCATATGAAGCTAAGCAGCTAACTGCTAACCAACCTGCCTAGTAACTTTTTCAAAGTCAAGTAAAAGTTTGCATATGGTTTCATTGATAATTGTTATTTTTTTGTTATTCGACCGTAATGTAAACATGCTTCTAATCAGAATGATCATAATGAGTCTGATGTTGAGCTTGCTGGGTTTAATACCAGCGAGTGATTGAGAGATTGACTTTCAAGGGACCCTGGAATGGCCTGGATACCGTTATCCCAAATGCAAAAAAAAAGATATACAGGGTCCCGAAAGTACTAAGCTACCATGGTGATGGTGGAAAAAGTACTCAAATTGTTTACTAAGTAAAAGTATCAATACTGCAATGTAGAAATACTCTGTTACAAGTAAAAGTCCGGAATTCTACATTTATTTGAGTAAAAGTACAAAAGTATTTGCATCAAAATGTACTTAAAGTACCAAAAGCAAAAGTACTAGTTATGCAGAATAGCCTAAAATGTGTAAAAGGCTTTTTGAAAAAAGCAGATATAGAAGCTCACAACGCGTCGCATCGTTGTGAGCTTGTAGATCGTCCATTTTCATATAGCCAAAATATATAGAGAGCTTAAGTGGTTAATGTATGTTTAGTAATAAAAATCTAAAAAGTAACTAGAACTAAAGTTTTCAAATTATTGTAGTGGAGTAAAGTACTATTTTCCTCAGAGATGTAGTGACGTAGAAGTCTTAAAAAATTGGAAATAAGCCACTAAAGTAAAACATACCTAAAAAAAATTACAGTACTGAATTAAATGTAAATAGTTACTTCACACCACTGTAAGCTACAATGCTTCTACTTTATAGGTGAAGAAGTGAAGAAGTTGTGGAAGAACCTCAAGGATACCTACACAATAAGGAAAAAGGAGTATGCAGATGTGAGGAGTGGCCAAGCAGGGGGGAAAAAGAAGAAGAAATGGACCCATTGGGACACGATGCACGCAATGTTAAAGGAGCCCACATCATTCAGGAGGTACTGTAGGTTATAGCCAAGTTGTTATTACTGTTATTACATTATGAGTTGTTATATGATGTTTTGCACAGTATTGTATATTTGTTTGTCATTACATCTTTTGATGAATTGAGTACAAAGGACCCCAATGGCAACAAGCCATATTCATGTGACAGGGTCAAAAACCAGTGATGAAAATAAATTTTGTACTATTTTATTGATGCGTAAAAACCTGTATAATGCACTGAAAATAACCATCATCTTAAATGTATCCTATGTAATCTCTCACTGAACGTTTTAACCTGGCAATATATTTCCCCACGGTCCCTGAGACACTTGACAATGAACCCCATGATAGGCTGCATGACTTTGACCGTGTGACTCCAGCCAGCCAATGTCCCCAGGTCACGCTGTTGGCAGAGCGAATGGGAGTAGGATAGGGTGTGGTCCACACTGTTCAAAAGTGGGCGCGGGCATTTGGACAGCAGAGAGACAGGCACACAGGGCAGTGTGAAGGGGACAGCCGAGGGAGCAGGTTGTGCACAGGTATAGGAGAGCCACGGAGCAAAGGTGGAGAACAAGGATACAGCGAGACGCACCAAGCCACAAGCAGCGGACGGTGAGCTGAGACGTGCCCGCTTCCAGTGACAAGAAGCCGCAGCGGTAGACGAGAGCGACGGGGAGGAAAAGGAGACGAACCGAACCAAGGAGCAGAGGAGACGGCCAGTGGCGATAACGTTGCGCGCTCTACACACTCATAGCCAGACGTTAAGTCTGGTGTGCGTGTAAGTACCTTCCTATGCAACGTTACCTTTATAAAACCACGGTCCTAAACCTCCCATGTGAAGTTACATTGAACAGATGAACTGGTTCTAGTTTCTATAATTGCAGGCAGCGCATACAAAGAACTGAAGAGGCAGAGATTCCTGGCCTAAACCCCCGATCCATTACACCAATATAAGGACATTCCCCACCTTTTGCATTCAAACCGTGATGAGTATTTAGCACTTTAAATCAGCACCTGTCACTTTACTGGTTTAGTAGAAGTAGGCACTTTATGCTAGATTTATATTTATTTGCTAAATTTGCACAAGCCCTGTGTTTTAAGCCTTGTTGTTGAGTTCCTGTGATTGTGTATTTTAGTTAGTTAGCGGGCGCCATAGGAGGTTGAGGGTTTTAGTGTTTAGTGTTATATTTTTGTTTATGCTTTTCATTGTTTTATGGCTTATAGATGCCGTTGTATTAGGACAATAAAATTAATTACCTTTTTATACAAACCTGTTTCCGTCCAGTTTTCTCCGAGGGATATTTTATAAAGTGTTGTTCTCATTCAAAAGTGTTATACTTACCTGGGTAAACTCGAACCTGTGAATAGCCTAAGAAAGTGTTACAGAGGACCCTACCTCTTAAACAAAAGGGTGGCGTAGTCTTGCAGTATTTGACAATCATTATTATTCTCACAGTAATTACGCACCCCGCACTTTATTGTGCAACTGATATTTTATTATTGTGAGTTTAATGTGTATTGTTATTTATTTATTTATTGAGAAATAGTAAAGAGTGCCAGCATTCTAGAAAGAAGTGGCAAGTCACATGTGACAACCTGGCCACCGTCACATATTTGGCGTAGCGCGGCAGGACTGGGTAGAGAACAACACAAAAAATCCCTGAGAGAAACTGTATTGAAATTTTGCTGTTTTGCTGCTTTGTGTTTTGTTGGTTGAACAAAGAAAGAAATGATGATGATGCCAGTGTACCCAGGGGCACCGTGGTTACCTAAGTTTTCGGGCATAGAGGGTGAGGAGAAATACAGAGAATGGAGAGAACAGATTAAAGGATTATTGGGCACTCAGGATTTAACAGAGGAGAAAAAAGTTGCTTTTGTAGTACAAACCCTTACTGAGGAAGCTAAGCGACAAATTAGCGTAATTGATAAGGAAGATCGAAATACAGTGGCCAAAGTCTTTAAATGTTTAGACACTTTATATAAATCATCCGTTTCTGCTTCCCAGGCTCGTGCCTTGTTCTATGGCTGTGCGCAACGCGCAGGCGAAAGTGTGCCGGCTTATATTTTGAGGCTTAGAGAGTTGTTCTGCGGGCTGCGGCGGCTCGACCCAGACACCGCTCCCTCCGATGCCATTCTGCGAGAGCAGTTACTTGTAGGGCTGTCTGAAGGCCCTCTGGGTCAAGCCTTGAGAATATATGCCCGTCGAAACCCCACAGAAGACTTCGCCGCCCTAAAAGACGAGGCCTTCCTACTAGACACTGAACATAGAAGAGAAGGGGCTGCTGAAATCTTGTGCCATGCTGTTAAACCTGTCTCTATGCCAACCACCTCACAGGAACCTGAATGGAGAGAGAAACTGAAACAGGAGATCATGGAAGATGTTAAATCGCAAATGCAGGGGTTTACGCAGGAGCTCATGAAGGAGATCCGACCGCTCCTTCGACCCAACACCACCGATACCATACCAACGCAACGAGTGGGATGAGGGGGGTAGGCCGATCTGTAGGATTTGTAGGCAGTCCGGGCATATTGCTAGATTTTGTAAATCCGACACCAATCATTTAAACAACATTGCGCCCTGTCGCCGAGGTCCGGGAGACAGGGGTGCAGCGCGCACTCGCCAGATCAAGGGCTAATGAAGTGTTTATTGGGGACTGTCCGACTATTGGGATCACTATGGGCGGGGTCCACTTAAGGGGGTTACTGGATACTGGGTCACAGGTCACACTAATGCAGCAGAGCTTATTCGAGGAAAAATTCTCACACCTGACGTTGGGAAATGGGCCCCTTGTTTTTAAATTACGCGCCGCTAATGGTCTTGACTTACCGTACACTGGCTATGCCATATTGGACCTAGAACTGGAGGGAATGAAGATACCAGGGAGGGGAGTTGTAATCGTGAAAGATGAACATTGTACTCAACCGCTGATCATTGGGATGAATGTCGTAAACGCTGTATGGCATGCCCTCTTTAAATGGCCTGGGAGGCCTGTGTTTCCATGTCAGCAGGGAAGGACGCTGTGGAAGGACGCATTCGCCACCTGTAGGAGGGTGGAGACAGTGACGAACGAAGATGGGTCTATAGGTTATGTGTGGCCGGTCGGCCGGCGGAAGATTCGAATCCCCGCGCAGAGTGAAGTGATGATCTGGGGCCGCGCTTGGAGAGGACCAAATGGAGCGGACTACGAGGCCTTGATGGAAGCCTTGCCAGATGGAAAGGATTTGGGAGTGGCCCGTGCCCTCGTCACGGTGCGCCACGGACGTGTTCCCATACGAGTGTGTAACCCACACGCATATAGTCTGGTCCTGGACCGCCACCAGAAGCTGGGGAGGCTGTACCCGGTGGAAGAAGCGGACGTCCGAGGCGGCAGGGACCTGAGCCTGTCCCTGGGGACTGACGGAGAGGTGGAAGTGGCCGTAATCAGTGTGGAAGATGATGGACCACTGAAGACCCTGCCCGAAGAGATGGAAGTGTTGACGGAGCGTGATGACCTGCCGGAGGCGCAGAAGAGAGAGTTACACGAGATGTTGTGTAAGTGGAAGAAGGTGTTCGCCATCCATGACGAGGATTTCGGACGGACGGACGTCGTGCAACACCAGATACCGACCGGAGACGCGGCACCCATACGAGAGCGACACCGGCCGCTGCCGCCCTCCAGGTACCGGGAGATGAAGACCCTGCTGAATGAGATGTTGGAGAAGGGAGTCATCAAGGAGAGTTGCAGTCCGTGGGCGGCACCTATCGTACTGGTTAAGAAGAAAGATGGCAGCTGGAGGTTCTGCGTCGACTACAGGAAGCTTAACGCCGTGACGCACAAGGACGCCTTCCCCCTACCCAGAATAGAAGAGACGCTCACCAGCCTGACGAAGGCGCAATGGTTCTCCACGTTGGACCTGGCCAGTGGGTATTGGCAAGTGGGAATGGACCCCCGGGACCGGGAGAAGACCGCCTTTACGACCCCCCTGGGGCTGTTCGAGTTTCAGCGCATGCCGTTCGGGCTTTGTAATGCGCCCGCGACTTTCCAGAGGCTGATGCAGCAGTGTCTGAGTGGTCAGGTGACAGAATCCTTGCTGGTATATCTTGATGACATTATAGTGTATTCACCTGACTTCTCCTCTCATCTACAGCACCTCGAGCTCGTCTTCCAACGCCTGTGGAGACATGGACTGAAGCTGCGGTTAGATAAGTGTAAACTTCTGCGGAGAGAAGTGCAATTCCTGGGCCATGTAGTGGACAAGGAGGGAGTGCGGCCCGATCCGGAGAAAGTGGTGGCGGTGCGGGACTGGACACCACCCTCAACGGTCCGAGAGGTCCGCGCGTTTCTAGGTCTAGCGGGCTACTATAGGCGTTTCGTGTCTTCTTTTGCTGCTATAGCACGGCCACTAAACAACTTATTGATAGGAATCCCAAATGACGTAAAATCCCACCAGTGTAAGGTTGAGTGGACTTCGGAGTGCCAGCGGGCGTTTGATGCGTTAAAGAGTGCCCTTACGCAAGCCCCGGTGTTAGCTTATGCCGATTATACGCAGCCTTTTGTGGTTTACACTGATGCGAGTGGCCGTGGGTTGGGAGCGGTTCTAGCCCAGGTCCAAGACGGTCACGAACGTGTAATCGCTTATGCGAGCCGTAGTCTCCACCCGACTGAGCAAAATGACGCGAATTATAGCTCATTCAAATTGGAGCTTTTGGCCCTTAAATGGGCCGTGACCGAGAAGTTTAAAGATTACCTCACTGGCGCTCGGTTCACTATATTCACGGATAATAACCCTATTGCGCATCTCCAAACGGCTAGATTGGGAGCTGTGGAGCAACGGTGGGCTGCTCAACTTGCGTCGTTCACGTTTGACATAAAATATCGACCGGGCAAAAACAACGCCAACGCTGATGCCCTATCGCGGTTCCCAGTACAGCCTGTAGACGTAGCGGCTGTACAATTGACGCCTGCAGCACGGGAGGATGAGTGGAGAGAGACGCAGGATCGGGATCCAGATGTGCAGGTGGTGAAGAGGTGTGTGGAACGGGGGAGAGCTCCTAATATGATGGAAAGGAAGAATTGGACTCGAGGAGCGCGGCAACTGTTACGCCAATGGAACAAACTAACCGTACGCAATCATGTGTTATATAGGAAAGTGACCGATCCCTATACCAAAGAACAATACTCACAGATCATTTGTCCAGGTTCACGCAGAGAGGAGGTGTGGAGAGGAATCCACACGGCCGCGGCGCATGCTGGGTTGGAGAGGACCTTGGCCCAGCTGCGACGTCGGTTCTATTGGCCAGGCATGGAGGGAGCGGTGCGTCAGCTACAACAGGGTTGTGTCGCCTGCAGCCTGCAGAGGAACAGGTCAGAGCCTCGGGCCCCCTTACAACCCTTTGAAGTCTCGTATCCACTAGAAGTGATAGCTATTGATTTCCTCACATTAGGTAGGCCTGCTGATGCGTGGCAAAACATTCTGGTAGCTACTGACTTATTCACCCGTTATAGTTGGGCTATTGCCACCCGTGACCAGACTGCGCAAACCACTGTCCGCGCGTTATGGACACACATTATCCAGCCGTTTGGCTGTCCGGCCCGGTTCCATTCGGACCGAGGCCCTAACTTTGAGTCCGAGTTAATGCACCATTTATGTCAGACCTATGGTATTGCAAAGAGTCGCACCACTCCGTACCATCCGGCTGGGAACGGTGGAGTAGAACGATTTAATCAGACGCTACTGAACATGTTACGATCGCTAGACACTGATAAACAGGGGAGATGGAATGAGCACTTACCCGAGTTAGTTCATGCGTATAATAACACAATTCATAGTGCTACGGGTTATGCCCCCGCCTATTTGATGTTTGGCCGACATTTGAGGCGCCCTGTGGATGTTCAATTAGGAGTGCAGTCAGCGCAAAATCGCATGGGAGTGGGTGGTTGGGTACAGGACCACCAGCAGAGAATGGCGACAGCTTATAGGACCGCAGGGGGGAGGATGGAAGAAACGGCAAAAAGGAGAAAACAGGTTTATGACCGTAGGGCCGGTATTACACCTCTATTACCAGGCGAGAGAGTGTGGATTCGAATTCGGAAGAGAGACGGGCAGGGGAAGTTAAGTACGTGGTGGGACCCTGAGCCTTATGCAGTGATGGAGCAGGTGGGAGATACGGGGTTGGTGTACCGGGTTCGACCCGAGAAGGGGGGGCGAGAAAAGACCATACATAGGAACGCTTTAAAGGTGTGTGTAGCCCCCAGGTCGCCCCACGAGAACCCGACACCTGCAGCACAGCCCGAGCGGGTGGAAGCAACGCAGCCGCATTGCTATGGGTATTTCCCCGTCCTTAGGGCCCCGGACGAACCACGGCGCTCGGGGAGGGCCAATTTAGGACAGCCACCTCAGAGGTATGGACATGAATAGGGTGAGTTGCAGGGACTGGCAACGGAAAAGTGGGGGGGATGTGACAGGGTCAAAAACCAGTGATGAAAATACATTTTGTACTATTTTATTGATGCGTAAAAACCTGTATAATGCACTGAAAATAACCATCATCTTAAATGTATCCTATGTAATCTCTCACTGAACGTTTTAACCTGGCAATATATTTCCCCACGGTCCCTGAGACACTTGACAATGAACCCCATGATAGGCTGCATGACTTTGACCGTGTGACTCCAGCCAGCCAATGTCCCCAGGTCACGCTGTTGGCAGAGCGAATGGGAGTAGGATAGGGTGTGGTCCACACTGTTCAAAAGTGGGCGCAGGCATTTGGACAGCAGAGAGACAGGCACACAGGGCAGTGTGAAGGTGACAGCCGAGGGAGCAGGTTGTGCACAGGTATAGGAGAGCCACGGAGCAAAGGTGGAGAACAAGGATACAGCGAGACGCACCAAGCCACAAGCAGCGGACGGTGAGCTGAGACGTGCCCGCTTCCAGTGACAAGAAGCCGCAGCGGTAGACGAGAGCGACGGGGAGGAAAAGGAGACGAACCGAACCAAGGAGCAGAGGAGACGGCCAGTGGCGATAACGTTGCGCGCTCTACACACTCATAGCCAGACGTTAAGTCTGGCGTGCGTGTAAGTACCTTCCTATGCAACGTTACCTTTATAAAACCACGGTCCTAAACCTCCCATGTGAAGTTACATTGAACAGATGAACTGGTTCTAGTTTCTATAATTGCAGGCAGCGCATACGAAGAACTGAAGAGGCAGAGATTCCTGGCCTAAACCCCCGATCCATTACACCCATATAAGGACATTCCCCACCTTTTGCATTCAAACCGTGATGAGTATTTAGCACTTTAAATCAGCACCTGTCACTTTACTGGTTTAGTAGAAGTAGGCACTTTATGCTAGATTTATATTTATTTGCTGAATTTGCACAAGCCCTGTGTTTTAAGCCTTGTTGTTGAGTTCCTGTGATTGTGTATTTTAGTTAGTTAGCGGGCGCCATGGGAGGTTGAGGGTTTTAGTGTTTAGTGTTATATTTTTGTTTATGCTTTTCATTGTTTTATGGCTTATAGATGCCGTTGTATTAGGACAATAAAATTAATTACCTTTTTATACAAACCTGTTTCCGTCCAGTTTTCTCCGAGGGATATTTTATAAAGTGTTGTTCTCATTCAAAAGTGTTATACTTACCTGGGTAAACTCGAACCTGTGAATAGCCTAAGAAAGTGTTACAGAGGACCCTACCTCTTAAACAAAAGGGTGGCGTAGTCTTGCAGTATTTGACAATCATTATTATTCTCACAGTAATTACGCACCCCGCACTTTATTGTGCAACTGATATTTTATTATTGTGAGTTTAATGTGTATTGTTATGTATTTATTGAGAAAGAGTAAAGAGTGCCAGCATTCTAGAAAGAAGTGGCAAGTCACATGTGACAACCTGGCCACCGTCACATTCATCCAGGCTTTCTTGGGTTTCAAATCCTCTTAGCAGACCTTGTATTGAACTGTACTTTCCTGTGCTTTTTTTTGCAAACTGCTAATAAAGTATTCAATCAATCAGTTGCTACAAGCCATATTAACGTATCTTGTCTTTTGTAAAATTGTCACTGTCATTCTGTCACTCAATATATATATATTTTTTAAACACTCCCACACCCATCTCATTAACATGTGGCACAGTACTAATTCGTTGTTCTGAATAGCACCCAGAGCAATGTAGAGCTTGAGGAAGAGAGTGAGGAGGAGGATGCTGCTGCTAATGGACCATCAGAGAATGCTGGGACATCAGAGGCAGAGCAGGTGTCAAGGCCACCAGAAAGTGAGGGGGAGAGTGTTGCTGTAGCTCCCAGGTAGACCTGCAACTATCGATTATCTTCTTAGCAATTCTATCAATTAGTTTTAACAATGAGCCAACATGAAAAAATGCTGTCTTTGTGAGATTAAACAGATTAGTTCACCTGTTGCACCCCTACTCCCAGAAAAGTCAAGGCAAAGAGGAAGTCCAGTGGCAGTGATAATGACTTTGTTCTGGAGGAGTACCTTGTGAGGAAAGAAGCCAGGGCAGATCAGCGAGAGAGAGAGCGAGACCAGCAGAGAGATGAGGTCACTCTGTTCCTCCTCAGCTTGGCACCGACAATGAGGCGATTGCCCCAAGAAAGGCAGTCGTGGCTCAGGTGCAAAATACAGGGGCTGTTCCACGAGGCACAATTTGGACCTGCCTATTCCCAGCAGCAACAGTAAACAAGATTTTACTTGCCTTTAATTAATGCTGCTATATATTTATTTTCTAATATCGTTGCTGTCGGGCAGAAACCTCTTACCTCAAAATTTCACCACTGCTATGCCCTGGTTTGAAAAGTATTGACTTACCAGTTACCTGAAGTCACACCTCAGGTGCTTTATATGTTCTTCTTCTTTTGTTCTTTATATACAGTTTACATTTAAGAAAGGGGTCAAATGTTAGCATAATGTAGAGAAGACACTGGAGCATCATATCAGTGTTACGGCATCTTCCTCAGAGTCATGACTCTGAGGAAGATGCAGTAACATCGAAACAGTAGTCTTGTCTTTGTACTCAGCACCTTAATAAAAGCTCCAGTGTCTTCTCTACATTATTAGTTTAATAAAAGCTCCAGTGTCTTCTCTACATTATTAGTTTAATAAAAGCTCCAGTGTCTTCTCTACATTATTAGTTTAAATTGTTTGCTGCTAAATCCCTTGAAGCACTTTTTTGTTACATTTCATTGTTTGTATGTTGTTTAATATACTGTTTATATTTATGTTGTTTATTAAATAAGCAGGTCAAAGTCAAGAAACATGGCTTTTATTATTAACGGTATGGGTAAAAAAAAAGAAGGTAAACTGGCATATAAATTTAACAGACAAATGAATGACTTGCAATAACAATATCTACCTTACAATTTGAATCCACTGTCGAATGTTTGCCGGAGTGTAAGTTCCATCACTGTTGCCAGATTGCGCGCGAGCAACAAGCAACCAGCTTGATGCAAAAACACCGCCCTGCGCACTGCGCATGCGTCGCCCCACTTTCCCCAAACAATTACACGCCACTTCACGCTTACAACTCCTGGACATGGCAACCCCGCCCCCCATCCAAATACTGTCTGTCTGTCTGACTCTTTGGGAGGGTTGAACGCAGCGCGCGCCGTCTCGCTGGGCTGAGCGTGCTGCTTCATCAATCTGTGCCGCACATTCTGCTCCTGCAAGAGCCTGTGTGAATACATAGATAGATGAACGGGTGAAATGTGTCCGTCTCTCACTTTGCTTTCGTTTTCGGTTTGCGTCTGGAAACGCTGTTGCTCTCGCTTTTGGTTTGCGTCTCCAAAACATCTACAGCCCACTTCACGAGAGCCTCGCGCCAGCGACTAGACGGGAGGGTCGCGTAGCGACCCGCACCTCTAGTACTATACATATGGTGTGTGTGTGTGTCTGTGTGTCTGTCTTTAAAAATGTCACCTGAGGCAGGTCATTTTATTTTACTTTTCTCCCCCACCAAATTGTCACCCGAGGAAGGTCTTTGTTTTTATTTTGGTCTTATGTGTTTTTGTGTTTGTGTGTGTGCGTGTGTGCGTGTCTTAAAAATAAATAAATAAATACAAAAAAAAAAAAACTCCCCCCACTCCCCCCTTGACGTGGCATGGGGGCTTGCGTGCCTCTGTGAGTCACATCCCAGTCTGAGATGTGACTCACAGAGGCCAGACTAAAGAGTCGACAAAAAAACAGCTTTGTTAAGCTGTTTGATAAATGTCCTTTAGAAGCAGTGATATAAAGTAATTAAGTATATATTAACACAACTGCTGTACTCAACAATGTTGAAGTATTTTTTACTTTACTAGAGTATTTCACATTTTTAGTACTTTTACTCCACCACCACTTCAGCCCTTTACACATTTTGGCTATATGAAAACAGCAGATCTACAAGCTCATCCCGACACATTATGAGCTTGTAGATCTGCTACTTTCAAAATATTTTTACATTTAATACATTTAAACACTTGTGGAATGGAACATTATGCATAATGAGTACTTTTATACTTTAAGTACATTTTGATACCACTATTTTTTGTGCTTTTACTCCACTACATTTTGATTACAAAACTTTGTAACAGAGTATTTCTACATTGGATTATCGATACCTTTAATGAAAATAAAAAAAAGTACTTTTCCCACCACTATTTAGAATCACTTTATTTTTAAGCAGCCGGCATGACCGCCTGTCCCCACCAATAACACACATTGTCGCACATCTATATAGTGGTGTAAAATAACCAAGTACCAAGGTTGGAGGAAGTTTATCGTGATCCTAATAACCCCAACGGAACATAGGCATGACCCCCAATATATTACATAGTATGGGTGTGCCGATCAATTGGACACATCTCGTTAAATCCTATAACATTTTCGCAGGTGTTTGGTTTATTGGCCCAAGCATTTCCAAGCACCCATTATCACCAGCTTCAGCACATCCCGGCTCAGATGGGCCCTCGTTATTATTTTTACCTGAATGACCAATGCTATCAAGAGAGTTGGCATATGTTCTTTCACTCTGGAAATACCGCCAATCCGATTCAGACGCAAGGAATCGACAAGGTAATTCACACTTTTTTTTGTTGTCCCAGGCGCCCGCATTGTTCGAAGCTGGTATTAAAAAAAAAGGCCAGGAGCAGCCACCACCAACACCAGGCAGCAGCTAGCCACCAGGCCAGGCCAGGAGCAGCCACCACCACCAGGCAGCAGCTAGCCACCACCGCTTCCAGGCCAGGCCAGGAGCAGCCACCACCGCCAGGCAGCAGCTACAGCAGCCACCAGGCCAGGTCAGGAGCAACTTCTGCTAGTCTCATAGCTGGAAACTACCAGAAGGTGCTCACATCAGAAATGAACACATTGAAACATTGGTTTGACAAAAACAAACTGTCATTAAATTGTTTGCGCTTTTTGGAGCAGAACAGAGGAACTACTGGAAGCAGTAGGGTAAGCCGGTGAGGGTCACGAGTTTCTCCACGTTGTGATCGCGTCTTCATCATCACTCACCAGTCCGGCGGAGCAACAGTTTGTCGCTTTTTGGAGCAGAACAGAGGAACTACTGGAAGCAGTAGGGTAACCGGTGAGGGTCACGAGTTTCTATCGCGTCTTCATCATCACTCACCAGTCCGGCGGAGCAACAGTTTGACGCTTTTTGGAGCAGAACAGAGGCCTGCAAGAATCATTTCACAAGACAAGATGTTCTTGGAAGACAAGATGGAAGACAAGATGGCGGCGGAGTGAACGGACGTGCCTGCTGGTCCTCCGATAAAATCTGATCCCCACTAAGAGTGTTCCCTACCATAAAGACCTTCTCTATGAAGTCGAAAGGAAATTGACACACAAGCAACTGTGATGATAGATAATATAAAGATAGAAAGAGTATACAAAATTAAATTTCTTGGTGTAATTCTAAAACACAAAATCAGCTGGAAACCCCATATTTCATATATAAGAGCTAAGCTGGCAAGAAGCGTTTCTATACTGGGAAATGCAAGATTAATTCTAAATCAAAGGGCATTGTACATTCTGTATTGTTCACTGGTTTTGCCGTATCTGAATTATTGTGTCGAGATTTGGGGTAATACCTCCAAAAGTAACTTACAAGCATTGGTCATACTGCAAAAGATGGCAATAAGTATTGTGAACAATGTAGGATATCAGGAACACACACTCTTTTTTTTTTTACAGTTAAATGCTTTGAAATTCATGGACATGGTAAAATTCAAAAAAAGTCAGTGTATCACAATCTGTATGGTCAATTTATGGAATGGTTTGGATTTGGAACTCAAACAAAGCACTAATATAGCACAATTTAAGAGGATGTATAAAAATGACATCATTAGCTGTTATAGAGTAGAGGAAGGGGTGGGTTGATTGTATTCATTAATGAACTTATTTAAAAAAAGAATAGTGATCAGATGAGGAGTTTACTGTCTATGTGACGCCAAATTAATTCACAGCATGTGGGTATGGGTATATGGGTTATGTATAGAGCTATGTGTATTATATATATATATATATATATATATATATATATATATATATATATATATATATATATATATATATTATATAGAGATAAGATGATCGCATTTTAATTTTTTTTGTTTACTTCATTTGTATTTTATTTCTATATTGTGGCTTCCATTGTTCAAAATAATTCCAAGTTCAAAATAAAGTTTATCAACTAAAAAAAAAGTACATTTACTCAAGTGGTATTTGAGGTATTTTCACTTTATATTTCCTATTGTCTGTATACTTTTACTCCACATCTCAGAGTCAAATGTTATACTTTGACTACAGTACAATTATTGTAAATCTTGAGTTACTTTGTAGATTTGTATTATTACAAAACATACATTACCCATTTCAACCCTACATTTCGGAAAATAGCCAATTTACAAGCATTGCAAGCTTGTAGTCAGGGGATATTAGCAGAACATTTTCCAATCTTGGAATAAATTCCTTACCAAAAAATATCTTCACCAATGTGTTTGTAAAGGTGTCTAGTAACACATCTCACAAAGACTGAAATGCAGTTTCCCTGGGAGAATTTTTGACAGCTGCTGAAAGTTGGGGTACCCACCATTTCCCTGCATTTCCATGCAGGAAAAAAAAGTTATTCTGATTTAAGTACTATGTTAGGGGTCAAACTAGGGTGTTTTTATGATTCTGAATCCATTGCAACCACTCCTTGGGCTAAAAACAGCCCAATCTCAATGGGCTTTTTACACAAAAAGTATACCTGGAAAAGGATGGCTATGGCCGTTTTCAGCCCTAGGGAAACTGCATTTCAGTCTTTATGAGATGTGTTACTAGACACCTTTACAAACACATTGGTGAAGTTTTTTTTGGTAAGGAATTTATTCCAAGATGTTTTTAATATCCCCTGACTATTGTAGATCTGCGATTTTCAAAGGACTTTTATACATTTAAAAACCTGTGAAATGGAACATTCTACATATATGCAATGGAAAATGGAATGAGCAAGAGAGACCTTAACGCCTTCACAGTTCTTCACCTTTGTTTAGCCCACATCCTCAAAGCAGTGTAAAATGATTATGAAAAAAAAAAAGACAAAGGCCTGAAGGAGTATGCGACATATTGCTTTGCTGCACTGCCCAACTGTACCTGCATGGCAGAGGCACTTGGCATATTCCAACAGATGTGTGTGCTCTTCACAGCAAAGCAACAAAGCCCTCTGGTCACTGGAGCCAAAACCATACTAGACATACACATAACCTCTGTCAAAGACATTGAAGACGAGGAGGTGGAAGATAACAGGAATGATGAACACCAAGGTGAAACAACAAATTAAAAGACCTTGATGGGGCAATCTCCATTCAATGCAGACTTTCTAGCAGCTTGTCACCAGGCACAGTCTGAGATCCAGATGGAGGTAGACACAGGTGTTGACAACATACACTTTTGTCCAGAACTTCTTGACTTTCTGTTCGACAACTACCTAGGTATATTTCCACTTTGGAGTGGGGTACTACTTGGCAATCTGTCGAGATATGCCAAAGACCATGACAGCAAGGCAATCCCAATAACCAAGAGCCGTGAGACCAACTGCCATGTGGAGATGTGGTATTGGATAGTGAAACACACAATCCCACCCAGAGCAGATCTACATACAAGATCTATGTACAAGCTCATAGCGCAGCACTCCCTCAAAGGATGACGTCAAAACCATTCTTGAGGTAGACAATATCCTGTGAAAACCTTTGTGTTAAATCTCATTTGTTTTCCTTTTCTATTATGTTATAAGACCTGGAACTGTGTCATTTTTAGATTTGAGCTAAAAAGCATTATTTTACACTTTGGGCTATTCAAAAATAGCAGATATACAAGCTCATAGCGCGGCACCGAGTGCCGCGCTACGAGCTTGTAGATCTGCTATTTTTGAAAATTCGTGAAAATGTGTGCAAATCTTTGAATATATATATTTTTAAAGCGAACATTTTTAACTCTTAGCAAATCTTTAAGGGGGGTCTCTGGAACAACATATTTTGATGGGGGTCCGCGGCCAAATACATATCATTTTGGGGGTCCTTGACATGAAAAAGATTGAGCACCACTGATATAGAAACATACGTTTTTCAGAATACTGAGATTGAGATTTAGGAGACACCGAAGAATCGGCTTCAGGTCTCAATGGGTTAACTAGTATTGTGGCATGCAATCCAGGCTCTTTATTGTATTATTTACTGCATGTCTGGTTTCATCTACTGTATACCCATGTGTCTATTCACATTCTTGAATGCAGAGATCGAGGCAAATGCCCCAAGTAATAATTGATGATGACCCAATTGAGAAGTTGGTCCTTCTTTCAGGAATCCCACCCAACGTGGAGGAGTTAAAAACTGTTGTGAAGGACCCCAGCCGAACCCGTACGTCGACGTGGTAGTGCAGACCGACTACAAGTCTCCCACTACTATGCCCTTTTCCATTGACTGTCTCTGGATGTCTGTTGCTTGGAGGCTTGTTTCTATAATGCTTATTTGCTTATTTGGGCTTGCTAATGTTGTTTAAACCAGTCACTCACACATTTTCATGTCAAGGACCCCAAAATGATGTCAAAGACCCCAAAATGAACGTGACAGATGCATAATCCTACTATAATTCTAGTAACCTGTGGGTGGATGGAGTGGGTGGGTGGGTGGATGGAGTCCTGGGTCTCCGATCAAACTGCGCATGCGTCGTTGCCAGGTTTCGCGAGAGAAACAAGCAACGAGGTCTATGAAAACGAGGCCAAACCAAACGAACCCTATACCACCAACATTGGCCCTACAGCGCTTACAGTACGCCGACATGGCAACACCGAGACCCCGCCCACTCTCTGACTGTCTACAATTCTCTCTGTGGAAAGTAAACACACCAGACGGCCCCGGGCCGGTTGCGTAACATGCCTACGCCATTCTCCGTGCTGATATATATACGCCCGTGGAGAGGGGTGACCGCGGGCCGGGGGGGGGGGGGGGGGGGGCGCGCGGGGGAGAAACCGTGCGACAGGACGTGCATTAACCCCAAATTTGCAACTGGGTAGCGTTAGCATGCGCCTAACACTAACACTAATGTTAACCACCGCTGCTGTCGTCACTCAAACGGCTACGTTAAACATCTTATCAACAACCTGTATGAACGTTAGTGTGGTCAATGTCATCAATGCTAACTAATTAGCCCGTTGAACAGTGTTATTTTGGTGACTTTTGTGGCTTTCTGTGATACAATGTCACGATGTAGCCTCTCAGAGTGTTATGTCACACCGACTGAATAGACTGAATAGCTTAGCACTTCCAGTCGTTCCTTCACAATAAAGGTTGCAACAAACTGCAACAAATTGCAGATTATCAGGTTCACAACGCGTCGCCATGCGTTGTGAAAATAGCTGATCTACAAGCTCACAACGCCTCGCGATGCGTTGTGAAAATAGGGAGATGGAGAGAGAGCGAGAGGGACGTAGAGAATACTCAAATACCTTGAGTAAAAATACTTCACAGTACTCAAAATGAGTAAAAATACTTAAAAGTACTGAAAATGAGTAAAAATACTTACAGCTTGATAAAGAATCAGAATCAAACTTTATTGTCACATCACATTACAGGTAATATGGGTGAAATTCTTAATTGTACAAGCCCATTAATGCAGTTAAAAGATAGAAGAGGTAGAAGTACAGTAAAGTGCATTTTAGAGAGTGGCTTAATGTACGTAATAAGTTAAGGAAAAACAAAAATGTGTCTGTAATTAAAATATAGTTCATATCTACATAAACACACAGTTCAGTGAGCTCAGTGCACAGTGTCCGCAAGTTTAGTTCTCATTCAACAGCCTAATTACTGCAGGGTAAAAGCTGTTCAAGAGTCTAGTGGTGCTGCTACCGATGCTCCTCCATCGTTTGCCTGGCCGAGGGTGTCGCAGCGGCTTGAACAAACCGTGGCTGGGGTGGAAAGTGTCCTTGATGATGCTTCCAGCCTTAGCCACACATCTTTTTTCATGTATGGCCAGGAGAGGGGGAAGCTCACCGCCCACGATCCGCTGTGCCGTTCGCACCACTCTCTGTAGTGCCTTGCGTTCGGCTGTGGTACAGTTTCCGAACCAGGCAGTGGTGCCGCTCTAGTTCAGTGGTTTTCAACCAGTGGTCCGGGGACCACCAGTGGTCCTTGGGGGGCTACCAGGGGGTCCCCAGCTAAATTAGTTAACATAGCCTCAGAATCATTTTAACCACTTAGCTTTAGCTATTCAAAAATAGCAGATATACAAGCTCATAGCGCGGCACCGAGTGCCGCGCTATGAGCTTGTAGATCTGCTATTTTTGAAAAATCTTGAAAATGTGTGCAAATCTTTGAATATATTAATTTTTCAAAGAGAACATTATCTCAAATCTTTGCTTCTGGGGTCCCTGGCACAAGGCATTTTCAGATGGTGGTCCGCGGCCAAATGTATATCAATTTAGGGGTCCCTGGCATGAAAAAGGTTGAAAACCACTGGTCTAGTTAACTGTAATTAACTGTATGTTAGTTGTCTATTTGTCCTGGTGAGGGGAGGAAAAAAGTGGGATGGCGACTTCACGTGACTTGACTTCATGCACAAGCCTTATTTTCTTTATGGAAAAAATGCCTAATTTCAGTATAGCAATGTATACAGCTACATTTTGATTCATTATTGTTATTAATAAAACAAACTCATGTGTCAATGTCAACTCAAGCCTACCCGTTTTCTGTGCAAGGGAACCTTACAAGCTGGTTTAAGTTCAACTTCAACTGCAAGCAGGGAAGACAGAAGGGAGACAGTAGCCTGACAAAATAGAACAGCTTTGTGTGATAGCTCATTATTTTCAGAATAAACACCAATACCTTTGCATGCTTGCGAGTTGAAAAGCGTGAGAGAGGGGTCCCTCTGGAATAGGGGGTTCCCCTGGAAGACTGTTGGAATGATAGATGTTGTGTCATTATGCATGCTTGGATGTGGACAGTATGCGAAGGCAACATACTGTTCAGTGCTAAAAAAAACTAAAACACAGCGAATGCCTACATTAAATGCAATAATCAGTGGTGGAAAGTAACCAAGTACATTTACTCAAGTACTGTACTTAACTCATTCACTGCCAGACTTAATTCTGGCTGTGTTTGCCCGCTGCCAGACATTTTAGCTTTTTTATACCTTTTCAACTGGCCACAGAAAATGTATATCCGTTATGATCACTTGTCTGACTGTTTGTAAACACACCCCGTATCCGTGTGCCTCGCCCAGAGAAAAAATATTCCACCCGCGATGGTCTGACCACGTCTTAGCGGTAAGACTTTTTTAGTCAAGGTGCATAACAGCAGATACCGCATTGCGCCCTTAATTAACATATGGGCACTCCCCCAAGCGTAAAATAGGCTGGCGAGTCTTATTACTTAACTGTTTGCACTCAGCGCACCTTTCATAATAGGGATTGCGCATAAGATGGTGGCGGTTATCACCTAATTATCACCTAAGACGTGGATTTAAGACACGCAAAATAGGATCCCTGGGGTCCCTTGTTTCCCAGAATAAAGAGTAATCTCTCAAGAATCTGTTTTGAGAGATTACAGTTTTTGTGACACGCAATGCTTGTTTCATCTGTATGCAAGTGGTATGTCATCATCATCTGGTTTCTTGTAGAAAGGGTTGACAACACTTTTTTGAACATCTTAGTGTGCCTCACAACTTGCTTAACCCATTCAATCCGGGAACACGTCTGTGTCTCTTTAGATTTCTATGGCTATTCAAAAATAGCAGATCTACAAGCTCATAGTGTGGCACCAAGTGCCGCGCTATGAGCTTGTAGATCTGCTATTTTTGAAAAATCAAGAACATTTTTGCAAATCTTTGAATACATATTTTACTAAATGTCTAATGTCTTCTAAATCTTATTATTTTTTTTTAGGTATGTTGCTATATTAGTGGTGCTCCAACTTTTCCATGTCAAGGAACCCCACAATGATATGTATTTGGCCGCGGACCCCCAGTTCCAGGAACCCCCAGAAGCACAGATTGAAGTTAGAAATGTTCGCTTTAAAACATATACATATTCAAAGATTTGCACACATTTTCAAGATTTTTCAAAAATAGCAGATTACAAGCTCATAGCGCGGCACTCGGTGCCGCGCTATGAGCTTGTATATCTGCTATTTTTAACAGTCTCTCTTCAGGAAAAACTGATATCTATCACGATGTTCTAATATTTTAAAAGGACAGGTCTGCAAGACTTTCAACAGTGTGAACTGGGGCAACAAATTCAACAATGTATTTTAATGTTAGTAGCACTGCCAGGCAGAATCACCCTACCCGGCTGTGAGCCAACAATGAGTGGCAACACCCGTATCAGGGGCTCAATTCTTGTGGGCATTTCCACCTATAGTTTCACGTTGAATGTAGTTTTGCGGGATGGCTGTTGGCTTTGTCCGAGCCCTTATAGGGAAAATGTGTGATCAATTTGTGTTGACCACAGTCAAATTAAGATAATTCTTCTTGGTGAAAATCTGAAAATACAATGCTAGTTCCCTTGAGACTGCCTTCAAAAAGGTAATGTAGTACATGTGGTGTGTACCCCGAGACAAAGTGTAAATGATTCAGTGCATCAGTCAATGGACAGGACCGCTTTATGCTCAAGCAATGAGTTACGTTCCCACTGGAGTGGCAATGGCCTTTTGAAATTGTCAGATGTCCTATCTGTAATCCAGTGGTTCTAAAACTGGGGGTCGAGAGTCGACTCTCCGGGGGGTCCCCAAATTATTTTGGGGGGTCCCCAGACATTAGTTTAATGTGCAACGTTGTTTTCTCACTCGGCAGTAAACACACCACCATACAGTATAAGTGTATACAGGGCATCTGCACATTTTTAAAGTTACTATTTAATGACCTTTAAAATATTAAATTGGCCAAATTGTCAAATATTACGTAGGAAAGAGATAAACGAAAATAGTCGATCTACAATCTCACAAGTTTCAAGTTTGTAGTTCTGCTATTTTCACAATATGCATCTGTGAAACAGAGTGAAATTCAATGTAATGCCTATATATAATAATGTGCTTTACAAGGTGGGGGGTTCCCCAGTTCAAATATGATTAATTGTTGTTTTTTGAGGTGGGGGTTAGCCTTAAAAGTTTGGGAAGTTGGGAAAACATGCTATAAACTATGGTCCTGTTTTGTCCGAAGAGGAGACACTCCAGTACACACTTCATGTGTCTGGTGTTGTCTTAAATAAAGTCAGGGAACGTGGCCTGCCACACAAATTTGGTTCAGACGTTCAGTTGTACTTTCAGTTCTCTCTCACTTCCAAGTGTCTTTACAGTGTCTCCCTCTGTTTGTGAAGCCTTGCAGTCAGGTGCAGCGCTCGATTAAATAGAGACAATCCTGATTAGCCACAAACACAAACACCTGCCAATCAATAAACCCTGGCACTGCTCCAATGAGCCACTCCTCCCACCTCCACCCACAGCAGAGCCCAAATCACACCCCACTACCACACCCGCCATGATCTTAAAGGAGTAGTTCACCCCCAAAAATGTTTTCTTTTCTATCAAATACTTAAGTACAGTACTTGTGTATATGTACTTAGTTACTTTACATGTCTATCTAAAGTTTCATGTCCTTTCACAAAAAGAACATCACAGAGATACAAATGTTACTCAATGTGGCCACTAGATGGTGATGTCAGTCTTACATTATTTCATCCACATTGGTACCGCACCCACTCTACTTGTTGATGCTGTCGGGCAGAAACCTCATATCTCTATATTAAATCTTTTCGTAATGTAATGACCTACTTCATCAAATTACAGTGTCACACAAAAGTAGCAAAAATAGCCGATCTACAAGCTCACAACGCGCTGTGATGTGGCACGTTGTAAGCTTGTAGATTGGCTATTTTTGTATTATTATAACTAGAAGTTCGGCCGGCTGCGCCGGCCTCACATCTAGCGCCCACGCCCACGTAGCGTCCACGCCCACGTAGCGTCCACGCCCACGTAGCGCCCACGCCCACGTAGAGACCACTTGGCAGCGCCGATCACTGGCGTAGCGTCATGAGGGCTAGTGGGGCCATGGCCCGGTCAGTGAAGATTTGCCAGGAAAATGAATTCTGCTCCGACAACAATAGACACAGCCGCCGGCCGCCAGTGACGTTACTGAAGTGATACATTGGCTGGCCCATTCACACCTTTTACAAAGCTAAAGCTGCCTACTCCTGCCTATCAATGGTCCAAGTGTGACCTGTAAAGTAGCCTAGCGTAGTCTGTAGGAGACATAAGCATGTCCTAAGAGGAGTCCAAAAGAGAATGGATCCTGGGAGTCATGAATTAAATTACAGAGGTGAGTAAATAACTACATGTGCTCAAGTACTGCACTTTACTGGATATCTATCTATCTATCTATCTATCTATCTATCTATCTATCTATCTATCTATCTATCTATCTATCTATCTATCTATCTATCTGTCTATCTCTCTATCTCTATCTCTATCTATCTCTCTCTATATATATATATACATATCTAAATGGCGAAATGGCTGGGGGGAAATGGGCAATATATTGTTATTTAATATTGTTATTTTATTATGAGTATTAATAAGTTCTGATGATTAATTATATCATATGATTATAATATTTGATTAAGATATATGATCTTATAATAATCATGGGGCATGTATAATCATTATCTAATAATCAAATAATAATACAATGAGTCATCACATCTTTTCGGTGGCGGGTGTTATACGGAAATGTGTGACCCTGTACAATCTGGTCAAAATGGTGGCCGTTTGTGTGTTGTTGCGCTCGTACACACACACACACACACACACACACACACACACACACACACACACACACACACAAGGAATGTGTGTGGAGATGGCGGCTGTTTTTGTGTGTTTGCACAACAGTGCATGTGGACACACGAATGGTGAGTTGGATGCGTCTTTTAATAATCAGAAGACGCACAGTACTGCACACACACACACACACACACACACACACACACACAGACACACACACACACACACACACACGCGCGTTGAAGTAATTTCCGTGTGCGCGCGCACACACACACATCTATTAACGGAGACGGCGTGTATTGAAATGGGGGCAGAGGTTCTGAATTGGCATCCAGTGTGTGCACAGTTTCGCTGCGAGCAAGGCAACGATGCGGGAGATTAGCTATCCACAGACGGACGGACAGGGGGTAAAACATACTCTGGCGCCATGCCTTTCGGCCTGGCGGAGACAATGAAAAAGCTAAAGTAAAGGAAAAGACCATTACTGCAACAAAAGTAGTCAACAAACTATACTATAAAACATTGGGCACATTGTCAAATAATATAAGAAAGAGGCAAACATGTTGAAAATAGCCGATCTGCAAGCTCACAACGCCTCTCAACGTGAGGGTTGTGAGCTTGTAGATCTGCTATTTTCACAATATTGACTTGTGGAACGGAGTCAAACAAAATGGGGGGGTCCCCAGTTCAAATATGATGTGGGGGGGGGGGGGGGGGGGGGGGGGCGGTGGATAGCCACTGCCCTAGTCGGACCGAAATTATCTGAAATTACAACATAATGCAGCCTAAACGTGCGTTGCACGGGGCGGTCCTGCCATTACGTTACATACCACAACATACATCATCTACAATGGACTAACGGAGCAGCAATAATAACATTCACCACACGAATATTGTTGACAAAGTGATTGCACAGCCGCTGCAGGTATGACAACCACGTTAGCGTTAGCTACATGGCAACTATCACAGCGCCCTGTCTGTCGTCGCTGCGACTGACTGATGGCTACAGCCATAGATATATGTAAACACTACAGCAAGCTCTCTGCGATGCCATTGTCTGGAAACTGCTCTTAGCGTGACAGGACCAATGAGAGTGAGCGCTTTCGTTGTTGCTAAGATACGGTGCATGGCACACGGCGTCTCTACCCCATAGCTTGTAGATCTCTCACACATGATTGGCGTAGGCTGCGTTGCCAGGTCTGACTTTGTGTCTAAGCAATGGTCGGCTTATTTTTGCGCGCTTTTGGGCTCGTTCGCATAGTGCGCACGGCAGCGCTTGTTTAGCGTACGTCAGCGCGACGTGGCAACGGACGTGGCAACGTGAAAGGGTGGTCACTTATGATTGGCTGGTGAAAAGAAACACCCGGACGTGAATTTTGAGGTGGCGAAGTGATTTGCATAAGTATTGGAGCATAATGCGTGATATTAATTGTACATCCTGCAAGTACAGTGATGGGATGCGAAGCAGCTGGTTTGACAGGCAGAATATTGAGGAATTTTGGGGGAAAATGTGGAGTTAGTTGGGCCATGTGTCTGCTTGGCCATTGAGGCGATACACTCGTGTACACTCCATGACTGTGGCCGTCAATTATGGTAGCAAGATTATTGTGCCTTGTAAAGTCTTCTACCAGTGTGCCCTCAGTATGTAAAAATGCTTGTGGTTCCAAGAATATCTAAGAACAAGTAAGATGCTCCTCAATTGTGGAACCTTCTCCCAGTTTTGGGAGACACCCTCTCTATGGTCAAGACTAGATTAAAATCCTTTCTTTTTGATAAAGATTACAGTTAGGGCCAGTGGCGTTGTGAGCTTGTAGATCGGCTATTTTCAAATAGCTTAGGTATAAAATAGGACTAAAGTGGTTGATGTATGTTTTATAATGTAATAATGTATATCTGCAAAGTAACTAGTAACTAAAGTTTTCAAATAATTGTAGTGAAGTAAAAGTACAATATTTGCCTCTGAGATGTAGAGGAGATGTATTGGAAATTGGAAATACTCAAGCACAGTACAAATACCTCAACATTGTACTTAAGTACAGTACTTGAGTACATGTACTTAGTTACTTTCCACCACTGCTTACTACCCAACCCAGCAAACTGAATGTTTGTACATTCACACCTTTGTCACATGATCCAAACCACACTTCAGCCTAAACCACTTGTGTTGTTGCTTCCTGTACATTTCTACTCTACTGACAACTCATTGTTGCCCTCTGCCTTTAACTACTTTTCTGCTGTTGTTTGTATACAGTCAATTAATCTACTATTAATGTAATGTCATTTAATTTAGTCCATGTGTCCTGTATCAAATACTACTGCTTACCACTACAAACAACAATGACACTTCAATCCTACAACATCATGTTTTTCTTTATACTTTAACTACGCCCTATGAGTCATCATTAAAACCACTTCAACCCTAGGTTCCCCATTGTGGGGCAAACATTCAGCCAAAATTGGAGATATTATTATGTTATATTTTTTCCAAAGATATTTCATGTAGGGTGAAAACAGGAGGGGTCTAGAATAGAGAGCCCTGCGGGATCCGGTCAACTAAGTATACTGTAGGTATTAATCTCTTTATCTGCTACACTTCTTGCTATTTTATGTATTCATTATCTTACACACCAGAGAGGCAGGAAACCACCAGAAAACCAGACCTGCCTAAAGTTACATCCTCCCTCCAGACCACACAGGATGACTCACCATGAAAACGATCAACTACCTCCCTCTGTTGAATTGACCGGTTGCAGTTCGGTGCAATTTTGGGATTCTGGTGCAAGTGTTTGCAAGCCGTTGTAAGTGGTTGCAGTTGCAACTTGTTGTGTCATTGGTCTGGACTGGCCTTTAGTGCATGGTGGAGAAAGTGGTTCTCAAATATTTTCATGTCAAGGACCCCGACATCATATGTAATTAGCCGCAGACCCCCATCTGAAATGATTTAGCACCAGTGTCAACTGAAGATTTGTTTTAAATATTTCAAAACGTTTGATTAGCATAAGTATAAAACATTATTACAGTGGTTAAAGTGTTCTTCATTTTAGTGAGGACCCCCTGGGACCCCCTCAAGGACCCCTGGCCTCCCCAGACCTCACTTTGAGAACCACTGGTCTAATACACAACCACAAGGTTCAAGGCTGTTCTTTATTGTTACATTGCATACAGGTTCATAAGAGTAAACTTATTTTAGTTTGTCTTCTTCCAGACAATGCAGCAGCATTTTATTCATGTATTGTCTTACACACCAGCATATAGAGGCAGGACCAGACCCATAGAAAGAGAGAGTTCCGTCACGCTTTGATCTCGCCTCTGGCTGCTATGGGCTGTAGTTCCAAACATTGGAACTTCCTCATTGAGACAGACAGAGCATTTCTGCATTCCATTCTTACAATGGTGCTAGTGTTGTCACTCTCATACTAGATCACGCTGGGCAGGACACACCAGCATATAGAGAGGCAGGAAACCACCAGAAAACAAGACCTAAAGTTACATCCTCCCTCCAGACCACAGGATGACTCACCATGCAAATGATCAACTATCTTCCTGTGTCTCTAAACACGCTACATTTCATATACATGTTTATAATAATCATCTTTCTCATACACTTTAAATGGTCAAATAAATGATAAACGTACAGGTACAGTATACACATTGCACCTTTATCCAAAGTAGCCTACTGTACAAATTTGGTTTTAGCTCAACCCAGCTGATGGCTGCCCACAGAGGAGTGCAGAGCTAGTTAGGGCTTAAGTGTCTTGCTCAAGGACACTTAGACCTGTCATATTCGACACATTGATGGCCAGGCCTGGAATTGAACCTGGGACAACTGGACACTCCTGCTCCCCAGGAGGGCTCTCTAACCATTCAGCTATGCCCCCAAATAATCATCAAGTCCAAAGTAAACCACACAAAAAACACCTTTATTCAAATGTTCTTTGTGCATCATTTAATATGTAATATATTTCATATTAGTATAGACCAGAACCCGAACTGTTAAAATGCTTCAAAAGTATTCAACATTTTTGATGAATTTTCAAACTATTTAGAAAATGTTGATTAGCATAAGTAAAACATTATTACAGTAGTTCAAATGTCCTTCATTTTAGTTTTGTCCCCACTGGGGTGTTTGGGGGGCCATGTTTGATGTTTTTTAAAGGCCTGAAATGGATTGGAAAGCTGTTTATTTATATATATATTTTAAATAATAATTTGAGGAGATCTCATGGGCCCCCCTCATGAGATCTCCCCAAACAGAACTGCAGCAAGCAGGAATTAAACTCATGACCCATGGATCACCAGTCCAGTTAACAACCCCCTGCACCAAATAGTCTACCTTCCTCAAAGAAGGAAGTTGTGGGAAGATACAGGGACATTACAATATGTTCTTTCTTGCCAATAAGGCAAGAGAGAACATACAGTCAGGAGGGGGCCCCATGACTGACCCCATTTTAAAAAAAATGCCACGACAACACTGCTTCACCAGGGCCCCCTACTTTTGAAAGTTTGACTGTTTGGGGGCCCATGCTGCCCAGGCCTGGAATGGATTGGAAAGCTGTTTATTTATATATATTTTAAATAATAATTTGAGGAGATCTCATGGGGCCCCCTCCTGACTGTTTGGGGGCCCATGTTGTCTGTTTTTTTAAGTAGTTAAACATGCTGTAGTGTTGCGCACATCCTTCCCAGTGCTGGTGCCAGGTTCAAGTAAGATTACTGTAGAGAATGAGGGAGACCGCCTGATGAAGGCCAAATGATGGCCGAAACGTTGTGTCGTGGATCCATGTGCTTGTTTTAACTAATAAATAAGTGCACTGATGGAGCAAATGGCTGTGTGCGGTCTCCCTCATTCTCTACAGTCTGTTTTTTAAAGGCCTGGAATGGATTGGAAAGATGTTTATTTCTATGTATTTTTTTTTTTTTACGTTTTTTTTTTTTTCATGGGGCCCCCTGCCTGTGATGTGGCCCAGGCGGCTGCCGAGGCTTGCCTACAGCAAAGCACGGCCCTGGTCCCCAGACCCCACTTTGAGAACCACTGGTCTAATACACTACCACAAGTTTCAAGGTTGTTCTTTATTGTTACATATTGTGTACAGGTACATAAGAGTAAACTTATTTTAGTTTTTCTTCTTCCAGACAATGTAGCAGCATTTTATTCATTTATTGTCTTACACACCAGCATATAGAGGCAGGACCAGACCCATAGAAAGAGAGAATTTCGTCACGCTTTGATCTCGCCTCTGGCTGCTATGGGCTGTAGTTCCAAACATTGGAACTTCCTCATTGAGATAGACAGAGCATTTCCGCATTCCATTCTTACAATGGGAGTCTATGCGAGTGTCGTCACTCTCATACTAGATCACGCTGGGGAGGACACACCAGCATAAGCAGGAAACCACCAGAAAACAAGACCTAAAGTTACATCCTCCCTCCAGACCACAGGATGACTCACCATGCAAATGATCAGCCTTCCTCTGTCTCTAAACACGCTACATTTCATATACATGTTTATAATAATCATCTTTCTCATACACTTTAAATGGTCAAATAAATGATAAATGTACAGTACAGTATACACATTGCACCTTTATCCAAAGTAGCCTACTGTACAAATTTGGTTTTAGCTCAACCTAGCTGATGGCTGCCCACAGAGGAGCGCAGAGCTAGTTAGGGGTTAAGTGTCTTCCTCAAGGACACTTAGACCTGTCATATTCGACACATTGATGGCCAGGCCTGGAATTGAACCTGGGACAACTGGACACTCCTGCTCCCCAGGAGGGCTCTCTAACCATTCAGCTATACCCCCAAATAATCATCAAGTCCAAAGTAAACCACACAAAAAAACACCTTTATTCAAATGTTCTTTGTGCATCATTTAATATGTAATATCTTTCATATTAGTATAGACCAGAACCCGAACATTATCCAACTCACACTCCTCATTATCTAGCCTCCCCATCACCAAATATGTAACAATGGTAATTAACAATTAGGTTACTTAACTAACGTCATCACCAATCCATAAATTTAAAAAATCCATTAATAATGTATTTTACCCTTACATCCAAGAGTCAAAGGTCAAAGTGAAAATCAAGCAGAACAGACGGGTGGATTTTCATGAAACTGTGTGACCTGATCACATGGTTACCTTTGAGTTAAGAAGATCTGTTATGGAAGAAAATACATTTACAATCAGGTTGACAGAAAACTAACATTCTAAATACAAAATGTAAATATAGCTGCAAGCAGCGATAATACGGGGCCAGTGAATAGAGAGAGAGAGAGACATGGAAACGGAATAGATTGAAGAGAGAGAGAGTGACATGGAAACAATAGATTGATGAGAGAGAGAGATGTAAACATAATGGTTTGATTGGACATCTCAACCTACTGCCATTAACAGGATTCGAACTCTCAACCTTCAAGACTAATAAGCTGCAACACTACCTATAGTGCTATAGCTTTGTCCAGGCTGATATTGTCTGTTGAAGATCATAAACTCTTGCCTTCTTTCATGAACCAAGCCCCTGTTTCACTAACACTAAGATCACTCGTTCACAAACCATTTACCAATGAAGAAATTGTACATCTCCTCAGAACCAAAACTAGTGAAAGTAGCCGATCTACAAGCTCACAAACCATGAAAAGTTGTGAGATTGTAGATCAGCTATTTTCAGAATGAAGTATGTCATACGTTGAAAAAACGTACTCTCAAATAAGCATTTCAGGTTATCTTTACCATTTGCACATGTATTCATTGATACAGTCATGTTGTTTGGAATTCAACTTAAATTAAGTCTGCATCAAGTGAGGCTTGAACTGGCGACCTTGAGATTGTGAGGCCTTCATTTAAGGGAGACGCCATTGGCCCAACAGATAAATAACTGTGAAAAAGGAGATCACACAGATGATACAGTTTCACGCAAATAGCTGAAAAATCCTGGGTTTAAGTGTTTTTCAAACTGCTCAAAATTGCGGACAATCTAAGGGCGGAGCTTACTGCTCAAAGCGATAGATGTGTTCCTCATGAGTCAAGGCACAAGTGTAAGCAAGTTTCACGACTTTCTGCGAAACGAGGCATGACTTTTGCCTGTTTAAAGTTTGCATTTTCAAAAAATTGCTATAGCGCCCCCCTTTGGCCAATTGGAGTGAGATTAGTTTCAGTGATATTTGGAATGACTCTCTACATTACTGCAACGTTTCAAAGAAATGTGAGTCTTGCATGTATGTGTTAGGGGCAGATGAATAATTTTCATAAAACTGCAATAGTTCCTCCTGGGATTTTTGAGTAATCTGCACAAAACATTTTACACATGAACTTAGGACCTTTGCCGACAAAACAAAAGCGGCGGATTTTCCATAAGTGAAAAAATGCAGAAGTTATGAGCCAATGGCTGTTTTTCATATAATTCAAAATGGTGGGCGATCTAAAGGTCAGAGGTCAAAAGTCAGACCACGAAAGTTGTCGGGCATGAAGAGACGCATGTGTGTATCGAAGTTTCATGGTTGTAGGTCAAACAGGGCATGAGTTGTACCTGTTCAAAGTTGGCACTTTCAATTGAGTGCTATAGCGCCACCCTTTGACGAATGAGTGTGAGAATTATTTCTTGGTAGTTTTTCATGAGCATCTACCATATGGCCGAGTTTCGTAAAAAGCGTATGCACGGTTAAGCCAGAACTGGCAAAAACAAGTATTTTTCAAACTGCTCAAAATTGCGGAAAATCTAAGGGCGGAGCTTAATGGTCAAATCGATACGTGTGTTCCTCATGAGTCAAGGCACATGTGTAAGCAAGTTTCACGACTTTCGGCCAAACGAGGCATGACTTATGCCTGTTTAAAGTCTGCCTTTTCAAAAAATTGCTATAGCGCCCCCTTTTGGCCAATTGGAGTGAGATTGGTTTCAGTGATATTTGGAATGACCCTGTACATCTCTGCCAAGTTTCAAAGAAATGTGAGTCTGCATGTATGTTTTAGGCACAGATGAATAATTTTCATAAAACTGTAATAGTTAAAATCTATCTCCTCCTGGGATTTTTGAGCAATCTGCACGAAACGTTTAACACTTGAACTTTGGACCACTGCCTACAAAAATTTCCAACGGATTTTCCATAAGTGAAAAAATGCAGAAGTTAGGAGCCAATGACTGTTTTTCATATAATTCAAAATGGTGGGAGATCTAAAGGTCAGAGGTCAAAAGTCAGAGGGTGAAAGTTGTTCAGCATGAGGAGACACATATGTGTATCCAAGTTTCATGGCTCTAGGTCAAACAGGGCATGAGTTGTACGTGTTCAAAGTTGCCATTTTCAATTGAGTGCTATAGCGCCACCTTTGGACGAAAGATTGTGAGAATTATTTCTTGATCGTTTTTCATGACCATCTACCATATGGCCGAGTTTCGTAAAAAGCGACTGCACGGTTCAGCCAGAACTGCGAAAAGTGGCAGAAGAAGTGACAGAATACTGCCAATAACAATACGGTTCCAGAGCTGAGCTCTGGCCCCGTAAATATAAATCACATACAACAGAAATGATTTTTGATCCAATAAATATGCACATTTGGCATTCTATATATTTCTCCCACTACAGATCAAAGGTCAAGGTCAAAATGACATAATTATATCTCTGGAATGTTGAGACCTAAGACCAGTTGGTGATGTCTTATTGTTTTCCATTCATGAAGGAACATGGAGTGACCCTGTGTTTATCAGCATGGAAGATATATTTTGTGTAAGATATGTATTCCAATCAATCAACTGTATTGTCACAACACAATTACAGGTAACAGTGAGGTGAAACTTTTGTTCATGCAGGCTTTCTAGGTTGCAGTTCAAGGGGTAAAAAGAGAATTAGAAGTAAAGAATGGAAAATAAAATGAGCATTAAAAAGCTGCATGTTAAAGAACAGTATCATGTAATTTAAAGAGGTCCTAAAATCACACGTAGTGCATTCAATAAAGTGCATGTCAGTATCATGTATAAAGAATCAGTATATATTATGTCTACTTTTAATGACACTAAATGTATTTAGACCTGTAAGGAATGAGCTGCATCTTTATTGTCTCCGCCAGGCCGATAGGCATGGCGAGAGAGTATGTTCCCCCCGTCCGTCCGTCCGTCCGTCCGTCCGTCCGTCCGTGTGTGTGTGTGTGTGTCCGTCCTTCTGTCTGCGAGCAGCTAATCTCCGCCACCGTTGGCCCGGTCGCTGTGAAACTGCGCACACACACTCCTTGGATGCCACAGCAGCACCTCTGCCCCACATTTTTTAGATCAGCCTGTCTTAGCGCCACCATGAGACAGACTTTTGCAAAACACATTTTTTGCTATTACTCCTACAGATTTTGTCCAAAAATCGGTACACAGTATCTCAGTATCTCTATAGCCATGTGATCAACACGGATCTGTCTGATTTTCCATATTCCATCATGATTGGCTAAAATTGGCTTCCAAAGTTTAGAGGATTGGTACATTATGAACAAAATGCTTCAAATTATGAACGCAGCATGCGATTTCCGTGAAATTTTCCACAGAGATTCCCACTTGGCCCAGGAAGAAATGCCACTTGAAAACGTTCACATCAGCCCCATGGTGGCGCTATAACAGGCCGATTCACGTTTTTAGCTATAACTGCACCAATCTGTGTGAAACTTTGCACCCAAACTCCCTAGATACCAAGGAAAAACGTTTGCCCTACATTTTTCACATATACCTTTTAGAGCGCCACCAGCAGGCTGAGTTTTGTAATACACATTTTTTGCTGTTACTCCTTCAGATTCTGTCCAAAAATCACGCAAATCGGTATACAGTATCTCTATAGTCATGTGATCAACATGGATGTGTCCGATATTTCATATTCCATCCGACTTGGCTAACATTGCCTTCCAAAGTTTGCAGGATAGGTCCCTTTTGAACAAAATTCCTCAAATCACGAACGCAGTGTGCGATTTCCGTGAAATTTTGCAAGCACATTCCCACTAGGCCGAGGAAGAAATGCCACCCTTTTCACATTGGCCTGTTATAGCGCCACCAGCAGGTCTAATTTAGCAAACCACATTTTTGGAACAAAATGCCTCAAATCATGAATGCAGTGTCCGATTGTCATGCAAGGCCTGAGAAGAAATGGCACCCTTTTCACATTGGCCTATTGTAGCGCCACCAGGAGGCCATAATAACCTACCTGACCTGGCGGAGACTTGTGCTCCGAGGAGCACTTTTTCTAGTTTCAGCCTCTTTTGCAAAAAAAGAGGAAGAAAGATCTGAATTTACTAAAGAAGAAGTTAAAAAAATATGCTGAGCTCATGACATGAAGTGTAGCATCTCTACACTCCCCCCTCCTCTCTCTCTCTCTCTCTCTCTCTCTCTCTCTCTCTCTCTCTCTCTCTCTCTCTCTCTCTCTCTCTCTCTCTCTCCTACATCAGCAGTAATACCACATAAGTTTATAAAGCTCTAAATGGTCTGGCACCTTCCTACCTCTATGACTGCCTAGAGAGACATGTTCCAAACCGGACCCTCAGGTTTTCAAGTGCTGACCTACTCGAGGTGCCTAAAATGACATATAAAAAATACGGTGAAGCAGCATTCTGCTTTTACGGACCAACAGTGTGGAATAAACTCCCATTACACCTAAAACAGGCAGCCTCTGTCGATAGCTTTAAAGCACAGCTCAAGACCTATTTCTTCACTCTTGCTTTTAGCTGACTCTTTGGTTGATTTTTAAGTCCTCACTGTATTGCCTATTTTAATGTTTTATGCTTTTGCTTTTATTTTATTTTATTTTTTGTTTGCTTTATTGTTAAATTGGTTGTAACTGTAACTGTATTCTTGCTCTGTAAAGCACTTTGCGCTGCATTTCATGTCATGAAAGGTGCTATACAAATAAAGTTTATTACGGGGACAGAGCTCTGCTCTGTACACGTATTGTTATTGGCAGTATTCTGTCACTTCTTCTTCTTCTTCTTCTTCTTCTTCTTCTGCCACTTTTCGCAGTTCTGGCTGAACCGCGCTGTCGCTTTTTACGAAACTCGGCCATATGGTAGATGGTCATGAAAAACGATCAAAAAATAATTCTCACAATCTTTCGTCCAAAGGTGGCGCTATAGCACTCAATTGAAAATGCCAACTTTGACCAGGTACAACTCATGCCCTGTTTGACCTACAGCCATGAAACTTGGATACACATATGCGTCTCCTCATGCTGAACAACTTTCACACTCTGACTTTTGACCTCTGACCTTTAGATCTCCCACCATTTTGAATTATATGAAAAACAGTCATTGGCTCCTAACTTCTGCATTTTTTCACTTATGGAAAATCCGTTGGAAATTTTTGTAGAAAGTGGTCCAAAGTTCAAGTGTGAAACGTTTCGTGCAGATTGCTCAAAAATCCCAGGAGGAGATAGATTTTAACTATTACAGTTTTATGAAAATTATTCATCTGTGCCTAAAACATACATGCAGACTCACATTTCTTTGAAACTTTGCAGAAATGTACAGGGTCATTCCAAATATCACTGAAACCAATCTCACTCCAATTGGACAAAAGGGGGCGCTATAGCAATTTTTTGAAAAGGCAGACTTTAAACAGGCATAAGTCATGCCTCGTTTGGCCGAAAGTCGTGAAACTTGCTTACACATGTGCCTTGACTCATGAGGAACACATCTATCGCTTTGACCAGTAAGCTCCGCCCTTAGATTGTCCGCAATTTTGAGCAGTTTGAAAAATACTTGTTTTTGCCAGTTCTGGCTTAACCGTGCATACGCTTTTTACGAAACTCGGCCATATGGTAGATGCTCATGAAAAATTACCAAGAAATAATTCTCACACTCATTCGTCAAAGGGTGGCGCTATAGCACTCAATTGAAAGTGCCAACTTTGAACAGGTACAACTCATGCCCTGTTTGACCTACAACCATGAAACTTCTATACACACATGCGTCTCTTCATGCCCGACAACTTTCGTGGTCTGACTTTTGACCTCTGACCTTTAGATCGCCCACCATTTTGAATTATATGAAAAACAGTCATTGGCTCCTAACTTCTGCATTTTTTCACTTATGGAAAATCCGTTGGAAATTTTTGTAGGCAGTGGTCCAAAGTTCATTTGTAAAATGTTTCGTGCAGATTGCTCAAAAATCCCAGGAGGAGATAGATTTTAACTATTACAGTTTTATGAAAATTATTCATCTGTGCCTAAAACATACATGCAGACTCACATTTCTTTGAAACTTGGCAGAAATGTACAGGGTCATTCCAAATATCACTGAAACCAATCTCACTCCAATTGGACAAAAGGGGGCGCTATAGCAATTTTTTGAAAAGGCAGACTTTAAACAGGCATAAGTCATGCCTCGTTTGGCCGAAAGTCGTGAAACTTGCTTACACATGTGCCTTGACTCATGAGGAACACATCTATCGCTTTGACCAGTAAGCTCCGCCCTTAGATTGTCCGCAATTTTGAGCAGTTTGAAAAACACTTAAACCCAGGATTTTTCAGCTATTTGCGTGAAACTGTATCATCTGTGTGATCTCCTTTTTCACAGTTACTTATCTGTTGGGCCAATGGCGTCTCCCTTAAATGAAGGCCTCACAATCTCAGGGTCGCCAGTTCAAGCCTCACTTGATGCAGACTTAATTTAAGTTGAATTGCAAACAACATGACTGTATCATTGAATACATGTGCAACTGTTAAAGGTAATGATGAAATGCTTCTTGGAGAGAGTATGTTTTTGCAATGTATGACAAACTTCATTGTGAAAATAACCGATCTACAATCTCAAAACTTTTCAGATAGCAACATGTTTCTGAGCTTGTAGATCGGCTGCTTTCACTGGTTCACTTTTATCTTCAACAGATGACCTCAGCCTGGACAAAGCTATAGCCCTATAGGTAGTGTCTCAGCCTGTGAATCCAAAGGTCGAGAGTTTGATTCCTGTCAATGGCAATAGGTTGAGATGTCAATGGGTGAGGTTTTTCACCTGGGATTGCCCCCCTGCGTCCTATATATGACCACCTCAGCTGGGTTGGGCTGAAAAGAATATTCGCCTGTTGGAATCATTTGCTTTGTCTCTATTTCAATCTATTCCCTTTCCATGTCTTATTGTGCTATTATTGCACTTTGCTTTTTGTCTGTCTGTCTGTGGGTGGGTCATTCCACTTTTCAATTGCATTGCACAAAACATAAGTGCATCAAATAATGCATGTGCAATTGTTAAAGATAACATGAAATGCTAATTTGAGAGTATTTCATGTTAAAGATAACATGAAATGCTTATTCAAAAGTATTGTTGTCAAAACTCTCTCTCTCTTCAATCTATTCCGTTTCCATGTCTCTCTCTCTCTCTATTCACTGGCCCCGTATTATCGCTGCTTGCAGCTATATTTATTATTATTATTATTATTATTATAAAGTTACTTCAAAAGGAAGTAACTTGTCAGAGCTGTTCACATGAAAGAATGGAGCGCACTCTGCCCTGCATTCTACTCTGTGAGTATATTCATATTATTACAGATCTGTTATATCACCATTATTACTAATAACTTGGTTGTACATAGCCTAAACATTTTGTTCAGCTGCTGAGTCTGAATACAGTAAAACATGTCAATGGAATATATGACGTAGTTGATTTCCACCTTTTGCAGCTTCATCATTTCAACAATATTTTAAATGTATCACTGACATCACAGAGTTGACCAATTACCATATGGTCATCTTAGATCGTGTCATATTAAGAGCTGTGTTCCAAAACTAATCAAATGAGCTTAAGCATTTTTTTCCCTTCCAAACACAGACGTGATCAAATGTTTATTTTTGGAACACAGTTCTTATATGACGCGATCTAAGATGACCCTATGGTAAGATACCCAGGGGTAGCGGGAGAAACGTCAGGACTTCGTTACTCTCTAACACATTGGTTCTCAAAGTGGGGTCCGGGGACCCCCAGGGGTCCTTGCAAACAATTATTTTTGAGTGGTGCAAGCCACTCCAAGGACTGACTTTGTGTGTGTGTCTGTCCGTCCGTTTGCGGACGGCCTCAACAGCTGCGGCTGATTGCAACACAAACATGCAACCAGTTACACTAATTATACACAACAAACAGGAGTGCAACACGCACACGCACACACACACACACACACACACACACACACACACACACACACACACACACACACACACACACACACACAATACTTAAATATGAGTAAAAATACTTTAAAGTTCCTGAACTGAGTAAAAATACTTAAAATGAGTAAAAATACTTAAATTGAGTAAAAATACTTAAAAACACGTAAAAGTCAGTAAAAACATTTAAAAGTACTTAAAATTAGTAAAAATGCTTTAGAGTCATCAAAGTCTGTAAAAAGTAACTAATTTAAGTCAAAGCACTAGAAAATTACTAAATTGAGTAAAAATACTTGCGCACGCACATTCACATGCGCGCGCACGCACACACACTAAAACAACCCATCTACAATTTGAGTAAACATACTTTAAGTACTTAAAAGTAACTTAAGTGAGTTAAAATATTTAAAAGATGTTTCTACCAAAATAAAGTTATTTTAAAGCAGTCTTAGGTTAATAATAGCTTAATGAAATGAACTCATGAAAGGCACCACTCTCTTCACACTGGGTGTGATTTATTTTTTAATCGTGAAAATTCTTATCTCAATATTTTAAGATGGGGGGTCCGCTGCATATACAGTACGGAGACACCATCTAGTGGTGCAGTGGTTCTCAACCTTTTCAGGTGACCCCCCCCCAAAAAATAATCATATTTGAACTGGGGACCCCCCACCCTGATAAGCACTTGGAGTTGTAGGAGTTGAGGCATTATAGTTCCGGTCCCACAGATAAATATTGTGAAAATAGCAGATCTACAAGCTCACACCCCCCTGGGGGTCCCGACCCACTGATCGAGTGTGTGCTTCTATAGTTCTGTTTCTCAAAGTGGGGTCCATCCAGGGACCCCCAGGGGTCCTTGAGAGGGCCAGGGGGCCCCCAGCTAAATGAGTGATAGTTAAGAGAACCAAATGGACCCTTATATGTCTGTAACTCTGAGTGTACAAATGGAACCAAATGGACCCTTATATGTCTGTAACTCTGAGAGTGTACAAATGGAACCAAATGTATATGTCTGCAGTGTTGGGCGCGTTACTTTAAAAAAGTAATTTGTTATAGTTACTAGTTACTTCTCCAAAAAAGTAACTGAGTTAGTAACTGAATTACTCTATTGTAAAAGTAACTAGTTACTAGGAAAAGTAATTATTTGCGTGAAAAAGTTGTACTATGTCAAAGAATTTGGATTGTTTTTGGGAGCAGGTTTCACAAGCCAGGTGCATAGAGTAGAACAGCATAGACAGGTACTTACTACTTACACATAATAACCTTTGCCATGAGGGAGAAATAAACTTCAATATATGTATTGCACTTCAATATAATATTTATTGCGCCTCAACGCACAGCAACTGGTAGATAACAACAGTAAAACAGGTGTAATTGCCTACACCAGTGGTTCTCAAACTTTTTGACAGTCCAGTTTTTAAGTCTCAATATATTGAAATACGTTTTTTTTTTTAAAGTAACCTATTTTCCATTAAGTGACAGTTGTGCTAGTCAAAATTCTTCCTTAATTTGGCTTAAAGCTTTACAGAGCAACATGTTCACATACATTTGTCAACTATGAAGAACAACACTGGACTACACTACAGTGCTTTTAGTGTAAATTAAAGAAAAACTGTCTTAGTTACAACTTCAGACAAGACAACTGGTATGGTACTGGTAGACAATACTGTAGCCTACTTCAAGTATTTTCTTTGAGCAGAATAAACAGTTAAACAACAACAAGTGCTTTTAACACTAGTGTGAATTAAAGACACACACACACACACACACACACACACACACACACACACACACACACACACACACACACACACACACACACACACACACACACACACACACACACTAAATTGGAGTTGCTTTGGACAGACGTGGACAAACGCTCCCCCCCGGCACACAACGTGCACGTCACGTGTACATTCTTTCCTTTCCTTTCAATAAAGGTAAAGTAGTGCTTGTACCGCCAATTCGTGACTCGCCATCTCTTCTCTACTGGTCTGGTTGTTAAAGTTAGTTTATTTGTGTGTGTGCCACTGCCACGCTGGGTTTGTGTGTAAAAAATAACCATGAAGATATAAATACCAAGGATTCGTCAGTGATGTTATGTCACTGCTTAAACAGCGTTGAGTCCGTGTTACTTCTTGGTTGCGTAACAGCAAAAAGTAAGAGACATCACTGTCGTATCCTTGGTATTTTTTCTAACCGTGTCATGTTTGCAGCAGGAGCAGCAGCCCCAGCCTGTAGTAGCGATGCGCGCACAGACACACACACACACACACACACACACACACACACACACACACAGACACACACACACTGTCAGCCGGCCCGTGGTAACAGAAAGCTTGGGGACGCTTGACATAGTAACGGAGCACATTTCATTGTCAGTAACGGTAACAGCGTTGTCACGATGGAATTGTAATTAATTAGATTACTCGTTACTGGAAAAAATAACGGCGTTAGGTAACGCCGTTTATTTAAACGCCGTTATGCCCAACACTGTATGTCTGTAACTCTGAGAGTGTACAAATGGAACCAAATGGACCCTTATATGTCTGTAACTCTGAGAGTGTACAAATGGAACCAAATGGACCACTTATATGTCTTTAACTCTGAGAGTGTACACATGGAACCAAATGGACCCTTATATGTCTGTAACTCTGAGAGTGTACAAATGGAACCAAATGGACACGTACTGTACGTGTCCGTTTCCATTTGGTTCTATGTGTACACTCTCAGAGTTGTTGGAGTCTATGGCCTAATGCAGTGGTTCTTAAAGTGGGGTCTGGGGACCCCCAGGGATCCTTGAGGGGGTTCCCAGGGGGGTCCCCAGATACATTAGATAATACAGAATCAAAATCTAACCACTTTAACCCTATATACATTGGCTCATTGAAAATAACAGATCAGACGTGATCAGATCAAATGTGACACGTTGTGAGCTTGTAGATGTGCTATTTTCATTTACTTATTTATGTTGAATATTTTTTAAACATTTTAACACATTGACTGACTTTTATAAGGCAATCTTGGGTGGAATCCTCCCCACTTATATCTCCTCAAAATTTGAGGTGGTAAAAAATGGCCTCAATCTCAGATCTAATGCATGGATACGTTGTGTAATCCCGGATTTTTCATCTGAGGTGGGCAAAAAATGCCTTGCTTTTCATGGTCCTTGGGCTTGGAACGACCTCCAAAAGAGTTTGAAACTTGCCACACTTATCTCTGTGCGAAGGTTTAAAGTTTCATTGTTGAGAAACTTGCTCATACCTGTAATTGTTTGGATGTCTTAAAAAAAAAAGGAGAAACTATGTCATTGTACATGTGGGTAAAATTCTATGAATTGCTACATGTAAAAATTTGATTAGTTTCCTGGTAGGTTACTTGGTTTGGTTTGAGCTGAGTAAAAAAAAAATGTTTTAGTTTCACTAGGAGATTTGTTTTAAGGTTCCTGTGAGTCATGGATGTATTAATATTACTGTTGTACTGATTTGTACTGTTTGTTTTAGCAGTGATGTGAAATTTTTAATCTGCCCCTTGGCCAGTTCCCACTTGTAAAAGAGACTCTGTCTCAATGTGTTTTACTGGTTAAATAAAGGTTAAATAAAAATAAAAATAAAAACTGAGTTAAAACCTCGTTCATAGCTGCCCTTGCCAGCTATTTTGAGTATTCTGACCAATCTTAGCAGGCCCACAGAATACTTTGTGCTAGGACTATGAACACTTGGAATATCTCAAATCGAAGAATAGAATCTCCACTTTTATCATGAAAAGAAAGTGAGTTGATAGCATGTTCCGTTTTTTAGCTAGAGCTAGTTGAATACAGCTTGTGTTCACCAAAAAAAGCTCTTTTTCTCTAGAAAGAGAGTTATGGCCATTTTAGTGAAATGGACACATGCAGGCAGAAAAATCATTTCAAAAGTGATCTGACATTTATTTGCACCTTCAGTGACATCAGTCATCTCAAAAGTAGTAGTTTTAAAAAATATATATGCGTTTGAATTACCTTTTATGGTGCCGTTTATACCTATGCCCTTTACTGTTTCACTCCAAAGTGCAAGATTATTTCAGCTCATTCAAACTCAAGTTATATACATCAAATAACAATAAATAATAATACAAAGTTCAACTTCAAAATGTCATATATAGAAATAGAAAATGTCAGAAGGTTTCACAAAAAACAGACTCTCAAGCACTAAAGAGATTCGACCTGTTTATTTTAGCCTTCAGTGACACACATCTGTAGATCAGACATCAGAGAAAAGTGCATTGTTATTACACTGTAACATTGTCCTAGTGACACCAGTCACCAGTTCACATTTGATGTTTTACTATGATCACAGACAGGGGAGGTAAAAACTAAACTTATTCAAAATAACCAATATGTTTTCTTGGTGTGATACAGTGTGTAACACTCCTCAGCATGGAGGGGCATCTTACAGCTAATGCAGATCAACCTCGTCTCGCTCCTCTTTCCCTTTCGGGAACAGACCCTGCACACCCTCACTGCACTCTTTCTTTTGGCCGCGGTGGGGGGGAGTGCGACAAGCTTATGCGCCGCTACATCACAATTCAGCCTGCTCGGAGGGTCTTTTCTTGGTGCTCTAGGCGCTCTAGGAAAAAGTTGAGAGGGGGGGGCAGGGACGGGGCCACGGCGGCGGGCGGGGAGGGGCCCAGGGAGGGGGGCGGGGAGGGGCTCAGGGAGGGGGGCGGGGAGGGGGCCAGGACCTGGGGCATCACCTGCTTCCTCTGGGGCATCACCTGCTTCCTCTGGGGGGGCATAACTCACAGTGGTCCAGGATTTCAATACACTGAGAATAAAGTCAAACATGCATTTACTTTCACCTTGTGGATTCTTTGCTCTGTAAATGATGAAGGCGTTGAACAGGGAGATTTGGAAGAGGTAGACAGCAAACTTGCTGGTCCACTTTGCTGTCTTTCTGATGAAGGGATAATAGCTAATGTTTTGGTCTAGCCTGTCCACTCCGTTCATGTACTTGTTGTAAGAAAGGACACAAACTGGCTTCTCTTGTGGCACTCTATCTCTGTGTTTTTTCTTTTTCACCATGGCGGTTTCCATCTCATCCTTGTGGATGGTTGTGATCATTCGCACTATTCTCTTGTCTCTCCATGTCAGTAACATGACTTTGCCATTGTGCCGCATCATTCTGTCTCCGACTTTCAGGCTGGAATTTGTCACCTCTCTCAGCACTAGTGGTTCGCCTCTTTTCTTCCTCCAGGTACCACAGCCATATGTTTTCAGGCCAAGAAGAAGTTCAAACAGCTCGACAGAATTGTAAAAATTGTCCATATACAATCTAAAGCCAAAACCCTTCAAGTCAGAGAGGAGGAAAAGAATAGTGAATTCTAGGGAGTCGCCTAGTCTAGTATATGGCTTCATGTTGTAACAGTACCCTGATTCCGAATCATATAAAATATAAGACTTTATGCCATATTTGACTGGCTTCTGTGGGTTGTACACCTTGAAAGCTAAGCGCCCTCGCCACAGAAGCATCCCTTCATCTATGCTTATGTTTTGACTGGGGCAATACAGCTCTTGGAATTTTTTGAGTAAGTACTCTAACAGTGAGCGCACTTTGTAGATCTTGTCGTCAGCATCAATACAGTCATTGTCACTGAAATGCAGAAACCTCCATATTATTTGGTACCTGTTTCGAGACATGGTCTTACTGAAGTATGGAGTGGTTAGTGGCTCCTCAGTGGACCAATAAAGTTCGATCTCAGGTTTCTGCATTAGGCCAGTGAGGAATAACAGGCCGAGGAAGTTTTTTAGTTCTCCCACTTTGACAGGTTTCCATGCCTGTGTTCTGCCATGTGGAAACTCCTTCTTTTCATCTCTGATGTACTGCTCTGCGTAGAGATTAGTTTGCACGCATATACTCTCTAGCAGCTCGTCGGTGAGGATAAGAGCCAGGAAGTCGACAGGATGAACTGACTGAATCTCAGCTGCAGCGTGGCGAGGACCGGGAACGGCTGTGAAGGGAATGTCCACCGGAGGTTGCCAGTCGGAGTCCTGCCACACAGTGGCTGCAGCTCGGCGCTTCCCACCACCACCTGTACATTATAGAAATATATAATTACCATGAAATACATATTTTTTTATTTGTGTGGTACAGGTGTGATGAGCAGAACAGAACAAGTCCTTACCTCTTTTTTTACGGTGTGATGCTGCTGCCTCCTCTTCTTCCTCCTCCTCCTCCTCCTCCTCCTCCTCCTCTTCTTCTTCTTCTTCATCCTCTCCCTCTTCCTCCTCCTCCTCACTACTGTCTGAGATCACAGTAAAACATAAAATAATGTGGTAAAAGGTCACACACAAAAGGACACACGCGCACACACACACACACACACACACACACACACACACACACACACACACACACACACACACACACACACACACACACACACACACACACACACACACACACACACACACACACACAAACACACACACACACACACACACACACACACACACACACACACACACACAGCAAATGTGAATATAGAGATGAATTACCTTCCCCAAGACATGCAGATGCTCGTCCTGCTTTTGCTGCCGTCTTTCTCCTCAAAACTCTCTCCTTCTCCTTACCTCCCCTGCCTGTGATCATAGTAAAACATCAGATAATGTGATAAATATAATGTACAATTATGTTCACAGCCAGCATGTCTCAAACACTTTGTCTATGACACCAATCCATTGGGGTCCTAGATATTCAATTCAACATATAAACATATGGTGCAAATGTGAAGGTAGAAATTAGTTACCTTTGCCAAAAAAGTCAGATGGTCTTGCATCCTTTGTCCTGCCTGCCCTTTCTTCATCTGAAACCAAATATCAAATACTTTAGTAAACAGGATCAAAACGCTGAATGTTGTTTACATGACCTGTCCCTTAGTCGCCTTTGAAGATTTTGACAAATGACAGTGGATCAGAGGTGGGGGCTTCTAGTGCACCTGGCCACCCCAAAACCAGATCTAAAAGTATATACTCTTCAGTAATTTGAAAATAACATCAAAGGGACTTGAAAATCATTGTTGACATAGCCTTATGATGACCCCATCAAAGGATTTGTTGTTATTTACATAACCTGACCTCTCTTCCCTTTGAAGTATGCCCCCACCCCCCCCCCCCCCAAAAAAAAAACATTAGCCAGATCTACAAGTCTACTGCCCCATAGTAAATTCATAAGCTTCATCATAATCAAATATATCACATGCATAGACCCATGACATATTATTCATTCATTCTTATCATTGGCTGATAAGAGTGCAATACCACATACACTGTGTGTGTGTGTGTGTGTGTGTGTGTGTGTGTGTGTGTGTGTGTGTGTGTGTGTGTGTGTGTGTGTGTGTGTGTGTGTGTGTGTGTGAGAGAGACAGTCTGTCTGTCTGACACACACACACACACACACACACACACACACACACACACACACACACACACACACACACACACGAAAATAACGTCAAAGGGACTTGAAAATCATTGTTGACATAGCCTTACAGTGACCCACAACAAAGGATTTGTTGTTATTTACATGACCTAACCGTTCTTCCTTCTGAAGTATGCTCCCACACCCCCCCCCCCCCCAAATTAGCCAGATCTACAAGTCTACTGCCCCATAGTGAAGTCATAAGCTTCATCGTAATAAAATATATCACATGCATAGATTCAGAATACATAATATTCATTCATAAAATACTTTCTACATAAGTAAAACATGATAAAAAAAAAAAGACTCGTCTTTTTTTTTTTTACACACACGCATCGCCATGCATTGTGAGCTTGTAGATCGGCTATATTCACTTCATCAAAATATGAAATAGCGCCATATCAATATAAAAACTATGTTGTGATGATAAAAACAAGTCTTACCACTGGTAAACGATGTCCGACTCTTCGTTGGGCTTGGCTGCCAGCCAAGAGACCCGACATCGTCGTCGCTAAAACTACTGTCTTCCCCATCGGAGGTATCGCCTGGGCGAACCCACGCTGCCTTCGGTCTCTCGCTCCGTCGCACCCCGGCCGGGGTATCGATCTCGGGTACTGGTGGTACATCATCCGGTACCGGTGGTACGGGTACATCCTCCGGTATGTCCAGTACCTCTTTTTTCAAGTCCTCTGGTACCTTCAAGTACTCAAATATATGCGGAGGAGCCTCAGGTCGTGGCTCTAATGGCGGGGCAGCGGGTGATGATGACCGGCGCTGTACCCTCACGTCCTCCGGTACAACGAGCTTAGGTCGTGGCTCTAATGGCGGGGCAGCGGGTGATGATGACCGGCGCTGTACCTTCACGTCCTCCGGTACAACGAGCTTAGGTCGCGGCTCTAATGGCGGGGCAGCGGGTGATGATGACCGGCGCTGTACCCTCACGTCCTCCGGTACAACGAGCTTAGGTCGTGGCTCTAATGGCGGGGCAGCGGGTGATGATGACCGGCGCTGTACCTTCACGTCCTCCGGTACAACGAGCTTAGGTCGCGGCTCTAATGGCGGGGCAGCGGGTGATGATGACCGGCGCTGTACCTTCAAGTCCTCCGGTACGACGAGCTTAGGTCCCGGGGGTAATGGCAGCGGTGCTTGCGGGAGTTGGAGCGGTCGCTGGGGCGCTGTAAAGGACATGCAGTCCTCCAACGTCCGTTGACCCTGGTCCCTCTGGGGCTCTGCATGTTTAGACTTTCTGCCCCGTTTCCCTACCATCTTTCCTACAATCTCCCCTTACACTCACCTAAATCTCTCGCACCTCACCGCCCTATACCTCCAGGCTCTCGGCTCCGTCCACCACACGAGACCACCACCTCCTCCCCTCTCCTCCCCCCCTCACCTAAACCTTCCGACACCCCGGGTCCACCACCTCTCCTCTCCCTCAACTGTTTTTACAATTAGTTCAACTAAAATAAAGAAACTAAACTCACTAGAACTAAACTAAACTCAAAATAACTCACTTTCTCTCTCTTTCTCTCTCGATCACGCTCTGTCTCCGTCTGTCTCCGTCGTTACTTTATTCTTTATTCTTTATTCTTTATTAGGATCCCCATTAGCTTCCACAAAGTGGTCGCTAGTCTTAAACTTTACTCTCTGTCTTGTGTTTGTTTGTTGAATGCTCTAGGCAGCAGCTGGTACTACAGCTTGTTAGGTTTCGAGAGCCTATCAGGCTTCGAACCCTATTACATCTGTAAGAATTCATGATCTTCCGCCGGTTTTGCCAGTTCTGGCCTAACCGCGTGGTCACTTTTTATGAAATTCGGCAATATGGTAGAGGGCTATGCCAAACGGCGAAAACCCGAAACTCACAAACATTGGCCAAAGGGTGGCGCTGTAGCACTCAATTGAAATATGCCAACTTTGAACAGGTACAGCTCATGCCCTGTTCGACCTACAGCCATGAAACTTCGATACACACATGCGTCTCCTCATGCCTAACAACTTTCACCGTTTGACTTTTGACCTCTGACCTTTAGATCTCCCACCATTTCGAATTCTATGAAAAGCAGTAAAAAGCAGTAAAAAAATCACTTCTCCTGGGATTTATGAGCAATCTGTACGAAACTGTATACACATGAACTTTGGACCAATGCCGACAAACGTAACTTAGCGGATTTTCCATAAGTGAAAACGTTAAGCTTTTATAAGCCAATGAAAATTGCAGCTTTTTTTTAATTATTCATCTGCCCCTAACACATACATGCAGACTCACATTTGTTTGACACTTTGCAATATTGTAGAGGGTCCTTCCAAGTATCACTGAAACCAATCTTACTCCAATTGGTCAAAGGGGGGCGCTATAGCAATTTTTTGAAAATGCAAACTTTAAACAGGCAAAAGTCATGCCTCGTTTGGCCGACAGCCGTTAAACCTGCTTACACATGTGCCTTGACTCATGAGGAACACATGTATCACTTTGACCAGTAAGCTCTGCCCTTAGATTGTCTGCAATTTTGAGCAGTTTGAAAAACATTTAAATCCAGGATTTCTGAGCAATTTGCATGAAACTGTGTCAAATACATGTTTGAGGCCCTTTTTCACAGGTTCAGGTGTGTTGGTTCAATAGCTTGATCGCTTAATCATCTGCCTTGAAACCGTAGGGTAGCCGGTTCGAATCCCACCTCAGGTACACTTAATTATAATTGCATTGCACACAACATGACTATATCAATGAATACATGTGCAATTGTTAAAGATGACGAGAAATGAATACTTGAAAGTAGTTATTTTCAATGTATGACGTACTTCATTCGCGCTTTTGTTTTGTTTTGTTGGATTCTCCCTTTTCACTGTCTAAGGCTGTGTATTGGATAGCTCCACCAGTAGAGTGTGAGTCTCATGTGCCAAAGGTCCCTGGTTCGAATCCCACTTATTACAGTTCACATTTAAATTGCATTGTACAAAACATGACCCTGTTAATTCAGACATGTGCAATGTTTAGACAATAACACGAAATGCTTTTGAGAGTAGTTGTTTTTTATGTATGACATACTTTCTTGTGAAAATAGCCGATCTACAATCTCACACCTTTTTAGATAGCAACGCGTTGTGAGCTTGTAGATCGACTATTTTCCACTAGTTTCCATTCCGAAATATATTGAGCAGTTTGAAAAACATTTAAACCAATGATTTCTGAGCAATTTGCGTGAAAGTGTGTCATGTGTGTAAACTCCCTTTTCACTAGTACAGGTCTGTTGGCCCAATGGCTTAATCATCTGCCTTGAAACCACAGGGTTCCTGGTTCGAATCCCACGTCATGTAGAATTCATTATAATTGCATTGCACACAACATGACTGTATCAATGAATACATGTGCAATTGTTAACCAGTAAACTCCGCCCTTAGATTGTCTGCAATTTTGAGCAGTTTGAAAAACATTTAAATCCACTATTTCTGAGCAATTTGCGTGAAAGTGTGTCATGTGTGTGAACTCCCTTTTCATCAGTTCGGGTCTGTTGGCCCAATGGCTTAATCATCTGCCTTGATACCAGAGGGTCGCCGGTTCAAATCTCACCTCATGCAGACCTCAACTCAATTGCATTGCACACAACATGACTGTATCAATGAATAAACATGCAATTGTTAAATGAAATGCTTATTGAGAGTAGTTGTTTTCAATGTATGATGTACTTCATTCCCTCTTTTTAGGTTTCGAGAGCCATCAGGCTTCGAAAGCTATTACATCTCTACACTTTCACTATTATTATTAAGGTTTCGAGAGCCTATCAGGCTTCGAAGCCTTATTGGGTTCCTTGGCTTTCACTATTATTAGGTTTCGAGAGCCTATCAGGCTTCGAACCCTATTACATCTGTAAGAGTTCATTATTCTTCCGCCGGTTTTGCCAGTTCTGGCCTAACCGTGTGGTCACTTTTTATGAAATTCGGCAATATGGTAGAGGGCTATGCCAAACGGCGAAAACCCGAAACTCACAAACATTGGCCAAAGGGTGGCGCTGTAGCACTCAATTGAAATATGCCAACTTTGAACAGGTACAACTCATGCCCTGTTTGACCCACAGCCATGAAACTTCGATGCACACATGCGTCTCCTCATGCCTAACAACTTTCACACTCTGACTTTTGACCTCTGACCTTTAGATCTCCCACCATTTCGAATTCTATGAAAAGCAGTAAAAAAGACTCTTCCTTCGTACAGATTGAGCAATCTGTACGAAACTGTATACACATGAACTTTGGACCAATGCCGACAGACGTGAGCAAGCAGATTTTCCATAAGTGAAAACGTTAAGCTTTTATAAGCCAATGAAAATTGCAGTTTTATGACAATTATTCATCTGCCCCTAAAACATACATGCAGACTCGCATTTGTATGACACTTTGCAATATTGTAGAAGGTCATTCCAAGTATCACTGAAACCAATCTTACTCCAATTGGTCAAAGGGGGGCGCTATAGCAATTTTTTGAAAATGCAAACTTTAAACAGGCAAAAGTCATGCCTCGTTTGGCCGACAGCCGTTAAACCTGCTTACACATATGCCTTGACTCATGAGGAACACATGTATCACTTTGACCAGTAAGCTCTGCCCTTAGATTGTCTGCAATTTTGAGCAGTTTGAAAAACATTTAAATCCAGGATTTCTGAGCAATTTGCGTGAAAGTGTGTCATGTGTTTGAACTCCCTTTTCACTAGTTCAGGTGTGTAGGTTCAATAGCTTGATAGCTTAATCATCTGCCTTGAAACCACAGGGTTGCTGGTTCGAATCCCACCTCAGGTAGACTTCATTATAATTGCATTGCACACAACATGACTGTATCAATGAGGAACATATCTATCACTTTGACCAGTAAGCTCCGCCCTTAGATTGTCTGCAATTTTGAGCAGTTTGAAAAACATTTAAATCCAGCATTTCTGAGCAATTTGCGTGAAAGTGTGTCATGTGTGTGAACTCCTTTTTCATCAGTTCGGGTCTGTTGGCCCAATGGCTTAATCATCTGCCTTGATACCACAGGGTCGCTGGTTCAAATCTCACCTCATGCAGACCTCAACTCAATTGCATTGCACACAACATGACTGTATCAATGCATGTGCAATTGTTAAAGATAACGAGAAATGCATACTTGAAAGTAGTTATTTTCATGTATGACGTAATTCATTTGCCCTTTTGTTTTGTGTTGTTGGATTCTCCTTTCTCACTATCTGATGCTGTCGATTCAATAGCTCCACCAGTAGAGTGTGAGCCTCATGTGCCGAAGGTCCCTGGTTCAAATCCCACTGATTACAGTTTACATTTATATTGCATTATACAAAACATGACCCTGTTAATTCAGACATGTGCAATTTTTAAACAATAACATGAAATGCTTTTTTGAGAGTAGTTGTTTTTTATGTATGACATACTTTCTTGTGAAAATAGCCGATCTACAATCTCACAACTTTTCAGATAGCAACGCGTTGTGAGCTTGTAGGTCGACTATTTTCACTAGTTTCCAGTCCGAGGAGACAAAAAAAAAAACTTTATTGGTAAATGTTTTGTGAACCAGTGATCTACAGTAGTTAGTGAAATAGAGGCTTGGTTCATAATGGACGGAAAAACCTATAGATATCAACAGACACCATCAGGGAGGCCATATCTCTAGCTCAATGAGAAGAGAGGCAGCCTGTGAATCCATAGGTCGCTGGTTCGATCCCTGTCCCCAACAATGCGTTGAGGTGATCATCATTTGGAATTCCCCCTATTCCCATGGATTGGATCCACCCCTCTCACTCATCACCAATCACACCTGCCACATGCACAGTACAATTTTTAGGTACTTTTACTTTACTACTCTACTCTACTACAATTACAGCAGATGACAGCTTTAGTTACTTGTTACTTTGCAGATGTAATTATTAATACAACACCTACAGTAACCACATACAGCCGATCTACAATGTGACGCGTTATGAGCTTGTATGTATATAATAAGCAACCCATGCTGTATGATAACTTACCACATATGAAATCCAATTCTGTCTATCCAATGGCTCAGTCTGTACTGTGGCCATAGCTGAGTGGTTAGTGAGCCCACCTAGGGAGCCAGAGGCCCTGGTTGCCCCAGGTACGATTCCAGGCCAGGCCAGCAAATGTGTCGATGAAATGAAATTTGTCCCTGAGCAAGACTCTTAACCCCTAATTGCTCACAGGCCCTCATTGGAAACAAGACCGCAAGGACTTTCATGAACGGACCTGGAATTATCCTTATCCTTTACACTGTCTACCCACAAGTCTATAGGTCCCTGGTTCAAACCTCAATTTAACCGGTCCAAATATAATTTACTGAACAAAAATCATGACTTTGTTAATCTGTTAGTTGTTAGTCTGCCACTCTGTCACTCTGTCACAGTCTGTCTGTCTGCCAGTCTGCCACTCTGTCACTGTCTGTCTGTCTGCCAGTCTGCCACTCTGTCACTGTCTGTCTGTCTGCCAGTCTGCCACTCTGTCACTGTCTGTCTGTCTGCCAGTCTGCCAGTCTGCCACAGTCTGTCTGTCTGCTAGTCTGCCACTCTGTCACTGTCTGTCTGTCTGCCAGTCTGCCACTCTGCCACTCTGTCACAGTCTGTCTGTTTGTCTGTCTGCCACTCTGTCACAGTCTGCCAGTCTGCCAGTCTGTCACAGTCTGCCAGTCTGCCACTCTGTCACTGTCTGTCTGTCTGCCAGTCTGCCAGTCTGCCACAGTCTGTCTGTCTGCCAGTCTGCCAGTCTGCCACAGTCTGTCACAGTCTGCCAGTCTGCCAGTCTGCCACTCTGTCACAGTCTGCCAGTCTGCCACTCTGTCAAAGTCTGCCAGTCTGCCAGTCTGCCACTCTGTCACAGTCTGCCAGTCTGCCAGTCTGCCATTATTCTCGAAACCGCTCATTGCTGCTTGCAGCTATATTTTTTGTATGTTTTTGGTCTGATCACATGACTTTTCCGCTCACATGACTTTTCTTTCCATGCAGCAGTATGATATGAAGACACAGGTTGCATAAGACCACAATACATCTTAAACCACAATAAAGACCATAGATCGCATTTATGCGATCTTGGCAGCCAAGCGCACTATTTATTAGATCGCATTAATGCGTAATTGGCAGGCAATGTGTTAACAACAGGACTCTTATACCGGTATAAAATATTTTCAGATGGGTGGTCCACGGCCAATACTAATTTGGGGTCCTTGACATGAAAGAGAAAAAACACTGTTCTATTTCATTTATTTTTTAAGTCTTTATGTTTTACACATTAACAAATGATGATTATACTGTAGCTACCTACAAGCTGCAAAACATGTGTTTGATATTAATAATATATCAAACAAATGAAACTCTGACTCTAACTTTAAGGTGCAGCCTCAGATTGTTAGCTTGTTATTGTCATCATACTGTATAATGCATTTTCATGGTTTTCTCCAAAACACTGTCCACACTAGAACGGCTCCTTAGTCAGGGTTTTGTTAGTGGTGGGTTGCAGCTGCCAGGACCTGAGAAAGCTGGGGGTGGGGCATGGAGGAATAGCATTTATGACATACGGTGAAACTTCATGTTTGAAATTGTGAAATTTGAATGATGTGTGAGTTTGTAGAATTGTGTGTTAGTGAAATCACTTTAGGGTCTGCGTTAGGCCCCTCACTGTGTGATTACATTGAGGGGTCAATCGACGGACGGTGGCAGTGTTTAACATTGTTGGCATTTCATTTATTTTATTTCTTGTAAATATTTCCCATAAACTTTGGAAGGCAATTATAGCTTATATCTGAATGATACATATTGATCACATGACTCCAGAGATAATGTGTAGTGATTTGTAGGTCGGAAGATGAAGTTAGTTGGAAATGAGCGTGGCCTGTAGGTAGTCATAAGCCGAAGAGATCCAATGGGATTTTGAATGTAAGACCAACGGTTCAAGAGTTATAGGCCAAAACGTAAAGTAGCCTGGTATAGCGCCACCATGAGGCCGACTTGAAAAATAGTTTGGAGTGTGGGGTGTGGTGGAGTGGGCCTACTGGCTGTGCACATGAGAAGTTTGACGCTGATCAGTCCAGGGGTTTCTGAGATTAGCTGCACGCACGCACGCACGCACGCACGCACGCACGCACGCACGCACGCACGCACGCACACACACACACACACACACACACACACACATGCTTGTAAAGGCCACATTCTGGGGACCTGTGACTGGACACTACCACGTGGGAACCCCCCTTTCTAGACATGGTACGCCTCTGAGAAAAATCATGCATGCTCAGAAAAACATCAGGAATCAGAATATCACTTTAAATTAGCAATATTCAATACTTTTCCCCCCCAGACCTGACTGAATCCGCCCATTTGGGGACCCACAGGTATTCCACCTTTCTGGGGACACCATAGCACACTTCAGATGCCGACTTTCTGGGGACTCCATATCATAACACTCAAACAGATATTCCATTCTTTCTGGGGACAACACTCCATAACAGTTTCAGATATTACTCTCTTTCTGGGGACTCCATATCATAACACTCGATCAGATAGTCCATTCTTTCTGGGGACAACACTCCATAACAGTTTCAGATGTCACCCTCTTTCTGGGGACTCCATATCATAACACTCAAACTGTTAGTGAGGGTTTGTAAAAGGACTGTATAAAGGGGGACTGGTTCTGTGGGGTTATGCTTCATTCGCCCCCGGGGCGTCGATCAGGACACAATTGGACAGGAGATTGAAGAGGGTATAATATGGCAGCTTTACTAGGGTAGGCACAGGGTGATACAGGCATACAGGCATGGGTTGCAGAATGGGTAGACTGGTACAAGCACTGAGTGCGGCTATGACATTGGGTCAATATGAGTGGTTCTGCAGTAAATACAGTAACAGGTGTAAGTACCAAATACCATACATCACCATATATCACATTACTGCAATAATATAATATACAATATACTAGGCATGCACATACACTGACTGAGGTACATAGGTTATGTAGTAAGTATATGGTCAGACATAAATATCACTCCTCTACAATAAGTGCATTAACTTCACCATACACATTAGATGACAATACTCCCTTCAATACAAGGTGCTGCTCACTAACATCAAGACAAACCAATTACTCCTGGTGATAGTCACTGCAGCCTTGGACTGCACTAAAATGGCTTAATTGGACATCAAAGGGCTGCGCAGCTGCAGGTTGGAACCCTAATGGCGACGCCCATGAAATACACACAACCAAACTTATCAGAGTAGACCTGACTTGAATAAAGTACTTAAACATATAAATGCACACATCCATCGGTCCTAAATGTACTCTCAGAAATGATACATAAACATTACATCCCAAATGAAGTATAATGAAGTGGGCTTAAGGCACGCACTGTAGCAAACAAACATGACAGGGATGTGTGATCAATCACTGTCAATCAGACCAGCAAACATGTAGAAACGGCATTAACTGAGATATGCCTGGTAAATAATACAGCAGAAATCACTACAACTAAACAATGCACTTACAGTAGTCACAATACGCACACTGGCACTGCAGTGGAGTACAAATAAAGAATGTAGTTTGTAGCAGGTGAATGGAACTGGGATTCACCGCTCTCTCTGCTGTTGCTACTGCAATGAATGGAACGCCCCACAATGCATTGCACACTTAAGGTGGCAGGTACATGTTACTCTGAACACAGCTCTTAAGGTAGTACCAAAGAGATAAATGATAGTCAACATAATGTTATGCTTGGAGCCTTTCTAACAAAAACAGATAGTCCATTCTTTCTGGGGACAACACTCCATAACAGTTTCAGATGTTACCCTCTTTCTGGGGACTCCATATCATAACACTCGATCAGATAGTCCATTCTTTCTGGGGACAACACTCAATAACAGTTTCAGAAGTTACCCTCTTTCTGGGGACTCCATATCATAACACTCGATCAGATAGTGCATTCTTTCTGGGGACAACACTCCATAACAGTTTCAGATGTTACCCTCTTTCTGGGGACTCCATATCATAACACTCGATCAGATAGTCCATTCTTTCTGGGGACAACACTCCATAACAGTTTCAGAAGTTACTCTCTTCCTGGGGACTTGGTGCCCCACAAGCCTCACTCAGACAAGCCCCATTGTATGAAACCAGTGCCCTTTACAAATATTGATGGAGAACATTTTGTTCTTAAAGTGATCCCTGGCTAGGACGTCTTGTGTGCCTTAATACATTATATTTGCCCTCTATAACTAAAATAAAACGTTTTAAACACATACAATATCCTAGTTATTTTTAAAATAGTTCACATTGTAATCTCATGGGGGCAGACAAGGGGTTAAAACGAGCAAAGTGACTTTCAATAACATGGAGAGGCTGCTGAACCCTCCTGTCGTTGATGGAGAAAACCTGTTACATATGGAGGATTATAATGTCAACATGCCACTGCTAGATGATCGTATCACAATGCTAGAGGTCCAAAATGTGATTTACCACCAGCTAAGGGCTGGAAAAGAAGCAGGACAATCAGGTCCTGCTTCTTTACCTATTCAAGAAGGGTAACCAACTTGATTGTGACAACTACCGGGGCACAAGCATGATCAATAGTGCAGCAAAAGTGTAGGATCAGCGCTCCGTCATCCTAATGCGCTTCCTCTGTTCAATTTGACAGACTGTACGTGTGGTTTTGACTGCTTTGAATCACTATTATTGTTATTAAAACAGAAACCAAGGATCATATATTTAAAGAGCAAACAGGGAGAGATACAACATCTGAAAGTTTAATGGGAAGCATTTTTACACATGAGTCCGTGTACAGTTTTACATTTTTGCTGTCAACACACAGAGAAACATGGATATTTTCATCACTAATACTATGTCTACTTTATGCCATCATGCAGTGGTGATAAGTACTAAAATGTATGAGCAGATCCGCAAGCTCAGCGTTGTGAGCTTGTAGGTCGGCTTCTTTCAAATAGCCTACGTATAAAGTAGTGGTTAATGTGTGTTTTGCAATTTACAACACTGTCTTTGTGACATGCGTGTCAGTGATTCAAACCTTTCTCGTCGACTTTGGTTACTTTTGCTGAATAGTAGCGAGCGTCTGTCCACCGGCCAAGGACACGCTCTCCTATACGGAAATCCTGGAAAACAAAAGAGCAGGGTTATTACACCTTGAAAGGGTAAGAACACTTTTGTAGAGGTTTCCCAGCAAACAATGAGACGTCTAAACGACGTCTTTTAAAGGTCATTTTTGAACGTCACATTTTGGTCTCTGGAGGGTGCAGACTGAAACGTTTTTCTGACGTCTTTTTCTGACGTCTTCTGAACGTCCAATTTTGACGTCCACAGGACCTCTATATAAGGGCTTATTCTAGTCCAAATTAGGTCATTGTGGGCGTCTTTTCTACGTCAAATTTAGACTAATTGTAGACATCTTTTTTACACTGCTTCTAGGCTCGGTTTATAACTAATCCCCATTTTCAGACAGTGGCCCATTTCCAGTTCATTTTCCTGTAGCTTTGTTTGATTGGCTCAGCAGCAATGTTAATTGGAAACACATTTGAAGGTATGTGTTTCCAGTTCACATGCAGCTGTGCTATCAAAGCTAAGGCAAACTGAACTGGAACATCAAATGGGTATGCCACCTTCTGTAAACCGGGATTATAGATACAAATAAATTCACAATTCAATCCACACTTCTTTCCATCTCTTTATTTTCCTTGTGAGCTGAGCATTGCAGGACTTGAGTCATCCTATTAGCCTTATAGACCCCTTAACAGACGACGTCATACTGGCTGCGTGCAGCCAGTATGCGCGCAACGAAACCCATTATATCAGGTCCCGTTAGGACGCGTCTTACTAGCCAACACACACAAGAGGGGGTTGGGGTGTGCTGAAACCAGTGCACCCCGAAACAGGTTGGGAATTGATTGCGTGAAACAATAACCTGTGCGTCCAGGCTCAATGTTAGTAAACAAATAATTGGTCTATAACGTAGCTTGTGCCGTTCACATTTCTGACAAATAAAGTATTCAATCAAAAAAAAAGGTGAAGCCATGAAATATTTTGACAGAACACAAGCTGGACATCCACTTACTCCAACAATTTTGTACTGTCATTCTGTTTGTGTCTGACACAGCTCTGAAAACAGGGAACAGTCTAGCTCAAGACACAGAAGAAGGTCACACACAGCAGTCACTAGGCTGATTAGCAACAGAACAGCTACAGCTTATTTTTTTATACGTCACTGGTCAAATAAAAATAATAAAAAAAATAATAGCACTAGCCTACTTTGTATAGGGAGAACATCAGTGCCCTTTTCACTTGGGTCGGTCCCACCCAAAACAACACTGAACAACAAGACGAGTACACAATCTGTGTATAGTGACACCATGCAAGATCCCCCAACATGGACAGTGCCAGTTCTAGTTCAGTTCTGAGTGTCTGCTCTGTGTCCTCCGCCTCCCCTTCTCGCTGGAGCGTGTTTGAGGTGGTCTGCGGCATGGTGCTTTATGAGGTCCTCTGTGGCTTCAGGATCGAACTTCATGACTGCATCTGCATAGTATAGAAAAAGACAATAAAAAATGTGCAAAGACAACATATGCTGTCCTAGTCCCCATCTGATAAATACACAGATCGATGTGTCAGGAAGGCCATGACCATAAAGATGGACTCCTCCCATCCTTCCCATTATCTTGTTGAACTCCTGCCATCCGGTAGGGGTTCAAGAGCTTGACTGCTTGCCATATTGCCCCCAAAACCAAGACGCATAGCACTTTGAATAGTGCTGTATCTATATTGCACTTTGAATGCATCAGCATTTATTTTTTTTACCAATGGTGTCACTGTCTGCTCTCTACTTTTTTTATGTTTTTTAACAGCCCTTGCCTCTTTTTAATGTGTCTATCGTTTTTAAATTTGAAGCACCATGAGTTGTGGAGAACAGGATTTTGCTATTTTGCCTAGTGTGTATCGTGGAAGTGACAATACAACTGAGTCCCAATATTGAAAAATGTGTTGCTTGTATCCACTGCTAGTTTAATACAAAGCTCCCTTCTACACCTAACCACCACAGTTATTTAAAATGTATATATTAACTGCAGACAGTTGGCATTGTATTTTTTTATGTCAACAGGGAAGGACATGTTTTGCCCAATTTAATTTACAGATTGGCGGGTGCCACTTTTCTGGTCAACATGAAATATGGGCTTACCTTTTATTGCTCTAAAAGTCGTAGTCTGCTCCAAGGCTGTCTTCTCTTTTTTCCCTTTCCCCTTCATGTTGAACAGTGCCATCAGGCTGTTACTGAAGAGCCTGCAGAAAAACAAATTACATTTATGTTAATAATGTAGTAGGATTAGGATTGTTTTGTAGAACATGACATAAACCCTTTATACTACTAATTTCCACTTAATGTTCAACCATTATGTCATTGACATGACATAACAGAGGGTTCAGGTGTTAAGCTAAAAAAGGCCCTCACCTAGAAGAATTAACCAAATAATTGTTCAGATATTGAAAACCACAGCACACCCAAACATCGCACAAGGGTTAATTCATAGTGTACTGTATGTTGAAACATACCTATCAAGAACTTTGTGGACACAGTCCTTTAGGTCCTTCCCTCCAATACGGGAAAGTTGCAGCACCTGTTGGAATAAGTCCATGAAAACGTTCACTGACATACCCCAGAGGAACATAAATAGTGTGCGAGTGTATCTTATACTGTGTTATGCTGTCCATTACTTCCAGACTCTTGTAAAGCCTACCAGGGTATTAAAAGCCTGGACATCACCGAGGACTTGCTCCTCTCTCTGGAAGTCCTCCATGTTCTCCATTCTGTCAACATGACTGGCCGCTGAAGGGGCAGGTTGAGCTCTGCCAATGTGTCTCACCTCATTGCGGATGTCTATTAATATGGTTAGGACTTTCCTCTGGTATACTAGAAAAAAAAGTATGTCTATATTAACACAAATAAATGTTATCTGACATTATAGACACCACCCTACAATGATACAGAACACTGCTATAATTAAAGAGCAGTTTGTCTCCTGATAGGAGAGGAGACAAGGACAGAGAACAGTATAAACAAACGAAAGGAGAGATAGGGCAGAAGAGAAGTGTTGCAAATAAAAAGTTTGCCCCAGTTTTCTTGGCCAGTGTCCTGTCTTCATTGAAATAGATCAGAACTAATTACCTGGTGTTGGCAACGGGAATGTCCATGTGGGCCTCTCAGTCACTGCATCAGCACCTGTAATAAGAAACAAAGTATGTTTTAGATATTACAAAGTGATATCTTTGCATTAAAACTTTCCAAGACAAATGACTATAAATTTGATGAGAAGTAATAAATCTGTCATATTGTAACAATTAGGGGTGCACCGATACTACTTGTCGAATTATAAAGGTTTTGATTACTTGGGGCCTTTGGACAACTCACCATGCCTGACGGTGTCCCTGGATCTGTCATGTCTGGACCTGACCGTGTCCCTCGACCCATCACTGCGGCGGGACCTGTCATCATGTCTGGACCTGACAGAGTGCCTCGAGCCACTGCTGTACCTGGAGTCGTGGCTGAACCTGGTGCTGTGCTGGTATCTGACACTGTGTCTGGAGCTATCACTGTGCCTGGAGACATCACTGTGCCTGGACCTGATGCTGGATCTATCACTGGACCTAGAACATGAAGCCATTTAATTGTTGGACATAATACCACTACAATACCATGTTACACTGAAAAAGACTAACCCCTACTGGTTGGTCTTACAATCACACATCTCCTCTTATACACATAGTTCAGTGCCCCTGATATGTGGCCTAGAACAAGTTGTAGGAAATCAATAGGGCAGCTATATAAGGGCTGGAGACCAACCAGTAGAAGTCAGTCGCTACTGATGCTGTGCCCTAACCTTACCTTGAGCGATAGCCATGCCTTGGAGGACCTCCATGTGCTTGTTGAGCTCCTGAAGAACACACATGTATTAGATTTAACATGTCTCAATAGTAAGCAAAAAGGTGACCTTTTAAAATGTGACGAATGCTCACTAGGTGTGGACATTTCTTTGCGCCGAGGTGCTTGGCTTGCATGTCGAGAGCCTGAAAAAGACAGAATTTGCTTAGATTCCAAATATTGATTTGTAAAGAAACGGTGAATGTTTCAATGTGCTTTATACTCACTGGGTGTGGATGCTTCTCTGCGCCTAGGTGTTAGGCTTGTATGTCGAGAGCCTGAAAAAGACAGAATTTGCTTAGATTCCAAATATTGATTTGTAAAGAAACGGTGAATGTTTCAATGTGCTTTATACTCACTGGGTGTGGATGCTTCTCTGCGCCTAGGAGCTTGGCTTTCATGTTGAGAGCCTGAAAAAGACAGAATTTGCTTAGATTCCAAATATTGATTTGTAAAGAAACGGTGAATGTGTCTATGTGCTTTATACTCACTGGGTGTGGATGCTTCTCTGCGCCTAGGTGTTAGGCTTGTATGTCGAGAACCTGAAAAAGACAGAATTTGCTTAGATTCCAAATATTGATTTGTAAAGAAACGGTGAATGTTTCAATGTGCTTTATACTCACTGGGTGTGGATGCTTCTCTGCGCCTAGGAGCTTGGCTTTCATGTTGAGAGCCTGAAAAAGACAGAATTTGCTTAGATTCCAAATATTGATTTGTAAAGAAACGGTGAATGTGTCTATGTGCTTTATACTCACTGGGTGTGGATGCTTCTCTGCGCCTAGGTGCTTGGCTTTCATGTTGAGAGCCTGAAAAAGACATAATTTGCTTAGATTCCAAATATTGATTTGTAAAGAAACGGTGAATGTTTCAATGTGCTTTATACTCACTGGGTGTGGATGCTTCTCTGCGCCTAGGTGTTAGGCTTTCATGTTGAGAGCCTGAAAAAGACATCATTTGCTTAGATTCCAAATATCAATATATGTAAACAAAATGGTTTAAATGTGATTCATACTCACTGTGTGTAGACATTTCCCTGCGCCGCGATCCCTCAGCACGCTCCACCGGGCGAGGCAAGCCTGAAACACGTGATGAGCTTGTAACTACTTACTCACTGCTTGTGAACTGAATGTACCGGTACTTTACATTTTTTGGGGCAATGGAGAAAGTGAATACTCACGGGGTGTGGACATTTCTCCGCTTCGAGGTGCTACACTTGCATGTCGGGAGCCTGGAAAAGACAGATGTTCTTAGATACCAAATTGATTTGTAAACCAAAAAATGACTGCTTAAATGTGATGCATACTCACTGTTTGTAGACATTTCCCTGGGCCGAGACCCCTCAGCATTCTCCAACTCGACAGACATTGTGTCCACCAAGACACCCACCAGGCCATCCAGGGCTTGATTTTCAGATTCTGAAACATATGAATCAGCCTATTCATGTTGCCGTCATGTGTATACTAAAGAAATCATAACCAAACTTAATTCAACAAACAGTGTTTCGTCCTGAATGGACTTCAACTTTGTTGGTGCAATGGGAGAAGCGTACTCACGTAGAGTAGCCATTCCCCTGCCCCGAGAAGTGGCAGCACGCTCCACTGAGCGAGACATGGCTTGATTTTCAGAGTCTGAAACATAACAATCAGCTTGTAACTGCTTTCATGTTGTGTGTACCCCATACATCATTATCATATTTCATGAATTGACATCAATACTCACAAGCATTGAACACAGAGTTGTCCTGGCTGGACTGCAACTTTCTTGGTGCGTTCGGAAAGGAGGGCAGCGTGTCACCTATACGGATGCAATTTTAAGTAAAAATAAACACATCCATATCGAAAATAGACAGCCTTATAAAAGCATTTGATTGTCATTTTTTACATAGGCCTTATAAATTGATTATAGAAAAAAGTTACCCATCATGCTCGCCTCCCCCGGCTCATCATCCTCATCAGATTCTGTTAAAGTACAGAACATGATAAAACATGAATGGTCTACAATGTGAGGCCCAGTTTCTGTTAACACATTTCATATTTATAAATAACTTTAGTAGACACATACCGAACCCAGCAACAAAGTCATTATCTTTTCTTTTAACAGGTTTCCTTTTCCCTCTCATCACCACATCCTCCTCTTCGTCCTCTGCTTGGCTGGTCAAGTGGCAGTTGTCACAGTCACGAGCTTTAACTAGAAGTTATACAATTCAACCGTAAACATTGATTCAACCATTTTGACTTGAATTATTGAGGAAATGATCCAAAAACAAAACCTGCCTGAAGTCATCTTTATCTTGACTAGTTGGAAAGTCAGCCAGTCATCCTGGGGGTTTGTCTTCATCTTGATCATCTTGAAAGCGTGTATTGGTTTTGCAACATTTGGCCATTTGATGTTTCCCGCACCGCTGTCGATCCAATTGTTAGGAATGGTACCCTCCGTCTCCTTTCCATCCTCCAACCACACAGCCCTGGCATACATGACCTGAAAAGGACAGCACACACACATGTCTGAGAAAATACATTCCATGAACCATAGTCAATAAATCACCGGGGCAAATGGTCATGTTAGTAGAGGGCAAACAACTGGAGGCGGCCGGGTTGAAATGCTACGATTCTCATTAGAAGCAACATGGAAGGAACAGAAATTACTACATTAGAGCATAGGTCTTCAACGTTTTCAGGCCAAGGACCCCCTAGTCGAGAGAGATGGAGTATAAAATTGTGTTTCAGATTAAACTTTTTTTTTTAACTTGGTCTGCTATTTTTTTCTCCATCTACACCAAACCTTTTTGCCCAAAATAGCCGATCTACAAGCTCACAACGCCTCACACTGCGAGGCGTTGTGAGCTTGTAGATCGGCTATGTTTGGCTAAAGTTACCCTCAGGAAAGGGATGCTAGGGTTCAAGTGGTTAATGTAAAAAAGAAATATATACCACAAAGATTTGGCGGCCCCTAGGTAGTAACTCTGAGGACCCCCTAGGGGTCCCGGACCCCCTGTTGAAGACCCCTGCATTATAAGCCCAGGTCAAAAGGTTAGCCGATAAAGCAAGAGATCGGTGGATAAAGCGAGAGGTGAGGTAGAGATGGTTTATCTGCGGCGGAGCTAGGTGACATTGGGAGAAGGATGCTGCTACACAAGACAAATAGGAGATTTAGGGTGTGCTGGGAGACGTGCAGGTGATGATCGAGGAAGGTGCAGCCGGGATGGAACTAGCCCAAAGAAAAATTAAACTTAACCTTTAAAATTGCTGTTCCAGACCATGGCGAAGGGGTATGAGGACATAACCACCGGTTTCCTGTGGGAGGCAAGCCACCTTGCGGAACAGATCCGTTTCACGCAGTAGTCCATTTTTCATCCTACCCTGACCATTCTGTGTGCACACTATATTTAGAAGTTTGGAGCTGCATGGCTGGTCAAATAATGGTGACGTGTGGCGCTGATGCAGAATCTCACAAGCTAAAGTCCCATCTGCATTCTTCTGTCTAACAAAAGCAAATCTGTCATCTCTCAAGAGAAAACAACTGTCTTTTTCTTTAACAGAAACAAATACTTTAGGATTTGTTTTGCTAGTGTTCAATTCCGAATGTTCAATTTCTGACAAACGCCTGGTGACTTGTTCCAGAGGACTTCTCCCACTCCTCACATGTTTCTTGATCTGTTGCAGGTAGTTTTCAAACGGAAAACAGGAAATGTCATTTAACGAGCAGTTGAACTGGCTCACATCTTCATGGAGATGAATTAGTCCATGTACATTGTATACAGGAAAGGTCTTGCCATAGTGGTGAGCACTGCACTTGACAAAGTGTTTAATTAGTTCTTGAGCATATTGGAGATAAGCATTCCGAGTCCTCTCATCTGACTCCAGCATTATCGACATGGCTACTGTCAACGACAAGAAATGTTTGTATCTTTCAGGGGACAGCACTTTTCTTAATACCACAGGTCCTGTGTAGAGCAAAAACTGTCTTAGTTCAGTGGCCTTCCACCTATCTAGATCGTGTAAACCCCGGGGTTGACGAGCAAACTCACTTGGCATCTTCCCTCTCAGTGCAATTAGTTGTTGGGATATTGCATCCTTTTGCCTCACAGATAAACGACTAATCTTTGGGCCACGGGTCAAGTAAATTAACATGCGTTTAACTACGCCCAAGCTGACCATATGCATGTAATCCAAGACGAATGAGCTAACACAAGGAATTCCTGCAGCAATGAGGGGGCTGGCACCAGTTTGGTGGTTGTTGTACTCTACCCTGGAAAAACCTTCGTCTGTTCGAGAAGCGCAGTCCTGTTCACTGAAAACCATTCTTCTGTCAACATAAACACCTCTGACTATACATCTTTCACAACTCTCATAGGAATTATGATTCTTAATACGTTTTAGATACGCCCTTGCTGGCGCATCACAGACTAGAGAATCAATATGGACGTTGTAGGTCCTGCCTTTATAAACTATCCCATTGTCTTGGAGATGTTTGTACTCAGTCAAAAATTCTTGAAGATAGTCCTCAAGTGGACTCGGCTTACTTTGTCCACTATATATAGCTACAATAAATGGATCGAAATGGCCACACTTTGCCAGTATTGGCCAGAATTGGACACTACTACTTTTGAAAAGTGGGATGCCATCAATGTTAATGCTGACGTTTACATCATTGCTCTCTGTCTGACTTAAGAAACGGCAGATCCCCTTTTCTAAACCGTAGTACTTGTACCGCCCCCCACATTTATCTTCAGTTGTATTGCGTTGTGGTGTAGCAAGAAGTGTCCTGGCATCTACAGGCAATAGGTGCCCTTGCTTTCTTAATATGGACAATAACTCATTAAGTGATCTGTGTGTCTCTTTGTTGTTTAAGGCCCAATGTCTCAAGTCCTCTTCGAAGCTGACAGGCACTTCAGCGTTAAGATCTAGTTCCTTTTCTGAGTCAGTAGACCAATTTTCCATGTCTGTGTCGAAGTCCAAACTATCTGAGGAGGTCTCAGGCATACTGTCACTGTTAAAACTGTTTGGGGTCCCCAGAACATTCTCACTGTTAGAACTACTTTGAGTCCCAGGCACATCGTCACTGTCCCAATTATTTTCAATCCCTGGAAGATCGTCATCACTCTCTGAATGAAGTAGAAGCAGTTCCATTTCTCTTTTGCGTTTTCGCCATGACCTCATTCTCAAGTAAGCCATATCTGTAAACACAGATGTGAGTCTGCATAAGTTTAGCAGTTAATTTGACAGGGGCAGGATACTTGGTAGATGTATGCTATTCATATACGTTGGTCAGTTACTACTGTACATGTCAGATTGTTTGCATGGTACCTTGATCAGTTGCTTGATAGGACACCTCACACAACACCTGACGGCGGACAACAGCAGCGCAACACCTGAGGGAGGGGGGAAATGGGTTAGATACATATACAATCCAAGCGTATTAGTCCATCGCACATCATTGTAGCGTTGGACACAAAAATAGCCGATCTACAAGCACATATACTGCATTTGAGCTTGTATATTTGCCATTCACTTAGGATGCTATTGGTCCATTACCTGTTGTCTTAAGTAGGTAGGTCCCCTGAGAATCACCACACACACCACTCCCACTGACGGGCGGACACCAACAACAGCAGCAAAACACCTGAGGGAGGGGGGAAATGGGTTAGATACATATACAATCCAAGCGTATTAGTCCATCATACATCATTGTAGTGTTGGACACAAAAATAGCCGATCTACAAGCACACATCCTGCATTTGAGCTTGTATATTTGCCATTCACTTAGGATGCTATTGGTCCATTACCTGTTGTCTTAAGTAGGTAGGTCCCCTGAGAATCACCACACACACCACTCCCACTGACGGGCGGACACCAACAACAGCAGCACAACACCTGAGGGAGGGGGGAAATGGGTTAGATACATATACAATCCAAGCGTATTAGTCCATCACACATCATTGTAGTGTTGGACACAAAAATAGCCGATCTACAAGCACACATACTGCATTTGAGCTTGTATATTTGCCATTCACTTAGGATGCTATTGGTCCATTACCTGTTGTCTTAAGTAGGTAGGTCCCCTGAGAATCACCACACACACCACTCCCACTGACGGGCGGACACCAACAACAGCAGCACAACACCTGAGGGAGGGGGGAAATGGGTTAGATACATATACAATCCAAGCGTATTAGTCCATCGCACATCATTGTAGTGTTGGACACAAAAATAGCCGATCTACAAGCACACATCCTGCATTTGAGCTTGTATATTTGCCATTCACTTAGGATGCTATTGGTCCATTACCTGTTGTCTTAAGTAGGTAGGTCCCCTGAGAATCACCACACACACCACTCCCACTGACGGGCGGACACCAACAACAGCAGCACAACACCTGAGGGAGGGGGGAAATGGGTTAGATACATATACAATCCAAGCGTATTAGTCCATCGCACATCATTGTAGCGTTGGACACAAAAATAGCCGATCTACAAGCACATATACTGCATTTGAGCTTGTATATTTGCCATTCACTTAGGATGCTATTGGTCCATTACCTGTTGTCTTAAGTAGGTAGGTCCCCTGAGAATCACCACACACACCACTCCCACTGACGGGCGGACACCAACAACAGCAGCACAACACCTGAGGGAGGGGGGAAATGGGTTAGATACATATACAATCCAAGCGTATTAGTCCATCGCACATCATTGTAGTGTTGGACACAAAAATAGCCGATCTACAAGCACACATACTGCATTTGAGCTTGTATATTTGCCATTCACTTAGGATGCTATTGGTCCATTACCTGTTGTCTTAAGTAGGTAGGTCCCCTGAGAATCACCACACACACCACTCCCACTGACGGGCGGACACCAACAACAGCAGCACAACACCTGAGGGAGGGGGGAAATGGGTTAGATACATATACAATCCAAGCGTATTAGTCCATCACACATCATTGTAGTGTTGGACACAAAAATAGCCGATCTACAAGCACACATACTGCATTTGAGCTTGTATATTTGCCATTCACTTAGGATGCTATTGGTCCATTACCTGTTGTCTTAAGTAGGTAGGTCCCCTGAGAATCACCACACACACCACTCCCACTGACGGGCGGACACCAACAACAGCAGCACAACACCTGAGGGAGGGGGGAAATGGGTTAGATACATATACAATCCAAGCGTATTAGTCCATCACACATCATTGTAGTGTTGGACACAAAAATAGCCGATCTACAAGCACACATACTGCATTTGAGCTTGTATATTTGCCATTCACTTAGGATGCTATTGGTCCATTACCTGTTGTCTTAAGTAGGTAGGTCCCCTGAGAATCACCACACACACCACTCCCACTGACGGGCGGACACCAACAACAGCAGCACAACACCTGAGGGAGGGGGGAAATGGGTTAGATACATATACAATCCAAGCGTATTAGTCCATCGCACATCATTGTAGTGTTGGACACAAATATAGCCGATCTACAAGCACACATACTGCATTTGAGCTTGTATATTTGCCATTCACTTAGGATGCTATTGGTCCATTACCTGTTGTCTTAAGTAGGTAGGTCCCCTGAGAATCACCACACACACCACTCCCACTGACGGGCGGACACCAACAACAGCAGCACAAAACCTGAGGGAGGGGGGAAATGGGTTAGATACATATACAATCCAAGCGTATTAGTCCATCGCACATCATTGTAGTGTTGGACACAAAAATAGCCGATCTACAAGCACACATACTGCATTTGAGCTTGTATATTTGCCATTCACTTAGGATGCTATTGGTCCATTACCTGTTGTCTTAAGTAGGTAGGTCCCCTGAGAATCACCACACACACCACTCCCACTGACGGGCGGACACCAACAACAGCAGCACAACACCTGAGGGAGGGGGGAAATGGGTTAGATACATATACAATCCAAGCGTATTAGTCCATCGCACATCATTGTAGTGTTGGACACAAAAATAGCCGATCTACAAGCACACATACTGCATTTGAGCTTGTATATTTGCCATTCACTTAGGATGCTATTGGTCCATTACCTGTTGTCTTAAGTAGGTAGGTCCCTTGAGAATCACCACACACAAGTGTTAATTGGAACAATTGACAAAAAGTTTAAAGCACAATATTCTGATAGTAATCATTGCTAGAGCGTTTGTTCATTAGCAGGAGCTCTTTGATAAACAAAAAATACATTTTCAGGTAGGTGACAGAATTTCAGCCAAGAGGCGAGTGTACCCATTTATCAGCTTCATTTTTTAGTGTTCCATTTCCAATTTTGTCTGCTCATTTCTTTGTGTCAGTCCCAATAGGCTCTATGCACAGCAGCCTTACTTCCTTCACAGGTGTTACCAATGATACTAATTAAGGCTCTGTTCCATTTAGTGTGGCATAGTGGTTGTCTTATTTTCAATGACCCCCATAACTCTGAGAGTGTACAAATGGAACCAAATGGACCCAGTTAATGGTGTGTGTACAGACACACACCATAAGGGGCCATTTGGGAACCAAAATGGAGTGTTTCCAGTGAGCCAACATGCACAATGTCAGCACCCTGACCATAATGGAACAGAGTCTTCATTAGTATCATTGGTAACACCTGTGAAGGAAGTAAGAAGAGGCCAATTTATTTCCAATATGACTGCTGCATAGAGCCTATTTCACTTGTTTAATCTGTATCTTGTCCGAGTTCTCTCTCCTGATTGGATAAAATTGGTATCCTGCCCCGAAAATGCATTTTCTCTTTAATAAAGAGCTGAAGAGACATGGAGACTCCTGAACAAACACTTGACTATAGCAATGTTTACTATCACAATATCTATTTAACACTAGCTGTTACTGAACAAACACTCTAAAGTAATGATTAACATCACAATATAGAACTATTTAACACACTTGCTGAACAAACAATCTAATCATTACTATCACAATATAGAGCTATTTAACACAACTGAACAAGCACTCTAATTACTATCACAATATAGAGCTATTTAAAACAGTTAATGGAAAAAACCCTCTAAAGCAATGATTACTATCACAATATAGAGCTATTTAAAACAGTTAATGGAAAAAAAACCTCTAAAGCAATGATTACTATCACAATATAGCGTTATTTAACACTTACTTTAACCAAAGAAGGAGCAGAATCACCGCAGACAACCTCACACCACCTGAGATGCAGAGAGAAAATGACAATTAGAATTAATTCAATCATTAACAGGACATGCGCGCCGGTGAGCTAGGTACCCAGGCCTAGCTGTACAAGTGAGCCAGCCAAAAAGGCCCCGCGTGTCGACTGAGCGACCTGTCGACACGCGGTGGGCGCAAATTGTTAAAAAAGTATTGTAGCTCACATGCAAGCAACGCAGGACGTCGAGATAAACAAAAAATGCTCCGTCAGGGCCTTAGCCACAAACATGTTTCCTATGCTGACGTAAAAACTTAGCCTAGTTAGCACTTAGCTTAGGTTAGCAATTAGCTTAGTAGCTTCATAGTATATCTTACCCAGTTAGCCCGTATAGCAGCTTAGCAATTAGCTTAGAACCCCGTTAGCCACAAACTTACGGCAAACTTACGGTTAGCATCACAATGCTTGGTCATGTTAACGGTTTGGTTACCGTTGCAGTCTTGAATATTTACGCTGTGATATGCAGTTTAGTTGACCAATGTTTAGCTAACGTTAGCTAATTCATGCTAAGTCTATAGCAACCACATGCTAAAATTGGTTGAGACAACAGGTAGTACACTACGTAACATTACATTAGCTGGCCTTACCTTCAAGTTTGTAGACGTTAGCCAAACACGACAGAAGTCAATATCGAGAACTGTGCGAGCGTCTGGCCTCTGAGAAGATGAATCGCGATGTAAATGCTGGACGGAGTTTGACGAGAACAGGAAAGAGCGCGGTGAATATGCTGGGCGGAGTGTAAACGCTCCCTCAGCCAATCAGAGTGGCGTTCACTATTGAGTTGCATGATGTCATATTGCCTCAGCCAATCAGGATGCCGTTCACTGGCTGGTTGCCAAATCATGTGCGTGAAACAAGCGTGTTGCCACATCCGTGAATAAGCGGTGTTATTTATATGAATATAATGATATTAAATAATAATGTTATTATATTAATATCAAGAATATAATATTACTATTATATATAGCCTATAGTTGCAGCTGTAGTAGTAATAGTATTTGATTAGATTTTGGTAAAAGATATAAGTAAAATCACAATATAACTTAAACCCAGGATAACAAATCGAAGTTTAATGAAACACTTGTTTCCAATGTGGTCCTGCAGTAGTAGTAATGATGATGATGATGATGATGATGATAATAATAATACATTTTTAGGCATATATATATATATATATATATATATATATATATATATATATATATATATATATATATATATATATATATATAAATAATATAATATATAATAATATAATAATAATACATATACAGTACAGTACAGTACAGTACAGTACAGTACAGTACAGTACAGTACAGCCTAGTGCACCCAAGACTAGTATAGTCCAGCCTGTTGGGAGAACAGACATGGGGAGGGTGGTATAGGCCATACTAGCATGGAACAGGCTGGACTAGGCTAGACTAGAGTGTACTAGGCTTTAGCAGACTCTAATACTCCCTATTAGACTTTACTAGTCCCTTGTCAGCCCTGTAGATACTCAGACCATAGGGAGTAACCACTGTGTACACATAGTGGCCAAATTATTCAAGAAGCCCAATAACCCTAATTTTCAGAACCACATGTTTGTGTGAGGAAAGTTATATGGACGCGTCCGGGGTGAAGAGCTGATCAATAATACGTTGTCCGATTGTTTCAGTGCCCCCTAGGGGCCGAGATAATAGTGAAAAACTGTTTGAAAGGAGTAAAAACAAAATTGGACACCTGTTTCTGGGTCAGCGCGTCGCCCCGAACGCGCCCATATAACTCTCCTTGCACACGGCCTTACCATACTCCTTAATTGGCTAGGGTCAAATGTCAAGTTATTTCGCGCAATAAAGCGATATATCTCGAAATCGATGCATTTTTAGAATCCACCTTTCGGATATGTTGTACAGCTCGCCAAGGCGCACGCATGGATGTCTTGTTTGTCCCGGTACGACACTCCTAAGTTGACCTCCTACACTTTCAGAAGGCACATAGAGTCTTATATCTTAAGACCATATCAAAGGACAAAGTCAGAAACAGAAGTGTGTCGTAACGGGACAAACAAGACATCCACATGTGCGTCTCAGCCAGCTCTACAACATATCCAAAAAGTGGACCCTAAGTCCTTATCGTATTCGAGATATTGAGCGAGATAGCGAAGCCGTAACCATAGCCAATTAAGGGATAATTAAATCATGATTTGATATTAGGGTTTGATTATTTCAAATTTTAGCATTATTTTACGTGTAGATTTGGAAAAAAAATATATCGGAGAAATCACAGGCTTGGAACACCCTAAAACCAACCAGGAAGTGGCCTTTTGAGGCACTTCCTGTTGTCCGAGAAAAAAGAAACTTGCATATTTGGAATCAGCGCCATCACATTAGTCTAAAGCCAGAGTCTCGAAGAAAAATACAATTTCTAAAAATGTAACGAGGGTTGACCTTTGCAGTCTTTTCGCTGACCTTTGAGCTTTATCAGTGTCAGAAAAAATCAGGGCCGGTGCCAAAAAATCTGGCTTACTCTCAATATGGATTGAGAGAAGTTTCGGATTTTAAAAAAATATCTGGAGCGATTAGTTACAGATTTTGTGCTCAACAAAATCAGTTTTTTATACAAAAGTCAACGTCCAATCTTTTTGGTGACCGTTTGTATTTCCCAAGGTCCTAGAAAATCGAGACCTATCCCATTCAATTCAGCGTCTTTTTTTGAGTCTGAAAAGGTGTTTTTTAATTGAAAAATAAAATATTTTTTAAAAATGTGAGAAAAGCTAAACTTTGAACTATTTCAAAAATCTATAACTTCTTATTAAACAATTCTAGACTATTGATGTAACCTACCATTCGACTCAATATCATATAAATAAGAGGGTGGAAGGGTCAAAATAAAATAATAATATGTTTGTGAAAAAAGCTTCAAGTTTACTAAACTTTAACGCTTGTTTAAACCACTTTCTAAGGGTCATACAAAATCGAGACCTAGCCCATTCGATTCAGCGTCCTCTTCTGAGTCTGAAAACGTGTTTTTTAATTTAAAAAAAATATTTTTGAAAATTGTGAGAAAAGCTTAACTTTGAACTATTTCAAAAATCTATAACTTCTTATTGAAGTTATAGATTTTATGATATTGAGTCGAATGGTAGGTTACATCAATAGTCTAGAATTGTTTAATAAGAAGTTATAGATTTTTGAAATAGTTCAAAGTTTAGCTTTTCTCACATTTAAAAAAAATATTTTATATATATATTAATCATGTCTTTAATAACAATACATATGTTGTATATTATATGTACATGTTGTTAATTATTTCTCTAATCACAAATAAAAAAATATATTAATCACTGCACCTGTTTAAGACGTCCACAGGACGTCCAAAAAATTACCCAGCCAGACGTTCACATATTGAACTGCATATTGACGTCTAAAAGGGGTCATATTTAGACGTCTAAATATTGAATCTATTTTGCACGTCGCACAGACGTCTAGAAATGGTCTTGGACGGACGGAATATAGACCTCATCTGCACGTCTGCCAGACGTCCAATGTTTATTGGGTTGGGTTGTATAGTTACCTTACCATGATGTAACTCCAAATGTGGACAAGAAATCAAAAATAATTGCTCCAGTGATTAGAAATTGATAATTCAAAATATGCTCCTCATTGACTTACATCGTATTCTGAAACAGCTCTCAAAGTCACTCTTTTAGTAAGTAAATGAATGCAAACAAAGTTGATTCAGGCAATATAGAGCTTCACCAAACCCAGTGCTGGTTTTTATTTTAACCCATTTAGGACGGGAACGCATTATTGCGCAACCACTTTAACCATTATTTTATGCTTTAATTATTGAAGAATAGCAGATCTACAAGCTCACAGCACGGCACCCAGTGCTGCGCTGCGAGCTTGTAGATCTGCTATTTTTGAAAAATCGTGAAAATGTGTGAAAATCTCAAAATATGTCGTTCCAGGGACCCCCCAGAAGCAAACATTTGAGTTACAAACGTTCGCTTTTAAAAAGATATATTCAAAGATTTGCAAAGAATTTCACGATTTTTCTAAAATAGCAGACCTACAAGCTTGCAGCGCGGCACTCGGTGCCGTGCTGTGAACTTGTAGATCTGCTATTTTTCAATAGTTAAAGCATAAAATACGTTCAGGCCTAAATGGGTTAATACAAATTTCAACTTCCTGTTCATTTTACTATTTTAAGATCCGATCCGGGTTTTCTTCCTAATGAAACATTGACATTTTTATTTAAAAAAAAACTTTTAAATAACAAACCAATTGTCAGTTAAGACATAAATACAGGTATATCGCAAGAAATTTGCTAATGCCTCTCACCCTCTTGCCGGGTCATCCAGCTTCCTGACCTTCCTCTTGATCCTGTTTGATCCTCAAACTATAAATACAAAAAAATAAAAAGGGGGTCAAACTCCTGGGATGGGTACGGAGTCCCTCAGGGCTCAATGCTAGTGTCTTTTATGGTTAGGTCAATCAATGCCATACTTGTTTAACAAAATAGCCTACCAGTATGCTCTAATACAGTGGGTCCCAAACTTTTTAGCCAGTGACCCAAAATATGAATTAGATCTACCAGGCTGGGACTAGTCCCTCCCAACAGTACTAGTTCTGGAGGGAGGGTCAAATGACTGATGGAAACACACGGCTGGCACGGTTTGGTTTAGTTTGGTTGTCAATATAGATGGAAAAGTGCCATTAAATAGCAGATCTACAAGCTCAACACATAATGTGAGCTTGTACATCGGCTATGTTCAACATGCATTTCTGCTTCATCTCTCATCTATACAATATGTAGTGGGGGTCCCTGCTTCATCTCTCGTCTATATCTCTGAAGCAGGGAATCTGATGCCAGATGTTTGGGTCCGATGCCGATTTTGGAGAGTTCTGGACCACCGATTGCCGATGTTTTTGACCGATATGTTGTAATGAAAAAAAATAATAAAAAATATATTTAAAAAACTAGAAAAATAATCAAATGAAAAGCAATCACATAATACAAATAAACATAAACACAATTATATGAAAACTTTAGTTACTTTGTAGATTTTAATTATTATTACTGTAACCGGTCAGGTGGGCACCAAAACCATCTGGGCACTAGGGACATGTGGGCACTAGTGGGCACTAGGGACATGTGGGCACTAGGGACACGTGGGCACCTGGTCAACTGGGCACTAGGGACATGCCACATGTCCCTAGTGCCCAGATGGTTTTGGTGCCCAGTTGCTCTCCAGGTGCCCACATGTCCCCAGTGCTCCAGGTGCCCACATGTCCCCACATGTCCCTAGTGCCCACATGTCCAGGTGGCCAGTCGTTCCATAAATATGGTGCCCAGATGTCCCTAGTGCCCACCTGACTTGTATTCATTATTACTAAACATACATTAACCACAGTCTTCAGCCCTTTTTAAACTTTGGCTATTTGAAAATAGCCACAATTGTAGACAGTGAGCTTGTATATCTGCTATTTTCTAAATATTTTTATACATTTTATACTAATGATACATTGTGAAACAGGACATTCTGCAAAATGAGTACTTTTACTTTTGGTACTTTAAGTATATTTTGATGCCAATACTTTAAGTCAGGCATGCTAAAAGGCCTGCGTGATGCGTGTCTGACGCATACTTTTGAGAAAGGACGCATTCATGTCACCGTCGTGCCGTCCATGGGACGCATTACAGCAGTGGTTCTCAACCTTTTTACACCACCTCAGAACATATCTGGCTCTCCAAGTACCACCATAATAACTGATATTAAAACACAGGTGCATAGACCTACCCCATCCTAGTATATTATGCACAGTTAACACAGGAGGAAAATATATTCAATAGGACCGACTCCGTCGGTTATCAGATTATTGTCTCAGGAATGCGACAAAAACTATTTTTTCCCATGAATTCAAGGCTTCATGGGGTGTGTAGAAAATAAGTCATCTGTCTGTCTGTCCAGACAGACAGACAGACAGACAGACAGACAGACAGAGCCACAGATGAGACAGACAGAGCCACAGATCAGACAGACAGACAGACAGAGCCACAGACAGACAGAGCCACAGACAGACAGACAGACAGACAGACAGACAGACAGACAGACAGACAGACAGACAGACAGACAGACAGAGCCACAGATCAGACAGACAGACAGACAGACAGACAGACAGACAGACAGACAGACAGACAGACAGACAGACAGACAGAAAGACAGAGCCACAGACAGACAGACAGACAGACAGACAGACAGACAGACAGACAGAGCCACAGATCAGACAGACAGACAGACAGACAGACAGACAGACAGACAGACAGACAGAGCCACAGACAGACAGAGCCACAGATCAGACAGACAGACAGTCAGACAGACAGACAGACAGACAGACAGACAGACAGACAGACAGACAGACAGACAGACAGACAGACAGACAGACAGACAGAGCCACAGACAGACAGACAGAGCCACAGACAGACAGAGCCACAGATCAGACAGACAGAGCCACAGACAGACTACAGTTTTCAAATTCTACCCGAACCGGCCCGACGTTTTCGGGCCGAGCCGGGCCTCAAAAGTATGCTAATTGGTCGGGCCGAGCCGAGCCTCAGGCTCAATGAAAAAAAAATGTTTTTTTTTATGTTTTTTTTCTTCTTTTTTTTATAATATATTTTTTAATTCTGTTCTGTCTGAATGTGTATTTATCTATTATGAAGATGGCGCTGACTGGCTGGCGTTAACTTGCACTGTGCTGCTCAGGGAGGGCTCAGGCAGCAGAGCGAGAGAGAGTAAAAAAAAACGATTCTGAGCGAGCGTTCCGATGGTAACCGGAACGCTCGCCCCAAAGCACACTCGCCCCCATTCATTTAGCGGACAGAGGCTGCCGGATTAGACCTGGGGCGAGTGTGTTTTGGGACGAGCGTTTTGTGATTTCATTCACCGCTTGTTTACAAGTCGAATTTGGGGAAACAAAATGATAGGAGCTCAAAAACATAATGAGAGGATACAAGAGATATCTGTGCAACAGCTGCAAAGTGTGCACATTTAATCAAGTATTTTAAAACAGTGAAACCTACCGATCGAGGAAAAAGAAACAGAAAGTTAAAGTGATTTCTGCGACTACAGTACAAAAACCCACGGCAAATAAAGTCGGTCTACACCAGCCTTCAACAATAGCGGTACATTCAGTGGTCAGGTTCGTTCAGAAATCAATTGAAGAACGCAGGAGCGAGCTTTACATATAGCCACAGAACGTGCATACACGCAGTACACTACACATGTGTCAATGTTTGAGTCGTCAGATCTTGAACGTATCAGCTGGGGTTGGCGGAGCGTTCACAACCGCAGAGACACTCCAGCGTAAATACAAGCATTTTTTAAATCAGCACAGTGTAAGTTAACGTCAGCGCCTTCAGCGGCATCTTCATAATAGATAAATACACATTCAGAACAGAATAATAATTTTAAAAAATTATTAGAAAAATAAAAAATAATATTTATATTTTTTCCTTTTTTTTCTCCCCTCGGGTTTTTTCGCGCTTTCGGGCCTAACATGACGGTAATACTCGGGTTCGGGCCGAGCCTCGGGCCGGCCCAGTCGGGCCCAGTAAGGGCCGAGCCTTAATTTTCAGGCCCGTTGAGAACTCTAAGACAGACAGACAGAGCCACAGATCAGACAGACAGACAGAGCCACAGACAGACAGACAGACAGACAGACACACACGATGCGTGTTTAATTAGCCACAGGTGATACAGGGGTTTTAATCATGGACGTGGCCTGATTCAGTTTGTCTTGTTAAGAAATGAAGTCTTTCACGCAGCACTGTGCTTGATTGTTAGATGCCGTTTGAGCTGCGAGGGTTTCATCATGCATTTTTTACATACCACTGTCAGTGTCTGTAGGCTCTTCCTCCACCCACTTTTTGCGAGTGTTATCTGTTATCATCCAGAAATACACTGGGTCTGACGGAGATATAACTAGTCCCCTTTACTCAGCCAGTCCAGACCCATTCAGATGGTTGTGTGACAGAGTCAGACAACTTTCCAAACTGAATAAATACCACGCAGAGAAACGAGATTTAACTGGCAGCTCAATCTCATTGTAACTAAAATATTCGATTGAAATTCATATTTTTTTAATGACAGATTTAGCTACTAGGCCTACGTCTGTGAAATTCTCGTGCAAAACCGCTTAGCCTACAGCAGAAGCAAGAACGCTGGCTCAGTGTTGCCAGATTTTGCGAGAGAAATAAGCAACCAGGTCTATGAAAACAAGCCCAAAAGAAGCAACCAGGTCTATGAAAACAAGCCCAAAAGAAGTAACTTAGGCCACATGAGCACTTAAAACAAAACCTATGCAAATCTTTGAAGCAAGCCTAAGCAAGTACACTTTAGAAACAAGCCCCAAAATACTGCAACCCACAACGACCAACATTTTACAAACAACCTTACAGAAAAACAAGTCCAAAGTCGCTTATAATACGCGGACATGGCAACACTGGTCGCGCTGCTTGATTCTGTTTGCTGCTGCTCTGCCGAAACAGCGTGCTTGGTCAAAAGAAAAAAAAAGAACCACCAGAGGGGGGCTCAAGTAGCACCAGTGGTACGCGTACCACAGGTTGAGAACCACTGCTTTAGGGAACATTTTTGCGTATAACAATCACAACATGGGCCGTCCACGGAGTGGAAACGTAACGTCTCTGCCTATACGTGGGCAGACCTGATAGTGATTATTTTTATTCACGTTTGCTATTCTCAAATGTGTTATCCATACAAAGTCTGATAATAATGTTAGTGGTGTAAATGCCACCAAAAAAAACTGAAGCCTGCTGCTGGCCAACAGAAAATAGCAAGCCTATTTTCTAAACCCAAGTCAAATAATGATATTATTATATAATTATAATAATTATATTATATATAAACTTTAATTGAGCTGTGCATAATGCAACATTATTAGCTCACTGAGTGCACCAAAAAGTATTACATTTGCTATGTCTTTATTTTATTTTAGTTAAAATTCATGGTGTAGACCCTTTAAGGGCCAATGTTGCAGTACAACATAAAAATAGCAGATCTACAAGCTCACAACGCCACAACTGACCTAAATGGCGTCCTTAACACAAGATGCATGATCACTCTACTAAAAAATATATACAGAATCACTTGTAAACTTACCTTACCGTTTGTTGTGTAGAAATGTGAGTTCCCCAACTCTTCACAAAAGGTCTTCTCACTCACAGCAGGCTTGAAGTGTATTAAGAGTGACACGTGACTGGCCTGTCGCTTCTCATTGGCTTTCTCATTGGCCCCACATGGTCGGTGAATGTCTGACAAGTGGGTTAAAGTGTGCAACACAAGCACACCTATGCTGTACCCGTTGTAGTCGCTAGGGGGAGCACTTGCAGCACACTTTAGCCCACTTGTCAGACATTTAAGACCATGTGGGCCAATGAGAAAAAAAGCTCTGGGCAGATCACTACATTGCTCCGAGTGATTTAAATGCTAAACTTTGTGGGGACCCATACTTTGGTCCCCACGTGGGAAATGGGTCCCCACGACGTGAGTGTGCTATCAGACGCAAGACCCCACGTGGTCGGCAATACAAGCCCACACACACACACACACACACACACACACACACACACACACACACACACACACACACACACACACACACACACACACACACACACACACACACACACAGTGTTTGATACTTAAGTACAGTACTTGAGTAAATGTACTCAGTTACTTTCCACCACTACACACACTTGTATTCCTATACTTGTATTGTACTTCCTATACTCGTGAGGAATTGTGTATTCCCCACCCCCCCATGTGGGCACCAGACCTGATATCATCTCTCTCAATAATGGCTTCAGGAAATAAGGATACAATAAATTTCTGTATAACATTGTGTTCTCTCTAACGTGTGTGTGTGTGTGTGTGTGTGTGTGTGTGTGTGTGTGTGTGTGTGTGTGTGTGTGTGTGTGTGTGTGTGTGTGTGTGTGTGTGTGTGTGTGTGTGTGTGTGTGTGTCTGCAGGTGCCCTTGAGGTATTTCATGCGTCAATGCTGAAATACAGTCCGAAGAGACTGCATTTCAGTTATGGAGGCATGAAAGCCCGCATCCAGTTGGCAGTTCTGGATCACAATGAGAACACACGTACTAGGAAACAAGCTACAACTGCAAAAGGTAATTGACAATCAATAGGCTCTGCAATAGTTCTAAGGTTTCCAGAAGATGGCATACCCCTTTGCTGTTCAGTTTTAACATTGTTTCGTTTTGTAACAGACACTATTACATTTTCATTTAAAATCAGATGTCTATCTAAAACTCTGGGAAAAGGACGCAGAACTAGAAATGTGTATATTACCTTCTGGAAACCTGGAACTACACTACGTTTGTTCAGAGCTTCTAAACAGCAATTTGTCGAGCGGTATTGCATTTACTGGATCTTTTTATTAAAGTTAATTTGAATTAATGATTCATTATTTTGAATGATTTCTAAATAATGGATAATATATTCCATCTCATTTGTGACGCTGTAGGGTTTGTGCAGAATTAAAATAATATTTTACATGGCAATGTATTTACACTGTTGTGATGCACTTTGTCAGGGTCAGTGTGATTATTTTACTAATACGGTGCATACCTTGCATTTTACATTTATGATTAACCCATTAAGACCGGGAACGCATCAGTGTCATTTTATTGCGACCGTAGGTCGCACTTACTACAGAAAGCTGCTCCAGGTGTCCGTCCGTCACTCCGTCACTCCGTCACACACGTCACACTTTTGCCCTGCTCATATCTCCGCACCCATTGCCCCGATCCATGCCACATTTTGCACACACACTCCTTACCTGCCAAACTACACCCTCCAAGGACCCCCGGAGCTCCAGGGACCCCCAGCTGCCTCGGGGACCCCCAAGTGTAAAAAATGAGCACATGTGGACAAATTACCAAATGACCACCCCAACGGGGCTGCTCACGGGGCATTCCCGGGGACCACCCACTCCTGGTGCTCCAGAACGGATGCAAAAGTGGTGGCGCCCCCAGTGGAGGACCCCCTGCCACTGCAGCTTACATAAAATGCCGTAACTCGGGGGCTTGCCCCCCACAAACAATCCCTCCTTTCCCCTATAAACACACTCTCTCTCCCACACCACACACACACACACCAACAGCTCTTGCCTGCACACCTTTGCTTTTGGTCACATTTAGACCACCAAACAAAACTATCCATTGCCCACACAACTAGGAACCAATCGCCGTTACAGCCCTCTTCTGTATACATGTGACCTACGGTCGCTTATCTCCCGATTAGGGAGTCTTACTGGTAGATTACTTTGGCTATTCCAAAAATAGCAGATCTACAAGCTCATAGCACGGCACCGAGTGCCGCACTATGAGCTTGTATATCTGCTATCTTTTAATAGCCAAAGTATAAAATAGTGGTTTAAGTGGTTACACAGATGCGGTCCCGGTCTCAGTGGGTTATGAATATTTTACCTATCCAGTCAGCCCGTCGCGCGCGTGCATGTGCCCGTTGCCTTTCAAAAAATTGAAAAATCGCGCCGAGTGCTGGCATGGGCTCCAGGGGTCCCCGGGGACCCCCTGGAGGACCCCCGGCCGAAAACCTCAACCTTTTTCGGGCGCTAAGAGCTTGTCGATCGGCTCTTTTTGGGGCTAAAATCCTGGAGCTTTCGGAAAAAGCTGGGATTTCTTCAGAGTCCAGAGCTCCCAAGAAGCTCTGGGCTCCGCCATGGCTCCCTCCTTTGAAATTCTCTCCCGGGAGCCTCGGCCACTTGTACCAGAGGATAGGTGAGGACCATGCCCAGGAAGAGGACCCTTCCTGGGGCGCGACGGGGCGGCGAAGACCCCCAAAATCATGGTTCTCCAAAAAATTTCAAAGTGCTGGCATGGGCTCCAGGGGTCCCCGGGGACCCCCTGGAGGACCCCCGGCCGAAAACCTCAACTTTTTTCGGGCGCCCCGAGCTTGTCGATCGGCTCTTTTTGGGGCCAAAAGTGGCGGTAGCTCCCAGACCGTGGGGCGCCCGCGGCCGGCGGAGGGCTCGTTGGATCCGGGCCGGGGCTGCGCACGCGGCGGTGCCCACCCCGGCCCCCGGGGTGGTCGCCCGGGCAAATGGCGGCCGAAAACCCCCGGGAAAAAAGGCGGAAATCGCACTCTCCAGAGCTCCCAAGAAGCTCTGGGCTCCGCCGCGGCCCCCTCCTTTGAAATTCTCTCCCGGGACTCCCGGCCACTGGTGCCAGCGGATAGCTAGGGACCATGCCCCACGAAGGGGCACCCTCCTGGGGTGGCGGCGGGGCGGCGAGACGCCCCGAATCCTGGAGCTTTCGGAAAAAAGCCGGGATTTCTTCAGAGTCCAGAGCTCCCAAGAAGCTCTGGGCTCCGCCGCGGCCCCCTCCTTTGAAATTCTCTCCCGGGACTCCCGGCCACTGGTGCCAGCGGATAGCTAGGGACCATGCCCCACGAAGGGGCACCCTCCTAGGGTGGCGGCGGGGCGACGAGACGCCCCGAATCCTGGAGCTTTCGGAAAAAAGCCGGGATTTCTTCAGAGTCCAGAGCTCCCAAGAAGCTCTGGGCTCCGCCATGGCTCCCTCCTTTGAAATTCTCTCCCGGGAGTCTCGGCCACTTTTGCCAGCGGGTAGCTAGGGACCCTGCCCGAGAACGGGGCATGGTCCCGGGGCAGTGTGGGCGCCGCGAGGCGCCCCTTTGTCCTGGATCTCCGCGTGGTACCTCCCCATCCCCACCCCGGGGCCCTGGAGGCGCCCGGCTCGCCCTTGCCTCCCTCCTTTGAAAAAGTATCTCGGTAGAGACGGCCACTCGCTCCAGAGGGTCTCTATGGAGCTCGGCCGCGGCTCGGCCCGGCACGAGGCTCCGTCCCGGGGCCGCTCGGGCGGGCCGAGCCGGGCGCCGGTGGTGGTGGCCATGGGTCCCTTTCCCCTTCCCCGATAGGGGGGAAAGAACCAGGAAATTGGAGGCCACGCTGGCCATCGGGTGTATGGGAAGAGAGAGGCCTCCGGTCGGGCACGGCCGGGTGGTCGTGCGCCCTGGAGCTCCTCCGCGAGCTTGGCAGAAGCTGGGCTTCTCCGTGGCCCCCTCCTTTGAAATTCTCTCCCGGGAGTCTCGGCAACTTATCCCAGAACGAGTGTATGGAACCGGCGTGCGGACGCCGAGGCTGGGGCCGACGGCGAGGCTCCGTCTCGGGGCCGCCCGGGCGGGCCGAGCCGGGCGCCGGTGGTGATGGCCATGGGTCCCTTTCCCCCTCCCCGATTGGGGGGAAAGAACCAGGAAATTGGACGCCACAGTGGCCATCGGGTGTATGGGAAGAGAGAGGCCTCCGGTCGGGCACGGCCGGGCGGCCGTGCGCCCTGGAGCTCCTCCGCGAGCCCGGGAGAAGATGGGCTATTCCGTGGCCCCCTCCTTTGAAATTCTCTCCCGGGCAGACCGGCAACTCGTGCCAGCTCGAGTGTATGGAACCGGCGTGCGGGCGCCGAGGCCGGGCCGGGCGCCCTGGAGGTCTCTCGAGCCCAGGAGGTCCTGGGCTCCGCCATGGCCCCCTCCTTTGAAATTCTCTCCCGGTAGTCTCGGCAACTTTTCCCAGAACGAGTTTATGGACCAGCGTGCGGACGCTGGGGACGGAACGCAGGCAGGCCGCCCCGCACGGCGGGCCTGCCGGGGGTCGCTAGGCACGGCGACCCCCGGGAACCGTGGTGGAACCACCGCCGCGGGACCCACTGACCGACTGGCAAACGAAGCCCGCCTCTTGCAAGGGCCCCGCCGGCACCTCGTGTGCTCCGGCGGATGCTGCTTGCAGCCTGCGGGCCCGAACAGGCGCGGAGGAACCACGTGCGGAGAGGCCTCGGTGTCCTCTCCTCCGCACTCCTCCGCGGCCGACCTCGTCCTAGCGAGACCGAGACGCCCCGTCTGCCCTAGCTGTCCTGCCACGGACCGCCCGAGGGCCCCCGCTGTCGGCCTGGCCTCGAGCCCCCTCGCCGGGGCTCGGCGAGGAGATCCGTATGCAGCGGGGGCGCGAAGGCGCGCTCCGGAGACTCCGTTTCTCAAACCCTGCCCGCGTCGCGTACTCCGGCGACCGACCAAACAGCTGCGTACCGGGCCGCGGACCCCCGATCCACCGTAACACGCTTTCGACCGGCTGGGTGGTAAAGGCGGACCGCGGTGACCGTCGCAGTGCACGCCTCCGGGAGAGAGCCGCCCGCCCCTCTCGCGGGGGGCCTCGGGCGGAAGCTCCGCGGACCGGCAACCCCACGGCGCGCTGCCTCAGCTGGGCGCGGCGCCGCGGCGGAACGGGAGGCCTACCTGGTTGATCCTGCCAGTAGCATATGCTTGTCTTAAAGGGCGCTGCAGACCTGTCTGAGTTGGGCGTGCAGGCGCTGCAGACCTGTCTGAGTTGGGCGTGCAGGCACTGCCAAGTGCCCACGCCGGGACAGTACCTTATATGGGTGTAGAACACATAGGTGGCGCACGCAGGAGTTGGGTAAACCAGAGCCCCCGATAGTACGCCCGCAAGGCAAGTTACCTTGCTGGGGTTGGGGGCGGGGGAACTTGACATGAACCTGCGAGCAGCTGCGTATCTATGTGAGTCGAGCCCGGCGCCCCGGCTGTCCTGCAACTCAACAGTGGCTGCGCCTGGGTCAATCGAACGAGATTCCCACTGTCTTGCAACGGACCGCCCGAGGGCTCCCCGCGGTCGGCCTCGCCGTCGGCGAGGAGATCCGTATGCCGTGGGGGCGCCAGAGGCTAAACGAACGAGATTCCCATTGTCCCCTACCTAGCGAAACCAGATAGCCAAAAGATAACCGTGGCTCAGACCATAGAGGGAAGAAGACAGTCCTCAGCGAGGAACCAAGACCCTGCTAACGGGCATTATAACTATTGCGGCAGCAGCGCTTGTACCACCAGGTACCTGCGGTCCGTAGGCCGCGGGACCCCCCGACTTATCGCCCGCCGAGGGGTGCTTAAGAGTGGGTCCGCGGGACCGGCCGGTGAGCCGGGTCCGACGCGCTAAGTCCATAATAGTCCCATGGGCGCGCGTCGGCGTTTGTACCACCAGGTCCACGCGGAGCTTTGGCCGCGGCCTGTCAGTCCACTTAACGCCCGCCGAGGGGTGCTTAAGAGTGGGTCCACGGGACCGCCTGGAGAGCCGGGTGTCCCCCGGAGGCGGGGTCCCCCGGACCGGAGCCAGTACCCAGCCTCGGGGCTTCCCGGGCCGGGTCGAGGCCTCGCCGGGGGTCCCTGGGGGTCCCCGGCCGGAGAGCGCCTGAGCCGAGCGGCCAGGCTGGAGCCTCTGGAGCCAGGGACCCCCGGGTTCCCGGAGTGGAGCCGGGTCGAGGCCTCGCCGGGGGTCCCCGGTCCGAGTCTGACGGCTGTTTTTCTGGCTGTCGGAGTAGCGAGGCTTCGGAGTAGCGGGGTGCATCCCTAGTAGAGACCTAGCGACGCGTCTGCCTTGGACTCAAAGTAAAATTAGTTGACCCTCCCTCGGACTAAATTTAAAATGGCATGACCCTCCCCCACTTTCCTCCATACCCCCCCTTTCCTAAATTTCGACTCGTCCCTTACCTGTTCTTGTTATGGACATTGTGAAGTCTAAAAGCTGATTGATTTGGGCATTTAAACATCAATAAACAACCCCATGTGAAACAAGCTTGGAGTATTTTGATGTTACTTTAATAGACTTCAATGTAAACATAGTTACCCAGTGTGATACAGTCATTCAGATGTGTAAAATATTGTATCGTTGTAAATAATGACTGGTGTGAACTAGCTATTTTAGGGGTTCTCAAATGTTTATACAAGGACCACATTTTATAGGCGACAATGTGTTGACCCTACACATACTATGGTGTAATTTCTAAGGAAAAAGCATACATTGGCATAGCATAGCATTGAATAAGGATATTATGTATAGTAAATGAATGCATATAATATAGAAATACAAATAATAAGAAACACAAATTCAATTCACAGGCCTTTTCTTCCAAAAACAAAACAGATTTTACAGGAAGGATAACTGTATTGGGTATTTTCAAGATGCTAACCCACCATCACTGCTGTTGGGTCAGAAAACAAGACTTAGAACATCTGGCCTAGTATTCAAATCCAAAAGGATCATCTTCCTCCTTGTATCCACCATACTGTAAAGGCCGCTTTCAGATGGGATTTTTTGTCTTATGTTGACCCCACACATACTAAGGATAAAGCATACATTGGTAGCATAAGCATTGAATAAGAATATTATGTATACTAAATAAATGCAGATAAGAAACACAAATTCAATTCACAGGCCTTTTCTTCCAAAAACAAAACAGATTTTGCAGGAAGGATAAATGTATTGTTTTTTTTCAAGGTGCTAACCCACCATCACTGCTGTTGGGTCAGAAAACAAGACTTAGAACATCTGGCCTAGTATTCAAATCCAAAAGGATCGTCTTCCTCCTTGTATCCAACATAAAGGCCGCTTTCAGATGGGAATTTCTCTCTGATGGCGTTCACGACACAGGCCGGCAACACCTTCCTGTGTCCTCGCCCGAGTCGTACTCCTCTCAGGGCCCACTCCAGCACCACCCGGTAGGAAACCAAACGACACTGGCTGTAAAAGAAGAACATACACAACTGTGCTCATCAGTTCCATAGGGCAGTGGTTCTCACCTTTTCATGTCAAGGGCCCCCAAAGTTATATACATTTTGTCCACGGAACCCCATCTGAAAGTTGGGTCTTTGAAAGGAAAAAGTTTGTTGAAAAAAAAAGTAAGTGTTAGTCCCAAAGCGGCCTAGGTCTTTACCAGTGGTGGAAGAAGTACTCAGATATTTTACATCAGTAAAAGTAGCAATGCCACAATATTAAAGGCCTGTGTTAAAAATGTTTTTAAGTAAAAGTACAAAAGTATTGGCATGAAAATATACTCAAAGTACCAAAAGTGAAGGTACTAAAATGTTTGAAAATAGCAGATCTACAAGCTCACAGCGACACGTTGTGAGCTTGTAGATCAGCTATTTTCAAATAGCCTATGTATAAAATGGGTAAAGTGGTTATTGTATGTTTTAAAATATAGTAATGTATATGTGCAAAGTAACTAGTAACTACATTTTTCAAATACTTTTAGTGGAGTAAAAGTACAATATTTGCCTCTGAGATGTATTGGAGTAGAAGTAAAAGTACTGGAAATACTCTAGTAAAGTAAAAAAAAAACTCATATCTTTACTTAAGTACAGTACTTGAGTAAATGTACTTGGTTACTTTACACTACTGGTCTTTATCAAAACACAAAGACAGCTACAAGAACGTAAACACACTTACTCTGTTGACAACGTTCCATTTGGTCCAGCTGGTAATGGTCGCAGCTTCCAGATTTGGCATGTGGAAAACCATATTGAGAACACCTCGGGTGATTAGTGGAGGAAATTCAGGATGCTCTACCACACAGTGGTATGGAGTCGAGCCATTTTCCAACAGTACCATAAAATGGTCAGTCTCTGTACAACAACAGCACTCTTGCGGTGTTGCCATGACCTGACATCCATCACATGTACACCACTCTGTATCCAAGGTCCTATCTCTCTCTTCCACTTCTGCTTCTGCTCGACGAGCTGCCTCTTCTCTATCAGCATCCATCTGTTGCAATTCCTCATCGTTGTACTCCGGCTCGTACAAATACGGTTCAGCGAAAAACCGCCGCATTTCTTCTCTCTCGTAGTCAGCCATGTTTTATTTTCTTTAATCTTGCTTAGCTGTAAAAATATTTTCAAAGTTTATTCAAAAGTCATTCAAAGATGAGAGACCTTCTTTCTGGCTCCTGCTCGCTCCAGTTCCACTGTGTTTGTTTATTTACACAGCTGCTGCCTGCTGCGTCATCAACGTGCTACCGGTGTTTACACACAGTCAGCTGTTGCCTGCTGCGTCATCAACGTGTTTTTGAGCGACAGCAAAACTTCTGGCCAATGAACAAGCTGGGAGGCGGGACATAAATCCGACGAACGAGCCCGACTGAAACCCACGCGCTTGGACAAGCTCGCTCCTGTTTCGTGCATGTGTTTGTTTTGACCGGAAGTGTTTTAAACGTTGTTTTCTTAGTCTATGGTGATATTTTTTAACTGGTCTCAACGGATTATGGTAGAATAGGCTTTGAAGTACAACCGGAGTTTTTTTTTTTTTTAAATGGACGGATTTTTTTACATCGTTTTTCTCTCACAAGTTTCTGTCTCTGATTGATTCCAGTCATTTTTTTTTTCCGATTGTGGATTTACCATTAAGGAATTTTTTACAAACAAAAATTCTCCGTGGGTCAAAAACATCAAAGGGTAGGTACATGATACAAAAAAAGTAATTTCTTGGGTGAACTCCTCCTTTAAGAGTCTTGCTCAGGGACAAATTTAATTTCATCGACACATTTTCTGGCCTGGCCTGGAATCATACAGTACCTGGGGCAACCAGGGCCTCTGGCTCCCTAGGCGGGCTCACTAACCACTCAGCTATGGCCGCCCCCCACATCTAACTACACTGTTAGATGTGACAAACGACATTGTGTAACAACATGGACACACTAAACTAAAATCCTCCAACATTATCATATGTTTGTCTTTATACTTTACCTACATCCTACAAGTCATCATTTCACTTTATCTATTTAAGTGGTTCTCAAACATTTTCATGTTAAGCACCCCAACATCCTTTGGCCGCAGATCCCCATTTGAACATATTTTGGACCTGGGGGCCCCATAAGAGAAGATTTGTGTTAAAAAGTTTCAAGATTATTGCAATTTTTTAAAGATTATTTAAAAAAAAAAATCAAAAATAGGCGATCTACAAGCTTGTACTGAGTAAGTAAGCCTTGCAGGGCCATGAGGCCCATAGGGGAGGAGCCTATCTCCTGTTTCTGTAGCGTGAGGCAGCTTTATGTACATGTACATCCACTGGACATGACACTAGTATGTAGCAGGGACCCCCCATCCAACCCTTGATGCTCAGCGCCAAGCAGGGAGAGATTTTTTATGACCCAGCCGGGGATCGAACCCCAACCTCTCAGTCTCAGGACTGACACTCTAACCACAAGGCCACTGAGCTACAAGCTTGTAAATCAGCTATATGTTTTTTTAAAATATCATATGTATAAAACAGGGTTAAAATCTCATTTTAGTGAGGACCCCCTCAAGGACCCCTGAGGGTCTGCAGACCCTACTTTGAGAACCACTAACACACTTCTTGCTATTTTACTCAAGGTTCAAGGTTGTTCTTTATTGTTACATCTTGTGCACAGCTACTGTACATGAGAATGAAACGTATTTCTGTTTGTCTTCCTTCAGACAATGCAGCAGCATTTTATGTATGTAATTATTGTCTTAAACACCAGCATATAGAGAGAAGCAGGAAACCACCAGAAAACAAGAGCTGCCTAAAGTTACATCCTCCCTCCAAACCACAGCATGACTCACCATGCAAATGATCAACTACCTTCCTCTGTCACTAAACACGCTACATTTCATATCATATCATGTTTATAATAATCATCTTTATCATACACTTTAAATTATCAAATGTTTGGTAAACGGTGCATTTATATCCACCTGTTTCCTAGGCTTTTCACTGTGTTCCACTTCCTGTCTTTTGATCCAATGAAATCCAATGAAACCGGTCAGATGACTAATGATATCCAATGAAATCCGACAGGAAGTGGAAAACACACAGCCAAGAAACAGGTGGATACATGTTGTGCCTTTGACGCAACTGCACAGTTGCGTCAAAGTTGCTTGCTCATCAGGAGCAAGTTAGTGTCTTGCTCAAGGACACTTTCACACTAACTCAGGGGGAGCCTTGGGATCAAACCGGGAACCTTACTGATACCTAAGTGGACACTCTACCTACTGCCTCGCCTTATATTTACCATTTCATTACAAACCAACCTAAAACTGCTGTCTGTTTACCACCAGTTGTGGCCTCTGGCCTTCAAAGACACTAAAACCACACAAAAGACAAACAATGAATTTAGAGTAGCCAATTATTGTTCCCCCAATTTTATCCCCAGTTTAGTCATTATGCCATTTCATTCTCTGACTGCTTGCCACTGCTGTTGTACCCTATTGGCCCACCTGCCAGTGAGGACCCCCAACCGGGAGCATGTTGTAGAACCTACTCCTCCCGTTCAACATTCCCCTGACAGGCTCTGCCCCCGACTGACCCCAACACAGTCCACTATACAACTACACACTCCCATCTCCTGCTGTAGCCTCCCCATCACCAAAACCTTAAATCCAAATAACCATTACTTAACTAATGTTTAGACACAACATCTTTTACCCTTATATCCAAGAGTAAACGGTCAAATTGACAATCAAGCAGAACAGATGGATGGATTTTCATGAAACATTGTGGGACCAGTAGGCTGACCTGAACACATGGTTACCTTATGAGTTAAGAAGATATGGTATGGAAAAATGTCTATTTCCACTTCCATTTTCCACAATGAAGGAAACAAAGAAGATCATCAAAGCAGGACCTAACAGCCTGGCTTGTAATGGTCAAGGCTGGCTGGCCCTCTCTCTCTCCCTCAAGCCCCCAACAGGGCAAAAGTGTGCTCAGAGGACCATTCAAGACACTTATTATACACAGATAAATATCCCTTGAATGGTCACATAGGCATGCTACACTGATAGACACTATAACACAACATAGTTATACTGACAGTTTCACAATTAGTAGAACTACAGTAACTGAAGCATTTCTTACATGGAAACACAGCTGTTGACTGAATGACAGGAGTTTGTGACCAGACCCCCTGATGTGGAGCCAAACATTCTACGTACAACATTTAAATAGAACATTTAAACATTAAAACAGAACAAATAATATGCTCATGTAACCCTGTGTCTAATCATGGAGCATATCGTTTTTTATATAAGATATTTAATTATATTTCTAATAAGCCTAAATCTATTTACACCTGTAAGGAATGAGCAACATCTTTATGTCAGCCTCTATTCCAATAAAGAGGAAGGAAGATTAGATTTGAACTAATCTACTAAAGAAGAAGTTAAAATATGCTGAAATCATCACCCCCTCCCTTCCCCCTCTCTGTACAGCAGCAGCAAAACCACAAGCTATTTCAATAGGAAGTAGATCTCTCTCTCTCTCTCTCTCTCTCTCTCTATCTCTCTCTCTCTCTCTCTCTCTCTCTCTCTCTCTACAGCATAAAGTTACTTCAATACGAAGTAGTTTTTTCAGAGCTGTTTATCACAAGAGAGGAGAGGATGGTGCGCTCTATGGCCTGCCTTCTACTCTGTGAGTATATAAATGTTATTACTAATGGGTTACTAATGTTGTAGCACTATTATAACTAACAGGTGTATTGGACTAGTATTTGAACCAGAAGGAATATATATGTGGTTGAACTTAAAGCGGCACTATGTAACTTTGTAATAACTATATAGAATATTATGTCCCACAAAACTATAAAGTTTAATGCAATAACAGGGAAAAAAATGTTTAAGCAATAACAATCATCCTTCCATAAATGTATAGACTCAGGGGGGTCCCTGCTAGGGGCTTGACTGTATTACTATGTATAGGTGAGACAATGAGTTTCATTTGCCAAGGCACCAAGGCAGAACTGCCAGTCAAAGCAACGACTGGCCAATCACATCACGTCCTCACCAGACATATTTGCAGAGAATCTTGGGTAATGAAGTCATAGACGTTGGCTGCCATGTTATTTGTGTCCAAAGTGGCCACTATACCCTAAACTACATAGTGCTGCTTTAAACAGCATTTTGTTAAAGTTTAGCTGCTGAATCTGAATCCAGTAAAACATGCCAATGGAATCTATGATGTAATTGATTTTCATTTAGGATTTCCACCAATGTTTTCACTTTGCTGTAGATTTATCGTTTGAACAATATTTGTATGTACTTATAATAACAATAACAACCACAAATATAGCTGCAAGCAGCAATGAGCGGTTTCGAGAATAATGGCAGACTGGCAGACTGTGACAGAGTGGCAGACTGGCAGACTTTGACAGAGTGGCAGACTGGCAAACTGGCAGACTGTGACAGACTGTGGCAGACTGGCAGACAGACAGACTGTGGCAGATTGGCAGACTGGCAGACAGACAGACAGACAGACAGACAGACAGTGACAGAGTGGCAGACTGGCAGACTGTGACAGACTGGCAGACTGGCAGACTGTGACAGAGTGGCAGACAGACAAACAGACAGACTGTGACAGAGTGGCAGAGTGGCAGACTGGCAGACAGACAGACAGACAGACAGTGACAGAGTGGCAGACTGGCAGACTGGCAGACAGACAGACTGTGGCAGACTGGCAGACTGGCAGACAGACAGACAGTGGCAGACTGGCAGACAGACAGACAGACAGACTGTGACAGAGTGGCAGACTGGCAGACAGACAGACAGTGACAGAGTGGCAGACTGGCAGACAGACAGACAGTGACAGAGTGGCAGACTGGCAGACAGACAGACAGTGACAGAGTGGCAGACTGGCAGACAGACAGACTGTGACAGAGTGACAGAGTGGCAGACTGGCAGACTGGCAGACTGGCAGACAGACAGACAGTGACAGAGTGGCAGACTGGCAGACAGACAGACAGTGACAGAGTGGCAGACTGGCAGACAGACAGACAGTGACAGAGAGAGAGAGAGAGAGAGAGAGAGGGAGAGGGAGAGGGAGAGGGAGAGAGAGAGAGAAGGGGAGAGAGAGAGAGAGAGAGAGAGAGAGAGAGAGAGAGAGAGAGAGAGAGAGAGAGAGAGAGAGAGAGAGAAAAGAAAGAGAGAGAGAGAGAGAGAGAGAGGGAGAGAGAGAGAGAGGCAGTGAGAAATAGAGGCAGTAAGAGAGAGAGCGAGAGAGAAGAAGTGAACATGCATTAATTAACAAAGTCATGATTTTTGTTCAGTAAATTATATTTGGACCGGTTAAATTGAGGTTTGAACCAGGGACCTATAGACTTGTGGGTAGACAGTGTAAAGGATAAGGATAATTCCAGGTCCGTTCATGAAAGTCCTTGCGGTCTTGTTTCCAATGAGGGCCTGTGAGCAATTAGGGGTTAAGAGTCTTGCTCAGGGACAAATTTCATTTCATCGACACATTTGCTGGCCTGGCCTGGAATCGTACCTGGGGCAACCAGGGCCTCTGGCTCCCTAGGTGGGCTCACTAACCACTCAGCTATGGCCACAGTACAGACTGAGCCATTGGATAGACAGAATTGGATTTCATATGTGGTAAGTTATCATACAGCATGGGTTGCTTATTATATACATACAAGCTCATAACGCGTCACATTGTAGATCGGCTGTATGTGGTTACTGTAGGTGTTGTATTAATAATTACATCTGCAAAGTAACAAGTAACTAAAGCTGTCATCTGCTGTAATTGCAGTAGAGTAGAGTAGTAAAGTAAAAGTACCTAAAAATTGTACTGTGCATGTGGCAGGTGTGATTGGTGATGAGTGAGAGGGGTGGATCCAATCCATGGGAATAGGGGGAATTCCAAATGATGATCACCTCAACGCATTGTTGGGGACAGGGATCGAACCAGCGACCTATGGATTCACAGGCTGCCTCTCTTCTCATTGAGCTAGAGATATGGCCTCCCTGATGGTGTCTGTTGACACTCTCACACTCTACTGGTGGAGCTATTGAATCGACAGCATCAGATAGTGAGAAAGGAGAATCCAACAACACAAAACAAAAGGGCAAATGAATTACGTCATACATTGAAAATAACTACTTTCAAGTATGCATTTCTCGTTATCTTTAACAATTGCACATGCATTGATACAGTCATGTTGTGTGCAATGCAATTGAGTTGAGGTCTGCATGAGGTGAGATTTGAACCAGCGACCCTGTGGTATCAAGGCAGATGATTAAGCCATTGGGCCAACAGACCCGAACTGATGAAAAAGGAGTTCACACACATGACACACTTTCACGCAAATTGCTCAGAAAACTGCTCAAAATTGCAGACAATCTAAGGGCGGAGCTTACTGGTCAAAGTGATAGATATGTTCCTCATTGATACAGTCATGTTGTGTGCAATGCAATTATAATGAAGTCTACCTGAGGTGGAATTCGAACCAGCAACCCTGTGGTTTCAAGGCAGATGATTAAGCTATCAAGCTATTGAACCTACACACCTGAACTAGTGAAAAGGGAGTTCAAACACATGACACACTTTCACGCAAATTGCTCAGAAATCCTGGATTTAAATGTTTTTCAAACTGCTCAAAATTGCAGACAATCTAAGGGCAGAGCTTACTGGTCAAAGTGATACATGTGTTCCTCATGAGTCAAGGCACATGTGTAAGCAGGTTTAACGGCTGTCGGCCAAACGAGGCATGACTTTTGCCTGTTTAAAGTTTGCATTTTCAAAAAATTGCTATAGCGCCCCCCTTTGACCAATTGGAGTAAGATTGGTTTCAGTGATACTTGGAATGACCTTCTACAATATTGCAAAGTGTCAAACAAATGCGAGTCTGCATGTATGTTTTAGGGGCAGATGAATAATTGTCATAAAACTGCAACTGCAACCTTTGGCACATGAGACTGCAATGCAATTGAGTTGAGGTCTGCATGAGGTGAGATTTGAACCGGCGACCCTCTGGTATCAAGGCAGATGATTAAGCCATTGGGCCAACAGACCCGAACTGATGAAAAGGGAGTTCACACACATGACACACTTTCACGCAAATTGCTCAGAAATAGTGGATTTAAATGTTTTTCAAACTGCTCAAAATTGCAGACAATCTAAGGGCGGAGTTTACTGGTTAACAATTGCACATGTATTCATTGATACAGTCATGTTGTGTGCAATGCAATTATAATGAATTCTACATGACGTGGGATTCGAACCAGGAACCCTGTGGTTTCAAGGCAGATGATTAAGCCATTGGGCCAACAGACCTGTACTAGTGAAAAGGGAGTTTACACACATGACACACTTTCACGCAAATTGCTCAGAAATCCTTGGTTTAAATGTTTTTCAAACTGCTCAATATATTTCGGAATGGAAACTAGTGGAAAATAGTCGATCTACAAGCTCACAACGCGTTGCTATCTAAAAAGGTGTGAGATTGTAGATCGTCTATTTTCACAAGAAAGTATGTCATACATAAAAAACAACTACTCTCAAAAGCATTTCGTGTTATTGTCTAAACATTGCACATGTCTGAATTAACAGGGTCATGTTTTGTACAATGCAATTTAAATGTGAACTGTAATAAGTGGGATTTGAACCAGGGACCTTTGGCACATGAGACTCACACATACTGGTGGAGCTATCCAATACACAGCCTTAGACAGTGAAAAGGGAGAATCCAACAAAACAAAACAAAAGCGCGAATGAAGTACGTCATACATTGAAAATAACTACTTTCAAGTATTCATTTCTCGTCATCTTTAACAATTGCACATGTATTCATTGATATAGTCATGTTGTGTGCAATGCAATTATAATTAAGACTACCTAAGGTGGGATTCGAACCGGCTACCCTATGGTTTCAAGGCAGATGATTAAGCGATCAAGCTATTGAACCAACACACCTGAACCTGTGAAAAAGGGCCTCAAACATGTATTTGACACAGTTTCATGCAAATTGCTCAGAAATCCTGGATTTAAATGTTTTTCAAACTGCTCAAAATTGCAGACAATCTAAGGGCAGAGCTTACTGGTCAAAGTGATACATGTGTTCCTCATGAGTCAAGGCACATGTGTAAGCAGGTTTAACGGCTGTCGGCCAAACGAGGCATGACTTTTGCCTGTTTAAAGTTTGCATTTTCAAAAAATTGCTATAGCGCCCCCCTTTGACCAATTGGAGTAAGATTGGTTTCAGTGATACTTGGAAGGACCCTCTACAATATTGCAAAGTGTCAAACAAATGTGAGTCTGCATGTATGTGTTAGGGGCAGATGAATAATTTAAAAAAAGCTGCAATTTTCATTGGCTTATAAAAGCTTAACGTTTTCACTTATGGAAAATCCGCTAAGTTACGTTTGTCGGCATTGGTCCAAAGTTCATGTGTATACAGTTTCGTACAGATTGCTCATAAATCCCAGGAGAAGTGATTTTTTTACTGCTTTTTACTGCTTTTCATAGAATTCGAAATGGTGGGAGATCTAAAGGTCAGAGGTCAAAAGTCAAACAGCGAAAGTTGTTAGGCATGAGGAGACGCATGTGTGTATCGAAGTTTCATGGCTGTAGGTCGAACAGGGCATGAGCTGTACCTGTTCAAAGTTGGCATATTTAAATTGAGTGCTACAGCGCCACCCTTTGGCCAATGTTTGTGAGTTTCGGGTTTTCGCCGTTTGGCATAGCCCTCTACCATATTGCCGAATTTCATAAAAAGTGACCAGGCGGTTAGGCCAGAACTGGCAAAACCGGCGGAAGAATAATAATAATGAAAGTGTAGAGATGTAATAGGGTTCGAAGCCTGATAGGCTCTCGAAACCTAATAACAGACCTACAACAGTGATGATGCAACTATACAGAGATGTATAAGAACCACTGTTCTAAAGCAGTGGTTCCCAAACTGGGGGGTCGGGAACCCCAGGGTGGTCCCAAAAATATTGTGGGGGTCCCCAGATGATTAGCTTAATGTGCATTGTTTTCTCACTCAACAGTAAACAAACCAACATACATATAAAGTGTATAATGGGTATCTGCACATTTCTAGAGTTTTTTTAAACCTTTTTAATACCAAATTGTCAATATTACGTAAGAAATAAGAGTATTACAAATATTTGTGAAAATAGCCGATCTACAATTTGTTCTTATTTGTCCTTATTGAACTTGAGTCAACTGTAGCTGTTCATGCTGGTGTCATGTTGATTATGGATAATTAAGATGTTAATTAGTAATAACTAAAATTCAGATTTTTAAGTTTAACTTGGTATTGTCTCATTAAATGTGTTTCAGTGCTGAGCAGCTTCCTCTGCTATGGACACAGTCAAGGTGAAGACTATTTTAATATGTATCACAATAATGAATTAATTAATGTATTTATTTATTTTATTTATTTGTTCACTCAGTAAAGATCATATTTGCAAACATCATGTTTTGTACATCTAGTCTACTTGATTCTTACTTTGGTTGAGTGGCAGACTAACACTGTAAACATACATCAAGAACATTTGGTTTGATTCTGTGTCTGTGTGTGTATGTGTGTGTGTGTGTGTGTGTGTGTGTGTGTGTGTGTGTGTGTGTGCGTGCGTGCGTGCGTGCGTGCGTGCGTGCGTGCGTGCGTGCGTGTTTGTGTGTTTGTGTGTTTGTGTAGCTGTTCTGACCCTGAAGCCCAACCCGGTATTTAATGGAGAGACTGCTACATTGACATGTGACATGAGATTAGGACAGAAGAATGACTGGTGGTATTGGATATACAAAGATGGCAATCACATTACCGTGAACAGCAATGGTGTTGTCTATAACTACTTGGATCAGAATTCTTTTTCATTTCAAGCAGAGTCACGTGACAATGGTGAATACCAGTGTATCAGCCGTTATAAAAATGATGAACAGATTAAAATACAAAGCAACAAAGTCAGATTGATTGTATCAGGTAAGTCATATGATAATATTTACTCATCACTGACATTGTTTAAAATAATTTACAACACTCATATATGAAACGTTGATTATAGTTCTGTGCCCAAAAAGACATGAAGAATGAAGAATGGGACTTGATAATCAGCAGTGCTTGGGGGGCCAGATAGCCAAATTAATTGGCAGGCTACGCTGTAAACAAAGTTGTCTAAAACGTGTTTCTGTTTTACTCTAGATGGTAACGTGATTCTGGACAGTCCTTCATTTGTCTTGTTTGAGGGTGAGTCTGTGACACTGACCTGTAGACATCGAGATCAAAAAGACACCGGTGCCAAGTTCTACAGAAACAATCAACCACAGCATACCGCCCACAACAAACAGCTGACCATCAACGCAGTGTCCAAATCAGATGAAGGCCACTACAAGTGTACATTTGACAATCATGATGAATCACCAGAGAGTGTGATTAAAGTGGAAGGTACAGTAACATGAAGTAATCTTGTGATGAGAAAATTAGGGATGTTCCAATACCATTTTTTTCAGACCGAGTACGAGTACGAGTACTCAATTTTCAGTACTCGCCGATACCGAGTACCGATACGAGTACTTTATGGTTATTTTTGAGTAACCACTTATTTTACCCCATTTTTCTCCGATTTCATTTCATTGTTATGCTTTGTACTTGTACTTGTTATTTTAATAATAATTATTGTTAAAATTGAGTTAATAACTTTCTGTTTACTTGGTTAATAGTAGCTCCTCATGCCTAAAATACACTTTTTGACCAGAAAAGAAAATATTCCACCGGAAGGAAAAATCTGTTTAATAGAACATTTAAAATACCAGATCTGTAGAGCAGTGGTTCTCAAACTGTTACATGTCAAGGACCCCCAAATTGACAACACATTGAGTGCCAGGGGTTTTTCAAAACAGGGTACCTCCAGTGCCTGGAATTTTAACAATTTTTGGACCTTTTTCAAGTAGTCACAAAACATTTTCAGTGATCACCGTCCTCACGGTGATACCCTCATTACACACATAGAGGTCTCGTACAATCCGGGGAAAAAGATTAAAAACATTCTGTAATCCGTTCCTTAGTTGCAGCCAGTTGAAAATAGTCGAAAATACATCGTAAAACCAAAAAGTACACAGGAGCCGAGATACAGGCTTTTGAAGTCATAACTTAACCAGGAAGTGGATTGGAGTCTAAAGGTTGTTACACACCGGCGAATATAGCGAATATACGCAAAATTCGGACTCGTTCCGAATAATTAAAAGACGCTTTTTCGCTTCTCTTTTTCGCTTTTTCGCTCCATGTACGGAGCCATTGACTTTATAAGGTTTTAAAAAAAAACGCATTATTCGCACGAAAAAATCGCCCCGGTGTGTAAGGACCTTTAATCTTCGTAAAATGATATCTCCTGGTGCTGTGGAGAGAAAAAAAATAAAAAAATCATATTTTTTTCCCAAAAACGGCCATAACCGTTTTTGGCACACCTCGTTTGGATTATGAAAAACGGTCCGGACCGGTTTTGGCACTCATATTAGCCCGCGGACCCCCATTTGAAAATATATGCCAGGGAACCCATAAAGAAGAATATTACGGCTCTAGCAGTCAATTCCCAACCATTTTAATTTCAAAGACCCCCAGTTTGACATGCATTAGGGCTACGGACCCCCATTTAATGGCATTTTTATCTCATGGGACCCCAATTTATATTGTAAAATCCATGCTAATTTAACTCTGAGAGTGTACAACGGGTCCATTTGGTTCCATTTTTACACTCTCAGAGTTACAGACCCATAAGGGTCCATTTGGTTCATAACTATCCATCATTTAGCTGGGGACCCCTGGTACTCCCTCAAGCACACCTGGGGGTCCCCGGACACCACTTGAGAACCAATGCTGTACAGGGCACCAAATAATTGTTTTCCTTCTGGTGAAATCTTTTATTTTCTGGCCACAAAGTGTGTTTTAGACATTAGTCAGGTTCCTTACGCTTTGATTTAAAATGTTGTTGGATTTTTTTGAGGATTTGCAAAACTATACATTTTTGGAAAGGTTATTGTCTAAGGAATCAGAAAATCAATGTTTGCATTTGCCCAGATGTGTATATGTCGGCCATATTGGCAATTACAAAATGGCCACCCTAAAATGTACGTTTTTTATTATCTCGGCCTCTAAATAAGCTGGAACATTGATTTTAACTCCTAAACCAACATTTTCAGTGTCGAGGAATCCAATGGTGGTAATTATAAAGCTACAAAACTTTACAATATTAACCCTTAGATGCATGACTGAGTCCAAAATGACCAGATGTGGTTGTTTTCTTGCAATATCTTTGTAATTAAAAAACATTTATCAATTCATATTGAAGATTTGCAAAACTATACATTTTTGGAAAGGTTATTGTCTAAGGAATCATAAAATCAATGTTTGCATTTGCCCAGATGTCTGTGGCCATATTGGAATTGACAAAATGGCCGCCGTAAAATGTATGTTTTGTAATATCTTGGCTTCTAAATAAGATGGAACATTGTTTTTAATGGCTAAACCTACATTTTCAGGGTCAAGGAATCCAATGGTGCAAGTTATTATTTCACTTTTTGTATCATCCCATTGACATAATCCATCATATGGGTAAAAACAAAAACAGCACATCTCAGGCAGTCAGTCAGATACTAACTCAGTGTTCTTTTTATTTCTTTTATCTGTGAACTTTGGATGTTTGTGTAACCATCTTAAACATCATGACATGTGTAATCTTAGACAGTCTCTATGCATCATCATAATCATCATCATCATCACTTTCGTGCGTCACAGCTTGGAATCGTCATCGTTCTGACACTGGCTGCTGCACTTTCAGTACAGGCTGCTGCACTTTCAGTACAGGCTAAGTCCTTAGCTTTGCAGGAACATCTGCCAGAAGAACAGTCAGATTTACACTTGCATTGAACCATCTCAAGGATGGCCTTTTGGGCTGGGAGGACCTCTGTGGTCGTTGGTTTCAGCATGCCATCCAAGTGTTTGAAGTACCCATTTTGCAGGGGATGCAGCTGTGGATCCTGCATATTAATGGCTGCTTGTGCCCATGCCCTTGTTTGGACATGGACTCTCAAGATGTGCTGCTTCACAGCTCCAGGTGTTGGAGGGAGCTTGTCACTTTCGCAGTTCAGGGATTGTCTTGATGTTGATACCCTTGGGTGAGTAAGCTGTAAGGACTCCAGTGTTGACAGCATTCCTTCCATCACTTCTGCTTCATCCAAAAGCATCTGTAGAGCATTGATAACATCTTCATCCGTTTTGAGGTAGACCTGCAGCCAGGTTGCCTTGCCTACCATCAAACACATCCCGATGAGCAGGCTCTGCCATGACAAGACGAAGGCTGATCTGACTGACTATCTTGATACCAAAACTCTAGAGTACATCAGGGGATCCTCCAAGCTGATCATCACGTCTGCTTCTAGATACACTAGGAGCAACAAAGACCTGGTCTTTAAAGAAAATAACCACAAAGAAGCAGACACACTGCTGATCCACCAGGCTGTGCTGGCTTCACAGCGAAACCCACCTGATGCACAGTTGGTATTTTTCTCCCCAGATACGGACGTTTTAGTGCTAGTCACAGCAAACTACGACCTCCTGCTGATGAACACGTCCATTTCTATGGCCTCTGGTGTTGTGCAGATTGAAGATTGTGGCGACTCCTGGCGAGCTCTAGTTAAAGAAAGAGCAAAGGCTTTGCCAGCCTTCCATGCATTCACTGACAACACAGGGAGGTTCTCCCGTATAGGCAAGGCAACTTGGCTGCAGGTCTACCTCAAAACGGATGGAGATATTATCAAAGCTCTGCAGATGCTTTTGGATGAAGCAGAAGTGACAGATGGAATGCTGTCAACACTGGAGTCCTATGTATATGCAGCTTACTCACCCAAGGGTATCAACATCAAGACAATCCATGAACTGCGATGGCATCTGTTCTGCAAACACAGGGCAGAAAGTGACAAGCTCCCTCCAACACCTGGAGCTCTGAAACAGCACATTTTGAGAGTCCATGTCCAAACAAGGCAATGGGCACAAGCAGCCATTGCTCTGCAGGATCCACAGCTGGATCCCCTGCAAAATGGGTACTTCAAACACTCGGGTGGCATGCTGAAACCAACGACCACAGAGGTCCTCCCAGCTCCAAAGGCCATCCTTGAGATGGTTCAATGCAAGTGCAAATCAGACTGTTCTTCTGGCAGATGTTCCTGCAAAGCTAAGGACTTAGCCTGTACTGAAATGTGTCAGTGCAGCAGCCAGTTCCAGAACGATGATGATTCCCAAGCTGTGATGCACAAAAGTGATGATGATGATGATGATGATGATGAGGATGAGGATGATGGATAGAGACTGTCTAAGATTACACATGTCATGGTGTTTAAGATGGTTACACAAACATCCAAAGTTCACAGTTAAAAGAAATAAAAAGAACACTGAGTTAGTATCTGACTGACTGCCTGGGCTGTGCTGTTTTTATCCATATGATGGATTATGTCAATGGGATGATACAAAAAATGAAATAATAACTTGCACCATTGGATTCCTTGACCCTGAAAATGCAGGTTTAGCCATTAAAAACAATGTTCCATCTTATTTAGAAGCCAAGACATTACAAAACATACATTTTACGGCGGCCATTTTGTCAATTCCAATATGGCCACAGACATCTGGGCAAATGCAAACATTGATTTTATGATTCCTTAGACAATAACCTTTCCAAAAATGTATAGTTTTGCAAATCTTCAATATGAATTGATAAATGTTTTTTAATTACAAAGATATTGCAAGAAAACAACCACATCTGGTCATTTTGGACTCAGTCATGCATCTAAGGGTTAATATTGTAACGTTTTGTAGCTTTATAATTACCACCATTGGATTCCTCGACACTGAAAATGTAGGTTTAGGAGTTAAAATCAATGTTCCAGCTTATTTAGAGGCCGAGATATTAAAAAACGTACATTTTAGGGTGGCAGGGCCATTTTCCCCTGTAATAGCGCCGACTCATACTCCGAAAAACAGCAGATCTACAAGCTCACAACGGGTCGCGTCTGCGACGCGTTGTGAACTTGTAGATTTGCTGTTTTCAGTGCGCGACACCGTTGTGCATAAGGAGCATAAATGAGGCTTTTGTCAGACACGCTATGGAGCAGAGCTAGGTTAAGAGGATATTTCTGTAGAAGCAGAATCAAACATATTTAAATTAGGCAAAATGATTCGGAGGAGAAGAGAGACGGTGTGTGTGTGGCTACGAGCTGCTGTACCGTTCCATTCTGACCAGTGCAGTGTTGCCAAATCCATTTATTATAAGTGACTTTGGTATTGTTTTTCTGTAAAGTAGATTGTACATATTGAGGGGTCCTTCCTCTTGGCATGAAAATGATTGAGAAAACATAAAACAATATTAGACATTAAAGTTTGACTGACCTGCCCTAGTTGCTTATTTAGGCCTTATTTTTATAGACCTGGCTGCTTGTTTCTCTCCAGCAGAATCTGGCAACACTGCTGGCTACGGCTAATAATAACGCTAGCTCCGTCTGTGAATAATAGAGCCTGCTCCGGTCTGTGAGTGTGAACCATGCTCTCTGACTGGACGGTGGACAGAACTTTCGGTTACAGTAAAATCCATCTAAAAGTACCACCACACAACTGAAAAGTATCGCGACTATGACCACAAGTTAGAAACTCAAAGTTATTATAACTTTGAGGCACAGCTGTTAACAATGCGATGTTAATACCAGCGGCCGCCATTGTTTTGGTATCGGCTAAAAGTATCGGGAGGTTTACCGAGTACCGATTCGAGTACACAAGTACCGTATCGGGCCCGAGTACCGATACTGGTATCGGTATCGGAACAACCCTAGAGAAAATAGAACATGTTCTTTTGAGAGCTGTACTACAATTTGACAGATAAACATGTTTGATTGTGTGACAACTGTGTGTACACATCTCTGTCTACAGCCATTGTGTCATTTTCACCTGACCCTGTTTACTCTGGAGACTCTGTGGGCCATATTTTAATGGCCAAACTTTGTGGCATGGCGCATGGTCTTAACTTGTGCCATGTGGGTGTGTCCAGTGCAATGATGCAATCTACAGCATGCTATATGAGGGTGCTATATACCTGTATGTGTCAGACTCAGAGAGCCCAGCTTAAATGGCCCTGAATTAGTCATGGGTGTGTTTTGTGTGTTACATTAACTCATTCACTGGCAGCATTTTCTGGAGAGACTGTTGACAGCCGGAATGTAGACGGCATCCCGGGAGCAGTATGGGTTAGCGCCCCATGCTGTGTCTTCCGTGAGGAAGAAGCCCAACAAACCCGCGGTGAGGCCTTTAGGAGGGCCATTCCAGCGTACCGCAAGCGGGGCTAATACCATTGGACGGCCCAATCTAGTGGTATCGGCTCAAGGAACCATCACGCCAGAAGGAAATGTTTGGATCGGGATGGTGCAGAGCATCTGGTACAGCGCTCAGGTCCTAGACCTGGTGAGACGAAGGAGGAGCCCGGCCAGGAGGCCAACCACAGAGCCTAGTCCCTCCACGTGCCAGAGCCTCCCCCGAGTCCCGGCAGAGTACTTCCGGAGAAGCGGACTGCCCTGTCTTGCCCTATAGGACTGACCGTGGGTGCTACTGGGACGTAAGTCGGGGCTTGATCAACCCTGGCTGGGTCACCTGGGCGAGGGTGTATGTTGTATGTTGCGAGACCCGAAACACCCTATGACCCCAGGCTACAACACTGGTGATACGTCCCAGTTACATCCATGTGATGTTTTTCTTTATCAGTTATTCTATTTATAGTGGTTCATAGGAATTTTTAGACTACGTGACAACCAGGAATAGTTTGGTGACCACAGGAGAGACTGTTGACAGCCGGAATGTAGACGGCATCCCGGGAGCAGTATGGGTTAGCGCCCCATGCTGTGTCTTCCGTGAGGAAGAAGCCCAACAAATCCGCGGTGAGGCCTTTAGGAGGGCCATTCCAGCGTACCGCAAGCGGGGCTAATACCATTGGACGGCCCAATCTAGTGGTATCGGCCCAAGGAACCATCACGCCAGAAGGAAATGTTTGGATCGGGATGGTGCAGAGGATCTGGTACAGCGCTCAGGTCCTGGACCTGGTGAGACGAAGGAGGAGCCCGGCCAGGAGGCCAACCACAGAGCCTAGTCCCTCCACGTGCCAGAGCCTCCCCCGAGTCCCGGCAGAGTACTTCCGGAGAAGCGGACTGCCCTGTCTTGCCCTATAGGACTGACCGTGGGTGCTACTGGGACGTAAGTCGGGGCTTGATCAACCCTGGCTGGGTCACCTGGGCGAGGGTATGTTGTATGTTGCGAGACCCGAAACACCCTAGGCTACAACACTGATGATACGTCCCAGTTGCATCCATGTGATGTTTTTCTTTATCTGTGGCTGCGTTTAGCCACTGCCAGACATTTTGATTTTTTTTGCCAATCTTTGAATATCCACAGAATATTTCGTGCTATGACTAACCCTAACCCTAACCCTAACCCTAACCCAATGTCACACAATAGCTCAAAAGAAAGAGGAGAGCCTCTATTATTTTTTGCATCTTCCGTTCTTTACTTATCGGCAGTTGAGTAAAGCTTGTTTCCAGTGAAAACCACCCTTTGAGAGAAGAATTCTGAGATAAACAGCTTTTTGTGAAAGTTTTTCAAAAAACTTTTTTTAAGTTTCTGAAGCAGAAAACTAATTTTCACACACCAGACATATCTACAGTATGTGTTCAAACAAATAAATGAGGCGCAGCTTGCGAAGCTATTTCAGGCCAGGCAACTCAAGGGATTTTGCCAACTGATCAGGTGACTAGTCACATGCACTTTTCTCCTGGTCGGTGTTACAGGTACCGCTGCCTACCTGCTCATTCTGGCTTCCCTGTCTGGCTGCGCAGACGTTCTGCTGCGTTGCTCCTCTGCTGACATCTCCTGCTGTATCTGCTGCCTTCGCTTTCCTGCGCATGCTGCTGCCCATGAATAGTCTTAAAATGTTCGTGTAGGTGGTCATACGGCGTTGTTTGTTCTTGGTTGCTGGTTATTTGCGTTGCTGCCTGTATTGTCTGTGCTGCGCTAAGTGTAGCTACTCAGCTGTGTGCTACTGGTTCTAATGTGGTATTAGTTCATTACTTAAGTAAAAAACTAAATTAAATTATGGCAAAATTGGTTTGCTAACGTTCAGCTCCAAAGCAGTAGCGTTCGTCATTGATCGATCTCAGTATAGACAACCTGAGAGTGTAGAAAAGAGAGTAACGACACGCTCTGATCTCACCGCAAAGCGGGCTCCTATGGGCTATAGTTCCAAACATTGGGACTGTCTCATGGAGATAGACAGAGCACTTCCGCATTCCATTCTTACAATGGGATTCGAAGCTAGTGTCAGAACTCTCTTTATGGCTCTAGGTTGACGGTAGTTCACCAACATTGTTGCTTAAGGGTTGCCATGTTTTCTTATCGTAAGCAACGATGGGCTTGGGGTTCTGTTATGGTCCCCCAGTTTAGTGTGTATTTGTTCAAAGTAGTTCACTTTATTGCAAGATTTGGCGTTTTCTAGACGTGGTTGCTTGCTTCTCTCTCAAGAGATGGCATCACCGGCCCGGGGTGCTCCTTCCATTCCGACATCTCGCCACTCCAACTAGTGGCTTCCGCGTGCGGTTAGGGTTAGGGTTAGGTATAGGGTTCGTTAACGTCGGAAAGGCGAAATGCACCCCACCGATCTGTCGTTCACAGAGAAACGGATGCGTGCTGCTATGGCTGCTACGTGCTTGTTCTGGCTCTAATGTTTCAGATTAATATCTTAATGTACTGGTTAAAAAACGGATATGCTCAGTTGGCTGCATCTTGCTGAATTTATAGTTTAATGTATACATGGATAGTTCAGTGGCGGATGTTGTATTTGAGGCTTATAGTTGATGACGGAACACATCTATACCCATTTGGGTGAGAGATAGGGTTGCCACCCGCCCCTTAAAATACGGAATCGTCCCGTAATTGGAAACTAAAAGACACGCCCGTATTGAACTTATACGGGACACACTTTGTCCCGTATTTTCAGGTCGGGGAATCAATTTGAATGACATGCGATGCGATGACATGCGATGATGTGCGCTGTCCTGTCTCTTTGCTGTGATACTGGGAGAGTGGGAGCTCAGTGAGTCAGTGTTGCCAAGTATAGTGAGCATAGGCGGATTAGGAAGAAACGGGCCCCTGGGCCGAGACACGCAAAAGCCCCCCCCCCCCCCCCCGCGCGATTTTTTTGCGGTTAAATCTCGGTTAATAATGGAAATTAATAGGGTTTTTTTCGGTTAAAAACGTCTGTGCACGGCGGCAGATAGGCTAATATAATGCATGTTTTACCTATAACTTAAATACAAAGAAATTGTTCGGTTATATTGCGGTTAATAAGGGAAATTATTAGTTTTTTTTATGTTAAAATTGTTAAAAAAATATGTTAACATTCTTTTTTATATTAAAAGAAAAAAAGGCTCAAGCTCAGGGGCCCCCTAGCTCAGGGGCCCCTGGGCCTGGGCCCAGTCGGCCCGTTGGGTAATCCTCCTCTGATAGTGAGAGAAATGAGCCAGCCGACCTACAAAAATCAAGCCAAATTTTGTCCAAAAGTTGTGGGAAATAAACAGACTTGGCAACTCTGGTATGATCCCATTGTCTGGGAGTGCGCTCAGCAGCTCACGACCAATGAGAGTTAGCGCTTTCGCGTTGCTAAGATACGTTCTGTGTGGTTGTGCCAATCCTCTGTCTGTGCGCTGCATTGAGAGATGAGAACTTGTGAGTCGTGTTGAAGAAGTAGTAGTTGCGCTGAAGCTTAAGTGTTAATGTGCTCCGCTGCTAGAAACTCATTGAAAATTATTTACCATTAATCTATAGGATGTTCTGTTATGGCACTGGGCTGGAATGAACAAACTATTATGCTATGGGATAAAAGGGGTAAACTTTGTTCCGTATTCATGCTGTCAGACTCTATGATTGGTCGACTTTTTTCTGGTGCAACCTGGGAATTGTAGTCTCTGCTCAAGCCTCCGGCGTCTAGAGCAGCGGTTCTGGTGCAGGCAGAGAGATTTTATTCATGTGCTGATTGTGGCATAAGCTACATTTATCATTTTATGTAGTCTGCTGTGGTAAAATAAATTCAATCAGGCTAAATGGCATAAGATGTTGTTAAAGGGCAAGACCACTTTGGTAGAGGTTTGGGTTGTGTAGTTAACTTGCCATGATGTAACTCCAAAGGTGGGCAAGAAATAAATAAAAAAAATGCTCCATTGATTAGAAATTGATAATTCAAAATATGCTCCTCATTGACTTACATTGTACGGTAAAACTGCTCTCAAAGTCACTCTTTTAGCACAAAAACGAACGCAAACAAAGTTGATTCAGACAATAGAACATCACCAAACCCAGTACTGTTTTTTTTTAAATAAAAATGTCAACTTCCTGTTGATTTTGCCATTTTTAATAAGTAGAAAACCCGGACTGGATCGGCGGATCCGGATCCAGATCTTCAAATAGTAAAATCAACAGGAAGTTGACATTTTTATTAAAAAAAAAAACAGTAGGCCTACTGGGTTTGGTGATGCTCTATATTGTCTGAATCAGCTATGTTTGGGTTCATTTATGTGCTAAAAGAGTGACTTTGAGAGCTGTTTTACCATACAATGTAAGTCAATGAGGAGCATATTTTGAATTATCAATTTCTAATCAATGGAGCAATTCTTTTTTATTTCTTGCCCACCTTTGGAGTTACATCATGGCAAGGTAACTACACAACCCAAACCTCTACCAAAGTGGTCTTACCCTTTAAGTAATCACAGTAAGCCACAGCAATTAAAGTATGATATTTGATTAAATTATTATATGTAATGAACTTGCTTGTGACTTGCAAATGTGAGTAAAGCAGCAATAATGCTAAGTATCACAGTGGTAGGGATGATTTATCTCCATGTGCTGATGGTGGCTATAGTTATTTATCTCTTGTGTAGCTATGTTCTGGTATCTATTTGCAGAGTAGGCTAAATGGCATCGGAGGTTCTCAAATTATTGTAGCAGTTAAATTGCTCTAATATGTGGTGGAGGTAAAGTAGGCTGTTTTATATAATGATGAAATAAATGAATGAACTTGAAAGCAGTGATTAGATGTTATTGGTTGCATTCTACTGTTGCTTATGCTCTTGTATTGCTAAGTTACACTTGTTAAGGATCGGGATGAGTTAAAGGTGATTCTCATTTTGCTGCATACACTTGGATAAGAGATGGTAGGTTGCAGGGATTTCTTAAGTAATCTTTGAACTCTCTGAAAGGAAACAAACTGCTTTAATTGATCCTTTAGCAAATGGCAGCTGTTTAAATTGTCATTGTGATATATCAAAGATGGTTATAATTGTTAAAATTGTTTTATCTTGGGATCAACATATGATCCAGTTCTCTTCAGTAGAGTCAAGATATCAGTCATTTGTCATGTTGGCTGGGGACGTAAGTTGCTCGGTTAAATGGGTCAGCATTAACGGATCATTAAATTGCATTGAGTGTGTATTGAGGAAGGAGTCGTCATTGTGACGATAGACTTCAAGAGCCAGGGGGCTCATAAACTTTGGTCTAGTTATCAGGGGAGCACCTGGATGTTACTTGGTGCGCACCAAATAAATAAATAAATACATTTTGCCGCGACATGTCTCGCAGGACGGATAAAAGAGGGACTCCGATCCTCGCTGCTCCTGTTATCAATAGTTTGCACTATGTTGATGGGCTCTTTGCTTTTCTCATGCTTATCAAAAGCTGGGTGACTGAAATTCTTTGTCCCCGTATAAAAGGCGCTGCTTTATCCGCCAGATTGGGATGCTCATTGCTCACGGCATATTTGGCACCACATCACGGTGCATTCATCACTGGTGACGAGTGTTGCAGCGCAGCCAGCAGCTTGACAGACTGACTGTGTCAGGATTTGAGGCCACACACTGCCTAGCCTCGCTGCTAAACTCTGATAAATCAATTCTGCCAACCCTCTGGCGTCTGGCACTGTTTTGGGCCGATCCAGACTTGCAGCAGATGACATTTTGTGTTAAATCTATTAGGCTATGGATGGAGAGGGATATCGGCGTTAGTCAGTATTATTCTCATGTCTAATAATCTGCGTCAAGCTCTGCAAGCTATAATTTAAGCTTGTATACAGTATTCTTTCTGCATCAACTGCTATAATGCTATTTGCTAATATGCTGCCACATGGTGTTTAACCCATTTAGACTGAGACCGATTCTAAATCTAAATCCTGACTAAGTTTCTGAAAAACTTCAAACATTTATGCTATACGGTAAATAGCAACAGGAACCCAAAATGGGTTACACAGAGTGGAGAGACATTCTTTCACTTGTTTGCGTGCTATTGCTACTGCTAGAGCTGGGTTACATGTCGCCTTTCTGACATGTCGCCTTTCCGACGTTAACGAACCCTATACCTAACCCTAACCCTAACCCTAACCGCACGCGGAAGCCACTAGTCGGAGTAGTGAGATGTCGGAATGGAAGGCGGTTACCCTAGAGCTGAACCAAAAATATCTGATCTACAAGCTCACTGCCCATTATGCTGCGACAGGTCGTGAGCTAGTAGATCAGATATTTTCAGTGCACACGGCATGCAACTAATGTAAATGAGGCGCTCCATTTCTTTCCTTCACTGTTCATCTAACACGCATAGCAGGGACAAACTTTTATTTTATTTCAAGCGCTTGAAATGCCATCTCAATTGTTAACGAGAGTGTTGTTTAAATCGGATAGATTTTGATTGCAATCAATGTGTGCATACTGTGAACCCACGGCGCCTACAGGAGTGTTGCTCTATGCTGTCTGATGTCTGACAGACCACCGTGTGTCATGCACCACAGAAAACATTGACCAACATACCTTACAGTTAGCTTTATTAATTTCCACTGACGCTGTCAAATAAAGTCTTTGATAGTTCCCACTCACGCCTGTACTTTAGCATTTTTATTCAGTTGTGGACCTGTGGTGGAGTTAGTAACAGGGGTAGATGTTCTAAATGCCTGGGCACGCCGCGTTTCGCTGGCTTCCATAATCCTTGAAGCATATCGTCTGGGGGTAAAATAGAATTGTGCCTTGATTGCGCCAAACAACACCTCATTTTAGGACAAACAACCCACGCGCAATATCGGCGGTAGACCAATTGGTATTTAAACAAACCGGGCGCAAGGCACCTGCTCTAGTGGGAAGACACTGAAATGTGCCTCGCGCTGGCACTATGTTACCCTGGGACCAGACAAATCTGCCAGTGCAAAAAAAAATTGCCCTCAGCAATTTGGGTCTGGCACCGCTCGGTTGTGAATCCATTTCCTGCTCCCAAAGTCAGGGGTGACCAATCAGGGCCCAGTATTCAAATATGGGAGACTGTAATTGGTAGTTGTCTCTGCGTCCAGAGCCATTGTTTTGATCCCGCCCTCATAGAAGCACCAGACTCATCCACGCAGTGATATAGTCTGGCTACGCGAGGCTAGCACTATGTGGCTTAGCAATGGCATGTACAATACAGTCTGAATCTACAGACTGGCCTTATAGATGGTTCAGAGGTGAAACTCCAAATAAAATTACCTCCTCTGGTAGAAACAGTACACTGTACTCAAACACTGTCACTATCAGTAAAGTTGAAGATTCTGACCAGGATCAGGTCTACTGGTGTCTGGGTCAGAGACAGTCCCGTCCCAAAACCTCAAAACTCAGTGACAAGAAAATAATTACAATTATTGGTACGAAATCTCAATAACGAATGACATCTTTTAAGCTACATATGGTTCCAAGTCTGTCTGTAAGAATGTACATGTCTATGTGTGCATATATATAGATGTGTTGTGATGTGTATTTCTTGTTTGTATGTCTTGGTGTAATATATTTTTGTCTGAGATATTTTCCAATTCTAGCGGTTGGGAGAAAGAGGCTCGATATGTATACAGTTCTCATTTATTTCTCTGTCATAAATAACAGATCAACCAACGCCTACACTGAATGCAGACAGAACAAGTGTACTGACATCTAATGAAGTGACCCTCACATGTACTGTAAAAGACAGTACAGCTTCATGGAACATCTACTGGTACAAAAACGACCTAGAGTCTGAACCAGTAAGGCAGACATATCAGTCAATCAGCACATTCAGTCCCTCCAGTGTCCCAGAGACGGTAATCTACTGGTGTCGGGGAGGGAGAGGAGAGCCACCATACTACACGCAATACAGTAACCGAGTTGATATCACTGTCTCTGGTGAGTTATATACAAACTACACACTATAAATCTTTGAAGTTTTATGCTATGCTAATTATGCTATGCTAGAAACAGCAGGAGTGTGACAAGGCGCTGACCATGTAGGCCTATTCTAGTGTTCTCTGGTGTTTTTATCTGGTCCAGTTGAACTTCTACTCTGGGAATGTTGAACAGTAGGAGTAGGACGTAGGTGCTACATCCTCCCGGTGGGGACTCCTCACTGACAGGTGAGCGAGTAGGGTACAACAGTACGTCCTCCCGTTAGGGGCTCCTAACTGGCAGGTGAGCCAGTACGGTACAACAATATGTCCTCCCGGTGGGGCTCCTCACTGGCAGGTGAGCCAGTAGGGTAAAACAGTACTGTACGTCCTCCCGGTTGAGGCTCCTCACAGGCAGGTGAGCCAATAGGGTACAACCGTACGTCCTCTATAGGCTTGTCACAATAATTACATAATCGTCTAATCAATATTATTTGAGATAGTCTCAATTATTTTTGCATAATCGTCATAATCGTTTCCATATTGAAAAATGTTCATACATTTTCCAGAAATAGCAGATCAAATCAGCTATTTCAGATTTTTTTTTTTTTTTATATGTCAGTAATTTCTTTTTTATTTGTCATATTCGCGCTGTGCAATTTTTTTTTTATTATGAAGCCTAAAAGGCAAACAGAAATCACATTTGTATTCATATTGTAGGTTCCAATGTCCAATGCCAAAAACACAATTAAATTGTTATGAAGAGATGAACGCTGGAGCAAACACGAACGTTTCGGTCTTTCGACCTTAATATCCCAATCGAAAGACCGAAACGTCAGTCAACTATTAATTGCGCTTAAATTGTCCGTGTTGCTCCAGCATTCATCTCTATATGCATCTATTGTCCCTACCCGTGTGACGCACCGGACTGGCCGTTTAAGGCTGAGGCGCAACAGTAGAATCCCTCTGTTCACAATTAAATTATTAATCGCAATTATTTGTGTGACAATTAATCGTCAACTTAAATTTGTAATCGGTGGAGGCTCCTCACTGGCAGGTGAGCCAGTAGAATACAAAAAGTACGTCCTCCAGGTAGAGGCCCCTTACTGGGCAGTAAGGTACAACAGCAGTGGTAACACAGCAATTTGTGGGGAGGATTAATTGGCAGATCTACTAAAATGGGTAGAAGTGATACAAAAAAAAATTGGCTACCTTAAAGACCTGGTGAAATGAAAAATACAAATGTCACATTTTTATAGCATATCCATGGTCATCATATGGGCATACCTAACAATAGATGCCAAAACAATAAAAAACACTGAATCAGCATATTAAAATATGTGACTGAAAATATGTATCTGAAAACATTTTATAGGTTAGAAATAAGCAACATAGTAAGAAACATGCTTCCCCATTGGCGGTCTCTTTCTCCCTTGGGCAGTGTTGCAATGCTGAATTGGAACGTGGTTGCACTCTATTTTAATGACGTGACACGCACGTCGCTTAACACCTACACTACAGGTCACACAATGGACAATTGATACGCATCTAGGCTCATTCCTATGATAATCCACCTGGTGTGAGTCGGGGGCCTTTGTAAACTTTGTTGAGGTGTGAATTTAAAGTTGTTTTAAATCTATGCGTGCGCGTGCTCCTGGTCAAATAGGTTCCTGCACGGCGTGCAAGGCCATCCCATGAGCAATGCAACCCTGCCCTTGGGCAAACACTAGCCCTCAGCAGCAGTAAGTTCCATAGCCTGATGGGATGGGACCTTCTGATTTGCTGTGAGGCCGTTTCAGACAGAAACTTAAAAAAAAAAAAAAAGCTAAGACTAAGGGTCATTTCAGACGGGGAGCGGTCAACGCGCTAATATACTTCATTTGCAATGAGAGGCGGGCGATTATTTGTCACGTGAAATTCTC
>NC_139954.1:1569427-1674427 GCF_963454915.1 Gymnoscopelus microlampas | reverse complement strand
GTTACACTGACCTGCTCTGTGGAGGATTCATCTGGATGGAAATACTACTGGGACCAAAACAACCAATCACTGATCATACAAGATGATCAATACTCTACTGGACCAATCAGAGAGTCAGAAGGAGGAGTCTACAGGTGCAGAGCAGGGAGAGGAGATCCAGTTTACTACACTGAATACAGTGATGCTCTCATCTTGAACACTGCTGATGGTGAGTTCAAATTAAATTAAATTTAAAAAATGACACGTGTATTTATACTGTATTAATGTTATTTTAATTCAGTGTTGTAGTTACAGGTGTATTTATGAGGTTATTAAAACTGTATTTTTGTTTCCATGTCTGGATCAGAGGAACAGAGTTCTTTACTTGTAGTGGGTCTGATTGTAGGACTTCTGCTTGTCATTCTACTGACCATCCTACTGATCCTGCTGTGTAGATACAGGTAGGTACACCTATCTGTTTCTAGGGCAACACCAGTAATCCACTGACAGCTGTGTGGAATACAGTGGATTAAACATGGATTATTTTATTTGTTTGCTTCATGTTCTTCTGTGGAAGAACTAGAATACCACACATGCACACCTAGTGGCTGAGTTATGAAGTTCATGTACTCAACTACTGAACTGTATCTACTTCATTGTTGTCTCCGCCAGGCCGAAAGGCATGGCGAGAGAGTATGTTTTACCCTCCGTCCGTGTGTCCGTGTGTCCGTGTGTTACCACCAAATCTCCGGGACCGTTGGCCCGGTCGCTGCGAAACTGTGCACACACATTCCCTGGATGCCAATTCAGAACCTCTGCCTCAAAATTTTCACATGGGCCTGTTATAGCGCCACCAGGAGGCCGATTTGTGCAAAACCCATTTTTTCACATTACTCCTACCGTTTTCAACCAAACGTCATGCAAATCGGTACACAGTACCTCTATAGTCATGTGATCAACCCTGATCTGTCCGATTTCCCATATTCCATCCTCATTGGTTAAGGTTGCCATCCAAAGTTTGCAGGATTGGTCCGTTTTGAACAAACTGCCTCAAACCATGAACGCAGCTTGCGATTTCCGTGAAATTTCACACGCACATTCCCACTAGGCAGAGGAAGAAATGCCACCCTTTTCACATTGGCCTGTTATAGCGCCACCAGCAGGTCTAATTTAGCAAAACACATTTTTGGAACAAAATGCCTCAAATCATGAATGCTGTGTACTGTTATCAATTATTTAAATATATTCTATGGGCTCATTGTGATCTGAACTAATACTATATGACAAACAGCAACTCTACTAACAACACTTATATACTAATTAGTAAACTAACATCTATGACAGTCACAGACTGTCAAACTGTTTATTACTGTATGATGCTAAATATTTATCTTCAAATAGAGCTGTCGAGTCCCAGGGAACCAATCAGAACCCAGCAGCAGACCAGAGGACCAATCAGAGAGGAAGGCCAGATGATGCATACACCCCACTTCAGCATGGTCAGCCTTTCATCAATCAATCAATCAATCAATCAATCAATCAATCAATCAATCAATCAATCAATCAATCAATCAGCAGCTATAAACCCAGGCATTCTTTTTACACAAGCAAGGACATTCAATATGTGTCAGATTGTTTAACATGTACTTACGTCTAAGCAATCACCATGTTTACTGCTAGTTTCAACCAAGTTAACATGGAATGAAACTGATCAAGTTTACCTCTATGGGTTTCTTCACCACTAGGTGGCGCCAATGTCTATGAAGCGATCAGCAGCTCTCAAGTGACTGAAAATGGTAATGATAACACTTGAACATTAAATGTGTATTTTTTAAAAGAGACAGCTGTTAGATTTGACAGAATTGTAGATGTCTACCATACTGTATGTTTTTTTCTTTCAGCTGAGGCTGCAGCTGAATCCAGTGATGTGACATATTCACAGATTGAACTCAAAACTCTCGGCAAGAAGAAGGAGGGTGAGTAAACCAAAACATAACATGAAAATATAGCTGCAAGCAGCGATAATACGGGGCCAGTGAATAGAGAGAGAGAGAGAGACAGACATGGAAACGGAATAGATTGAAGAGAGAGAGAGTGACATGGAAACAATAGATTGATGAGAGAGAGAGATGGAAACATAATGGTTTGATTGGACATCTCAACCTACTGCCATTAACAGGATTCGAACTCTCAACCTTCAGACTAATAGGCTGCAACACTACCTATAGTGCTATAGCTTTGTCCAGGCTGATATTGTCTGTTGAAGATCATAAACTCTTGCCTTCTTTCATGAACCAAGCCCCTGTTTCACTAACAATAAGATCACTCGTTCACAAACCATTTACCAATGAAGAAATTGTACATCTCCTCAGAACCAAAACTAGTGAAAGTAGCCGATCTACAAGCTCACAAACCATGAAAAGTTGTGAGATTGTAGATCAGCTATTTTCAGATAAAGTATGTCATACGTTGAAAAAACGTACTCTCAAATAAGCATTTCAGGTTATCTGCACATGTATTCATTGATACAGTCATGTTGTTTGCAATTCAACTTAAATTAAGTCTGAATCAAGTGAGGCTTGAACTGGCGACCTTGAGATTGTGAGGCATTCATTTCAGGGAGACGCCATTGGCCCAACAGACAAGTAACTGTGAAAAAGGAGATCACACAGATGATACAGTTTCATTCAAATAGCTGAAAAATCCAGGGTTTAAGTGTTTTTCAAACTGCTCAAAATTGCGGACAATCTAAGGGCGGAGCTTAATGGTCAAATCGATACGTGTGTTCCTCATGAGTCAAGGCACATGTGTAAGCAAGTTTCACGACTTTCGGCCAAACGAGGCATGACTTATGCCTGTTTAAAGTCTGCCTTTTCAAAAAATTGCTATAGCGCCCCCTTTTGTCCAATTGGAGTGAGATTGGTTTCAGTGATATTTGGAATGACCCTGTACATTTCTGCAAAGTTTCAAAGAAATGTGAGTCTGCATGTATGTTTTAGGCACAGATGAATAATTTTCATAAAACTGTAATAGTTAAAATCTATCTCCTCCTGGGATTTTTGAGCAATCTGCACGAAACGTTTAACACTTGAACTTTGGACCACTGCCTACAAAAATTTCCAACGGATTTTCCATAAGTGAAAAAATGCAGAAGTTAGGAGCCAATGACTGTTTTTCATATAATTCAAAATGGTGGGAGATCTAAAGGTCAGAGGTCAAAAGTCAGAGGGTGAAAGTTGTTCAGCATGAGGAGACGCATATGTGTATCCACGTTTCATGGCTGTAGGTCAAACAGGGCATGAGTTGTACCTGTTCAAAGTTGCCATTTTCAATTGAGTGCTATAGCGCCACCTTTGGACGAAAGATTGTGAGAATTATTTCTTGATCGTTTTTCATGACCATCTACCATATGTCCGAGTTTCGTAAAAAGCGACAGCGCGGTTCAGCCAGAACTGCGAAAAGTGGCAGAAGTGACAGAATAAAGCGAATAATAAAACAGGTCCAGAGCTGAGCTCTGGCCCCGTAATGAAAGTGAAATATGATTAAGGTGTAGATTATGGACTGTCATATACAGTGGTTTTGAACACAGCTCACAGAGGGTAATGTGTGTGTATGTGTAAGTTGACGTTAATGCATATGAATAAATAACAATACATTGTGTGTGAGAGCCCGCAGAGTCGCTGAATAATTTTTGCTACCATGTTCTGTGTGTTGTTTTCCATTCACAGAATCAGCAGCTCCAGAAACCACTGAAGACACAGTTTATTCTCAGGTCAAACCAGGAACAAGCCGTGGTAAGATTCAATTTGATTTGACATCTACAGAACTAGACTAATGCTGCTATTGCTAGCTCTGACTTTATGCTGTGAGTTCCTAGAAGATAAATATAAACTGACAGAATAAGATATTTTTATTCAATCACAGACATAGTTTCAGGGTTTGATGCTGCTTGTTCCAGGTTGGTAAATGAAGATGTCAGGAACATATAGTCAACATGGAAGAACCAGAGTTGTAGTTACATCCACATTTATATAAGTCATACACACAAATTGGATCGTATTTGAACTAATTTAAACAGTCTTAAAGGAGTACTTAACCTCCAAAATGACTGTTCAATCCTTCACTCCATGAAGCCTTGAATAAATGGAGGATCTTTGTTGAATGAATAATGAGAGAATTAGAGAATATATGATAAAAACAAGAAAAATAGGAGATGAATGGACAGTAAGTAGGTCCCTATTTTGCACACCACCTTACCCCTTATGCCTCAACATTTTAGGCATCTTTTACTATTGTTTGGTATTTGAAACATTTTAAAAGTGTGAAAATAGCCGTGGTGAGCTTGTAGATCAACTATTTGAAAGTGGTGTGCAAGATATGGCCCTAAATGTAGGGCCATATCTTATATACGTAGGTGAGCTGTTGAACCCCACGTACATGCCCAGGTGTTCATCACACCGAAAGTGAATTAAAAAGTAAACTTTTGACAAAAAAAAACAGTGTTTTTTAAGTATCGAAAGTACGACTACAAGTCAGTTGGATTATACTGTGAGAGTTGTGTTGTGTTTTTGATATTGTTTAGATTTAACTTCAGAGCAGGTGATCCCTCTATAGAATGAAGCTGCACTAGTGAGTGTATGTGTTCTGGTGCTGCTGTGATTATTTAGCAGTGTTTAAGTCACTTCAATAAGAAACAAGTCATTAGGCAGGGGTTGTACTCAATGATAGAAATATCTGTCTGTCTGTCTGTCTGTCTGTCTGTCTGTCTGTCTGTCTATAGGAGCAGGAGAAGCAGATGTGACCTACGCTCAGGTTAATTACCAAAACAAAGGCAAAGCCAAGAATAAGAAAGGTATGTGAATACATATCCACCTATACAGTACAGTGTCAATAGACAATACAATAGGATTTTACCCTCATCCCTCAGCAATGAATGTGTTGCATTGAAACATAATGATAAAATACCTCTAGTCCTGAAAACAAAGGCAGATACAAAATCATGTGGTTAAACGTTCAAATGAGTAATTTGAGTATTTAATCATACTCAACTGGATTAAAATGTACTACTAATCATTTTTTGCTAACGTGTTCTGTGCATTTTCCATTGACAGAATCAGCAGCTCCAGAAACCACTGAAGACACAGTTTATTCTCAGGTCAAACCAGGAACAAGCCGTGGTAAGATTCTATTTTATTTGATATCTACAGAACTAATGCTGCTATAGATAACTCTGTATTTATGCTGTGAGCTCCTAGAAGATAAAACTGACTGACTAAAATATCTTATTCAATGACAGCCATTGTTTCAGGGTTTGACTTATTAAACTTGTATGATGCTGTTTGTTCCAGGTTGGTAAATGAAAATGTCAGGAACATATAGTCAACATGGAAGAAGCAGAGTTGTACTTATATCCACATTGATATAAGTCATACACAAGATATTATTTGAACTAATAAAAACAGTCTTAAAAGGAGTACTTCACCCCCAAAATGACTGATCAATCCTTCACTCCATGAAGCCTTGAATAAATGGAGCATCTTTGCTGAATGAATAATGAGAGAATTAGAGAATATATGATAAAGAAAAAAAAATAGGAGATGATAGGACAGTAAGTAGGGCCATATCTTGCGTGCCACCTTACCCCTTATGCTTAAAGGCATTTATTTTTACTATTTTGAAAAAACATTTTGAACATTTTGAATTTTGGGTGAAAATAGCCGATCTACAGCAACATGTTTGAGATTGTAGATCGACTATTTGAAGGTGGTGCACAAGATATGGCCTTAAATGTATATTAAGGATAAGAAGAAGAACGTCTGCACACTGTTCTCAAGCTAAAAAAAAAACATACTTTTTATTTATGCAACTTTTGATTTGCCTGATGAAGACCTAGAAGGTTGAAACGTTGCATAAATAAAACGTTTTTTGGAGCTTGAGAACAGTGTGCAGACTTTTTTCTTCTTATCCTTGATTCTTCCCTTGATGTTCAGCACCTGGCCTAAATGCAGGCATGGGATGTGCACACAATTATCTCTCCTAACTGTATATTAAACATCCCTTTATAAACTGTGCTCACAGAGTAATCCCAAGTGTCTTGTATCCAGTCACAATACGTCCAAAACATAATTTTAATCTGAAAAGTTTACTCTTTAATTCACTAACAGGATAAATCATCTGATAGATAAATGACATGCTCACCTACTTGGGTGTGAGCACGTACGCATGTCAGCTGTTGAACCCCACGTGCATGACCAGGCATGTTCATCACACCAGAAGTGAATTAAAAAGTAAACTCTTGACGAAAAAAAGTGTTTTAAGTAATGAAGGTACGACTGCATACAAGATAGTTGTATTATTATACTCTGAGAGTCGTGTTGCGTTTTTTGATATAGTTTTGCTTTAACCCATTAAAACCGGGAAAGCATCTGTCATTTTAGATTTGTTTTTGCGTTGGCTATTGAAAAAATAGCAGATATACAAGCTCACTTTGTGTTGCGCTCCGAGCTTGTACGTTTTTTTTTTACATTTTTTGAAAAATCTTGAAAGTGTGAGAACTACTGATTTAGACGACCTTTGTAGAATGGGCCTCAGGTATTAATGGGTTAACTTCAGAGCAGGTGATCCCTCTATCCACCTGTTTCCTAGGCTTGTGTTTTCCACTTCCTGTCGGATTTCATTGGATATCATTAGTCATCTGACCGGTTTCATTGGATTTCATTGGATCAAAAGACAGGAAGTGGAACACAGTGAAAAGCCTAGGAAACAGGTGGATAGAATGAACATGTGGTTCTGGTGCTTCTGTGATTATTTAGCAGTGTTGATGTGGTCTATATGGTCTAAAATGGTTATTATCTTTCACATAGAAATAGAATGCTACTGCCATCAGATAACATGCAGTTGCAACATAAAATGTAAAATAACACAGTGTAAATGATACTGTGTCAGGGGGGGGACATATGGTCATATGGTCTGTTGGGTATAAACCTCATAGGTCCAAAACTGTTACTTTTGAAAGATTAAATGCATCCAATCCAGTTATTATTTAGTCACAAGCTCTTGTTAATACTTTGCATTCGTTCAACATTAATAAAACCCCAACACACACATAACCACTCTCGCTTAAAAAAAATCTAAAACAGCCGATCTACAAGCTCAAAATGTGTCGTGATGCGACGCACTGTGAGCTTGTAGATCGGCTATTTTTGCTACTTTTGTGTGAGTATAACATTGTTGTATGACAAAGTGAGGAATTAATTTATTACAAATTAAATAAATACATACATAATTAGATAAATAAATACATGCATAAAAGATGAAAAATGGAGATATGAGGTTTCTGCCCAACAGCAACGATAATGAACTTGTAACATTTTTGCTTGGAGAAACCAGATATTGATGTTGTAGACAGAGATATTGTATTTTAGCTTTAGTTTTCCCTCTCAACCATTTTTGCTTTTATCATTGACCTACCTAGACTATGTATATTTTAAGGTAATTAATGCAAATGATTGTATTAATATTGATTGTACTGATTGCTGAGTTATTAATAGTGTGATTATCTGATTTAGTGTTAAGGGCCGTTCACATCAAGAACTACAACTATAATGATAACTGTACATTTATATTTTTCAAAAATGGTTCTAACTCAAGTGGATGTCAGAGTTCACACAACAACTATAACAGAGGTGAATAATCTCTTTCACAGCATTAACACAATGTTATGATTCATCAGTGTTATTGCTCACATCATCATTATTATAGTTATCATTAGACCTATAGTTATTATTAATAGTTATCATTATTGGTGTGAATGACCCTAGCCTCTGATTCTGTATTATTATATGTATGTGGGTTATACATGAAAACATGTATTCTAGGATTACATTCTAGAAAAGAAAAACAAAAGGGGGGGGGGGGCATAAGCAAGGGATAATGTATGGGGAGGTAGTCATTATTGAAATTTAAAGCCCGACAGGGTGATAATGCACCGAGGCGGAGCCTCGCCATACATTATCCCGCTTATTACACGGCTACTTAATACATAAATAAATAAATGGACTCAAAAGTAACAACAAAACGAAGTATTTCCTTGCTTACGGCAATGAAAGTATTCCATAAGTATTGTGCTGGCCGGAAAAGTTCGCCTCGGAAAACAAATGACAGTATTCCATAAGGTAACGGTAAGACTCGCCCCAAAACACACTCACCCCCATTCTATTTACCGCTGGATTTGCCTGTAATACCGCTGTATTTGCCCCGGGGCGACAGTGTATTGGGGCGAGTGTTTTGGTATTCCCACATTGTTGCGCCACGATAAACAACGAAGTGTAGAGGATCAAATAGAATGACTTTTCGGTCATTGTATCGTCTATTTATCACTTCAGATGTTTTCAAAAACATTCTTGAGAGCAACGTTTAGTTGTAAATGACATTGTTTGTTTGTTTACATGGCTATCATGTTGGATAAAGCATAAAATCAAGCAGCGCAGGTTGATATGACATATGAGCAGGTGTTCTGAGTCTCTGATTACACAGCGGTCCGTTATTGAGCTCATGGGTCATTATCCAGAAATAATGACCGATGATTGACCTATCAGAATCGAGCATTCAACCAAGCCGTGTAATAAGCTGCATTATTTCCCTTTGTATATAGTTGTAAATAAAGGAGTATAGTAATAATCTACTTTTGATAAACCCTATGTTGGATTTACAGTATAGTTGTAAGTGATATGTGTTTTTGTTAAAACAAAAGGTTTTTAGTTCAAATGTTAGTTCTAAAAGTTCTATATTAATTTGTTTTTATACAAATCTTAAAAGTTATATATTAATAAACAGACAATATATTTTCAGGTTGGTCACCAATTTCATCCACTCAGGAAGGATGACCAATTAATCAGCTTCAATTTGGTCTGCTCACAGTTTATCCTGTATGAGTTCTCTATGCTGATTGCATGAAATTGGTATCCTGACCTGATCATGTTATCAAAGAGCTGGAGAGAGGGGAAACCCTGTTACTGAACAAACGCTCTATCAATGATTACAATCACAATATAGAGCTTTAACCTTTTAACAAAATACTTTTTGTTTTGCATTTTTGTCAACTTTTATAATGTGAATACTATTATATGATATCCTAGCATTGCAAGTTATTTAGACATTGACGGAAACGCTTTAGCTTTGTTACATTGTTAATATGTCATTGATTTAACCACATTCAACCCAAGCGTCTCTATACTGGGGGCGAGTAGGCCTATCCTGTGAAAATAGCCGATCCACAAGCTTGTAGATCAAGCTTGTAGATCTGCTATTTTTAAGGGAAGAGATTTGGTGCAGAGGGGGGAAAAAGGAGGTGACAAAAGTCCTGGAGAACCCCGGTCAACAAAGCATAAAGGGATCAAGTGGTTAAAGTTGTATCTGTTGTATTCTGTATTTTACTATTAATCAAAACGTAAATAAAAAAAAATGTGTTCTTAATTTCTGATTCATTTGTAGTTGTTTTTTTCAGACCTAGTTGTTGTTTCCTGTGTATCACTGCCCTCCCGTGTGTGTGTGTGTGTGTGTGTGTGTGTGTGTGTGTGTGTGTGTGTGTGTGTGTGTGTGTGTGTGTGTGTGTGTGTGTGTGTGTGTGTGTGTGTGAGACTAGGCAGGAAGGCCATCAAAAAAAACTATGATTTTTAAGTACACGGAAATAAGGAATTTAACTTGAAGGTTCAGGATGATTTTATCTTAATATAGTACAAGAATAGTATAACTATCTGTGAAATATAACCCAATTATATCACAAAATAATGTATTGGCAAATGACCAATAGTTGTACAATATTGGTCTCAATATTTGTCACATTCAGCCCTGGACTTCACTGACTGTAAAGGTAGGGGTCACATTAATCACATGACATTATATTCACATATTAGAGATTTTGGGCCCTATTTTCCGATGCACAAACTCTCATTCATGCCTTTGTCACTAATCACCTGGACTATTGTAACTCCCTTTGTCTCCCGCAAAAAGATATCAACCGCCTTCAACTTGTCCAAAATACTGCAGCTATAGGGTTCTTACTAGAAGCAGAACATTTGACCATATCACCCCTGTTCTGGCCTCACTACACTGGCTACTTGTGGTTTTAAGAATTGGTTTTAAAATATTATTGTTTGTTTTTAAATCACGAAAAAGCCTTGCACCTGCCTATATTTCAGACCATTTGTCCTACATCCCTTCCCACGACCTTAGATCATCAGACCAGCTGTTGCTCGAGGTCCAAACATCAAGCCTGGTTACAGAAGGGGATATATCTATAGAGCATTTGCCGTTAGGGTTCCACTTTTATGGAACAATCTTCCTCTGGAAATTAGACAGGCTACCTCACTAATTTTTAAAACTCGTCTAAAGACTCACTTTTTTAGAACTAGGCCTACTTTTTTTAGAACCCAAGTTTTTAACTAGAGCACTATACCCATTTGAGGACTCCATTGTATGGCCTCTATTTTGTTGTTTTTTTGCTGTTGGTATTGTTTTAATGTCTGTCTGTGTCTTGTTTTTTGTTTTGCTTTCCCCACACTGTCTGTTGTGGGTTGTGTTGTGAAGCACTTTGTAAACTTGTTTTTGAAAGGTGCTATACAAATAAAGATTATTATTATCCTTAAACTTCTTTGCCATTTGTACTGTTTTTAAAAACAATTTCAAATAGTTCAACTAGCCGATCTACATTGACACGTTGTGAGCTTGTAGATTGGCTATTTGAATTATTGTCTCAAATCATGAACGCAGCTTGCGATTACCGTGAAATTTCACACGCACATTTCTATTAGGCCGAGGAAGAAATGCCACCCTTTTCACATTGGCCTGTTACAGTGCCACCAGCAGGTCTAATTTTGCAAAACATATTTTTGGAACAAAATGCCTCAAATCATGATGCAGTGTTCGATTGCAGTGAAAAGCCCTTGAACAAATGACACCCTTTTCACATTGGCCTATTATAGCGCCACCAGGAGGCCACAATAATGTACCTGTCCTGGCGGAGACCTGTGCTCCGAGGAGCACTTTTTAAGGTTTCGAGAGCCTGTAAGGCTTCGAAGCCTTATTGCATTCCTTGGCTTTCACTATTATTATTCTTCCGCCGTTTTTGCCAGTTCTGGCCTAACCGCGTGGTCACTTTTTATGAAATTCGGCAATATGGTAGAGGGCTATGCCAAACGGCGAAAACCCGAAACTCACAACCATTGGCCAAAGGGTGGCGCTGTAGCACTCAATTGAAAATGACAACTTTGAACAGGTACAGCTCATGCCCTGTTTGACCTACAGCCATGAAACTTTGATACACACATGCGTCTCCTCATGCCTAACAACTTTCACTGTTTGACTTTTGACCTCTGACCTTTAGATCTCCCACCATTTCGAATTCTATGAAAAGCAGTAAAAAGCAGTAAAAATCAAACTCCTCCTGGGATTTTTGAGCAATCTGTACGAAACTGTCTACACATGAACTTTGGACCAATGCCGACAGAACTAAGCAAGCGGATTTTCCATAAGTGAAAACGTTAAGCTTTTATAAGCCAATGAAAATTGCATGTTTTATGACAATTATTCATCTGCCCCTAACACATACATGCAGACTCACATTTGTTTGACACTTTGCAATATTGTAGAGGGTCATTCCAAGTATCACTGAAACCAATCTTACTCCAATTGGTCAAAGGGGGGCGCTATAGCAATTTTTTGAAAATGCAAACTTTAAACAGGCAAAAGTCATGCCTCGTTTGGCCGACAGCCGTTAAACCTGCTTACACATGTGCCTTGACTCATGAGGAACACATGTATCACTTTGACCAGTAAGCTCTGCCCTTAGATTGTCGGCAATTTTGAGCAGTTTGAAAAACATTTAAATCCAGGATTTCTGAGCAATTTGCGTGAAACTGTGTCAAATACATGTTTGAGGCCCTTTTTCACAGGTTCAGGTGTGTTGGTTCAATAGCTTGATCGCTTAATCATCTGCCTTGAAACCATAGGGTAGCCGGTTCGAATCCCACCTCAGGTAGACTTCATTATAATTGCATTGCACACAACATGACTATATCAATGAATACATGTGCAATTGTTAAAGATGACGAGAAATGCATACTTGAAAGTAGTTATTTTCAATGTATGACGTACTTCATTCGCGCTTTTGTTTTGTTTTGTTGGACTCTCCCTTTTCACTGTCTAAGGCTGTGTATTGGATAGCTCCACCAGTAGAGTGTGAGTCTCATGTGCCGAAGGTCCCTGGTTCAAATCCCACTTATTACAGTTCACATTTAAATTGCATTGTACAAAACATGACCCTGTTAATTCAGACATGTGCAATGTTTAGACAATAACACGAAATGCTTTTGAGAGTAGTTGTTTTTTATGTATGACATACTTTCTTGTGAAAATAGCCGATCTACAATCTCACACCTTTTTAGATAGCAACGCGTTGTGAGCTTGTAGATCGACTATTTTCCACTAGTTTCCATTCCGAAATATATTGAGCAGTTTGAAAAACATTTAAACCAAGGATTTCTGAGCAATTTGCGTTAAAGTGTGTCATGTGTGTGAACTCCCTTTTCACTAGTACAGGTCTGTTGGCCCAATGGCTTAATCATCTGCCTTGATACCGCGGAGTCGCCGGTTCAAATCCCACGTCATGCAGACTTCAACTCAATTGCATTGCACACAACATGATTGTATCAATGAATAAACATGCAATTGATAAATGAAATGCTTATTGAGAGTAGTTATTTTCAATGTATGACGTACTTCATTCCCTCTTTTGTTTTGTTTTGTTGGATTCTCCTTTTTCACTGACTAAGGCTGTGCATTGAATAGCTTGATCAATACACTGTTAGTCTCATGTGCCAGAGGTCCATGGTTCACACCATCAGGGAGGCCATATCTTTAGCTCAATGAGAAGAGAGGCAGCCTGTGAATCCATAGGTCGCTGGTTCGATCCCTGTCCCCAACAATGCGTTGAGGTGATCATCATTTGGAATTCCCCCTATTCCCATGGATTGGATCCACCCCTCTCACCTGCTCTCACTCATCACCAATCACACCTGCCACATTCACAGTACAATTTTTAGGTACTTTTACTTTACTACTCTACTACAATTACAGCAGATGACAGCTTTAGTTACTTGTTACTTTGCAGATGTAATTATTAATACAACACCTACAGTAACCACATACAGCCGATCTACAATGTGACGCGTTATGAGCTTGTATGTATATAATAAGAAACCCATGCTGTATGATAACTTACCACATATGAAATCCAATTCTGTCTATCCAATGGCTCAGTCTGTACTGTGGCCATAGCTGAGTGGTTAGTGAGCCCACCTAGGGAGCCAGAGGCCCTGGTTGCCCCAGGTACGATTCCAGGCCAGGCCAGCAAATGTGTCGATGAAATGAAATTTGTCCCTGAGCAAGACTCTTAACCCCTAATTGCTCACAGGCCCTCATTGGAAACAAGACCGCAAGGACTTTCATGAACGGACCTTGAATTATCTTTATCCTTTACACTGTCTACCCACAAGTCTATAGGTCCCTGGTTCAAACCCCAATTTAACCGGTCCAAATATAATTTACTGAACAAAAATCATGACTTTGTTAATTAATGCATGTTCACTTCTTCTCTCTCGCTCTCTCTCTTACTGCCTCTCTTTCTCACTGCCTCTCTCTCTCTCTCTCTCCCTCTCTCTCTCTCTCTCCCTCTCTCTCTTTCTTTCTCTCTCTCTCTCTCTCTCTCTCTCTCTCTCTCTCTCTCTCTCTCTCTCTCTCTCTCTCTCTCTCTCTCTCTCTCTCTCTCTCTCTCTCTCTCTCTCTCTCTCTCTCTCTCTCTCTCTCTCTCTCTCTCTCTCTCTCTCTCTGTCACTGTCTGTCTGTCTGCCAGTCTGCCACTCTGTCACTGTCTGTCTGTCTGCCAGTCTGCCACTCTGTCACTGTCTGTCTGTCTGCCAGTCTGCCACTCTGTCACTGTCTGTCTGTCTGTCTGCCAGTCTGCCAGTCTGCCACTCTGTCACAGTCTGTCTGTCACTCTGTCACAGTCTGCCAGTCTGCCAGTCTGCCACTCTGTCACAGTCTGCCAGTCTGCCACTCTGTCACAGTCTGCCAGTCTGCCACTCTGTCACTGTCTGTCTGTCTGCCAGTCTGCCACAGTCTGTCTGTCTGCCAGTCTGCCACAGTCTGTCACAGTCTGCCAGTCTGCCAGTCTGCCACTCTGTCACAGTCTGCCAGTCTGCCAGTCTGCCACTCTGTCACAGTCTGCCAGTCTGCCAGTCTGCCATTATTCTCGAAACCGCTCATTGCTGCTTGCAGCTATATTTCTATTTTGAAAATGTTTTAGGGATAATGGGTAAGGCACTGGAGAAAATAAGGCCCTTTATGTATTTTCCCCACAAGATATTTTCATTCAAATGAAATGTGATTGAATTTGCACTAATAATGACTTATATAGATTTTTCCCTATTTAAAATATAATATTTCTTAATTATTAATAATTATAGCTTGTAGATTGGCTATTTTCACCATTTTAAATTGGGTTTTTTTGCAACAATATATAGCCTATATATGGTTCTGCATATTTGTCAGTTTTAGAAGTTTTCATTCTAATTGGCTACTATGATTGCCTATGAATTTCACAGGCCTGGGTAGGTCAACCGCCTGGCGGAGATCTACTTAAAGCAGAACAACAGGTGAAAGCAATTAACTTAAAGAGGAGCTGCGCAGCAAAAACAGGCTCAAACAATGTCAAACTGACACATTCTAGCTTCTGAAATTAACTTTCCATTTAGATCATTGTTGACAAACGAACAGAACATGGATGTTGTTTGCAAAAGGATTATTTATTTATTGTCCATTTGTTTGTGAGGTGAGGTCACAGCTTCTCTCTGCTTTTGTGTGATATTGATAGCCTATAAACTTTTAATTGGTTTGCAGTTATTGCTTATATTGCTTACTGGATATTAAGTTATAAGTTTGGGATTTCGCTGTATTTTGTCAAATGTATTCATCTATATTGCTAATGATCAAGCGTCAGGTTTTGTGATTAGATGCGCACACGCGCTGCCAGCTGCAGGAAGCTGAACAGTGATTGTTCGGGCTGCTTGTTGAGTGACATGACTGTGGTCCAATAGGAAGCATCTTCCAGGCAGTAAAGAGTGAACAGACAGGACAATAAAAGCACACTATAACTTAGTAAATGCCAACCTAAAAATGGTTTTAAATATGAACTCCTCACCTACCACACACACCAAATTGCATCATTATAAATAACTGTCCGATTTTCTTTAACCAACTCCCTAAATGAAAGCCGTCTTAGATCACTCTTCTCCAAACAATTAAAAAAAAACATAAAAATCATTCAGCAGAGTATTCAAATACATCACAGAGACATTTTCCATCCATAAAAACGAGGAAAAACTGTCTACTTCTTCTTCACATAAAGGGCATGCACTTGCAACTGTTATGTAGGGATGATCATGAAACTATTACTCAACGCGCCCTCTAGGTGGCGATTTAAGTATTTTATTATCTGTGTTTGTAGCCTGTTTGTGCAGGGATATGTAAAGAAGGAGAGGACAGACATTCAACATCATAGCATGCAGGGACGTGCACAGATACTTGAGCACCTGCCCCGCAAAATGTCTGTGCACGCCACTGATAGCATGCGCCACAGACATGGGAGGCAAACTGGAGCCGGAAGCTATATAGGAATGTATGTCAGTGAGAGTTGGATTGAAGCTTAAGAACAAACAATACTTTCTTTAATGATTGTGACATTTGTCAGATAATCAGTTCAGAAAAATAAATAAATACATACAACTAGAATTGGACAACTGACTGTGATAACTGAAACTGTATTGTGTATTTACAAAACTAACTAAAACAACTCAAATCAGAGAAAATGTCCTTGTCAAAAATCTTCCAAAAATAGCAAACCCACTTTAAAAAACTAAAAAAGTCAAAACATAATCATAAAAACTAAAATGTAAAACTATTATAACTTTACTGGGCAGTATGGGTATCATACAATTGGTTCAAACAGGCTGTCAATGATTGTCAGTTCCGTGATGACAGCTCACACTGCAGCATGTCACTGTCAAAGAGGAAGCAATGTCCTCAACATTGGACCATCTGAACATATGTTGTGCCAGAGAACCCCAATAGAATAGAATAGAAAATTTGTGTTTGTAAAATGTTTTAAAAAATATCCAAAATGTGTCCATTTTGTTCAAGATTTCTTTTGAAGATAGCAGATACAATCTTGTAGATCTGACATTTTCAAATTGCCAGCGCATATATAGGGTTAAAATGTGTTGATGCTTTAGCTGGGGACCCCCTGGAGCCCACTTAGGAACCCGGACCCCACTTTTAGAATCACTGCTTTAGGCGACATACTGTAGGAGGCAGCCTGGGGCAGTGGGTTCTCAACCTGTGGGTCGGGACCCCTAGGGGGTATTTAAGGACTTTGAAGACCTTTTTAATACCTAAAAAAAAAGAAAGAAAGAAAAGAGACCATTGCTACATTAAAAGTAATCAACAAACTATACGATAAAAATGGTCAAACATTGGCCAAATTGTCAAATAATATAATATAAGTACATTTTAGAAAATAGCAGATGTACAAGCTCACTGTGAGCTTGTAGGTTGGCTATTGTCCACATTATTTATCTGTGGAACCGAGTCAAACAAAATGTAATGCCTCAACTCCTACATTCCAGGTGCTTGTCAGGGTGGGGGGGGCCCAGTTCAAATATGATTATTTTGGGGGAAAAGGTTAAGAACCACTGGCCTAGGGGGCACCATCCTGATGGGGGCCAAAACTACACAGTTACTAATGCAATGAGTACAATTCATATTGATTCCACATACAGCAGGGTGACAGGTTTCTGTACAACTAGCTTACAGGTTGGGGTTACTGTAATATGTATGAATTGATCCGTTGCAGGTCAGTGCAATTTTAGGATTCTGTTGTGGTTGCAAATTGTTGCGGCTGGCCTTCAGTCTGCAGAAACATTATGACAACCCAACTAACGCATTATAATTTGATTAACTTTCATAAAGTTGATCTATGATTGTATTGTTTTGCTGATATTCTGCATAACGTTATTGCATATATTTGAAGAAAATAGACGATCTACAAGCTTGTAGTAAGTAAGTAAGCCTTGCCGAGCCATGAGGCCCTTAGGGAAGGAGTCTATCTCCTGTTTCTGTACCCTGAAGCAGCTTTACAGTATGTACACTTACATCCACTGGACATGATGCTAGTATGTCACAGGGTCTTACCCGCAATCCAACTCTTGATGCTGAATGCCAAGCAGGGAGAGTTTTTTATGACCCAGCCGGGGACCGATTAAACCCAACCTCTCAGTCTCAGGGTGGACACTCTAACCACAAGGCCACTGAGCTACACGCTTGTAGATCAGCTATATTTTTTGAATAGCAGAAGTATAAAACAGGGTTAAAGTGGTTAAAATCTTCCTCATTTTAGTCAACGGCCCCTAAGGGTCTGCAGACCCTACTTTGAGAACCACTGGTCTAACACGCTTCTTGCTTCTTACTCAAGGTTCAAGGTTGTTCTTTATTGTTACATGTTGTGCACAGCTACTGTACATAAGAATAGAACTTATTTCTGTTTGTCTTCCTTCAGATAATGTACTGTAGCAGCATTTTATTTATGTAATTATTGTCTTAAACACCAGCATAGAGAAGCAGGAAACCACCAGAAAACAAGAGCTGCCTAAAGTTACATCCTCCCTCCAGACCACAGCATGACTCAACATGCAAATTATCAACTACCTTCCTGTGTCACTAAACACGCTACATTTCATATCAATGTTTATAATAATCATCTTTACATGATCACATGTTTGGTAAACATTTATATATACATGTAGTGCCTTTATCCAGGGCTGGACTGGGACAGAAATTCGGCCCTGACATTTTGGCCCAGACTGGCCCACCACAACCGGCACGCAGATAGTAGATACTGTACCGCCCTGCTCTGTTGAGGCACACACAAACACACAAGCCATAATACCACCACTTTTACTGAAAAACCTCCCTCCATGTTCTGGAGCCTTGAATAAAATAAATGATAACTACACTAAAGTGATCATTGTGATGCACAACTACACAACCTATACATATGATATGATAGTTGGCCTACAGTACTCACTATCATACACAACTATACACAACCCATATCATAGTTTTCCTACAGTACAGGACTATTATGAATGGGTGACGTATGAACATGATTACGTGCAAAAATGAGTCTGTATGCAATCAGAACTTTGGCTATTTAGCTAAAGTATAGAAAACAAGGGTTGGCTATAATGATATGAGAATGCTTCTGTTATAGGCTAGATCTATAGGCTATATGAGGATGACAAAACAGGAACTTCTTAAAGTTGTTCTGTGCAAATTTCCCAAAAACGACTTTTAGCAGCCTCTGCTGGTCATTACCGTCACTGCAGGCCGTTCGTTTATCCTCTGTTACCCAGAATTCCATTCGTTTTCACCGGAAGACGGAAGTGTTTCAAAAAGCGTTCTTTTAATTGTTTTTATACGATCTGTGGATCGTTTCTCTTAGCCAGTGGAGCTTTAGTTACCGTGAGCTGTGTTTTCTTTTTCTGTTTTTTTTCGTTCTTCAAATCATACAATCTCTTAAAATCAGCGTGAATTTCCTTTTGTTATTAGCGCGGTAGTTCCTGGCCAAACAGGGAACCGGCGCGGTAGTTCCTGGCCAAACAGGAACCCGGTGGATTTCCGCTTCCTTTTTCCGGCCAGCTGACGTAATTTCCGAGGGAAAGTCATGCTCGACAGCGTTCAATAGAAAATATATAAATAAAAGGCTTTCGGAGGTGAAATTCATGGAGTGGGTGTTGTGAAACATTTGCCACTTACAAAAGATATACAATTTAACTTTAGTTTTATTGAAAACGTTACCTAGTATTACTTTAACTTATACATAGTGAAGGCTGTAATGTGTGTACTGTATGCAAATAAGTTGTTTTTTCATAACTTTAACCAGTCCAGGACACGAGTACTGTAGGATGCGATACGCGGCTTGAGATTGTCTGAAACAGGGGTAGGGAGCGCTGTGCGCAGCGGTGTAAACTAATACTGTTGTACCCTACTATCTCACCTGCCAGTGAGGAGCCCCCTCGGGAGGACATACTGTTGTACCCTACTGGCTCACATGCCAGTGAGGGGCCCCCTCGGGAGGACATACTATTGCACCCCACTGTCTCACCTGCCAGTGAGGAGCCCCCATCGGGAGGACATGCTGTTGTACCCTATTGGTTCACCTGTCAGTGAGGACGTAGCCTGGCATGGCCAGACTAATATCACTTTGTAGATATTAGTCTGGAATCTATGTGTGGAAACTTCATTCCCAAGTGACCAGACCCCCTGCTGTGGAGCCAAACATTGTAAATACATTTAAATAGAAATCAGATGAAACAGAAAATATGTTGAACAAATCATATGCACATTTGGCATTCTATACATTTCTCCCACTACAGATCAAAGGTCAAGACCTAGAACAAGACAAGTTGGCAATTTATTTTTGTTTTCCAATGTATGAACGAGCATGGTGTGACCCTGTGTCTAATCATGGAATATATATTTTTATATAAGATATTTAATTATATTTCACAATGTATTTACACCTGTAAGGAATGAGCTACATCTTTATGTCAGCCTCTATTCCAAAAAAAGAGGAAGAAAGATTAGAGCTGAATTAATCTAAAGAAGAAGTTCTAAAAACATGCTGAAATAATCTCCCCCGCCCTCTACAGCAGCAGCAATACCACATGAAGCTATTTCAAAAGGAAGTACTCTCTCTCTCTCTCTCTCTCTCTCTCTCTCTCTCTCTCTCTCTCTCTCTCTCTCTCTCTCTCTCTCTCTCTGTAATATAGCATAAAGTTACTTAAATAGGAAGTTGTTTTTTCAGAGCTGTTCATCACAAGAGAGGAGAGGATGGTGCGCTCTCTGCCCTGCCTTCTACTCTGTGAGTATATAAATGTTATTACAAATGGATATGTTATAGCACTATTAGTACTAACAGGTGTATTCATGATTTGAGGCATTTTGTTCAAAAAATATGTTTTGCTAGATTAGACCTGCTGGTGGCGCTATAACAGGCCAATGTTAAAAGGGTAGCATTTGTTCCTCAACATAGTGTGAATGTGCGTGCAAAGTTTGACAGCAATTGGACGCTGCGTTCATGATTTGCGGCATTTTGTTCAAAACAAGCCACTACTGCAAACTTCAGATGTGAATCTTAGCCAATCAGGATGGAATATGAAAAATTAAACAGATCCGGCTTGATCACATGACTATAGAGATCATGTGTACCGATTTGCGTGAAATTTGGATAAAATCGGAAGGAGTAATATAAAGAAATATGTTTTACATAAGTCGGCCTCCTGGTGGCGCTATAAAAGGCAGAAGTGAAAAATGCAGGGCAAAGGTCTTTCCTTGACCTCTAGGGAGTGCGCATACAGAGTTTTACACAGATTGGTGCACTTATAGGTAAAAACACAAATGGGCCTGTTATAGCGCCACCATGAGGCTGATTTGAAAATGTTCAAGTGGCATTTCTTCCTCGGCCTAATGGGAATGTGTGTGCAAAATGTCATGGAAATTGCATGCTGTGTTCATGATTTGAGGCATTTTGTTCAAAACGGAGCACTCCTACAAACTTTGTAAGCCATTTTCAGCGAATCAAGATGGAATATGAAAAATCTGAAAGACCGATTTGCATGAATTTTGGGCAAAATCTGTAGGAGTACTGTCAAAAAAGATGTTTTGCACAAAGCGGCCTCCTGGTGGTGCTATAACAGGCCTATGTGAAAAATGTGGGGCAGAGGTTCTGCTCTGGCATCCAGGGAGTGCACAGTTTGGCTGCGATCAAGCCAACAGTGCCGGAGATTAGCTGTACACAAAATGACAGAATGACACACGGACGGACGGACGGCACACACACACACACACACACACACACACACACACACACACACACACACACACACACACACACACACACACACACACACACACACGGACGGACGAACAGGGGGTAAAACATATACTCTCTCGCCATGCCTTTCGGCCTGGCGGAGACAACAATAGGGGAATATGAAATGCCTGTTTTGATGATCTTTCTCACACAACTCCAGAGATATGTGTGTGTGTGTGTGTGTGTGTGTGTGTGTGTGTGTGTGTGTGTGTGCGTGTGCGTGTGCGTGTGCGTGTGCGTGCGCGTGTGTGCGTGTGCGTGAATTGTGTACAATTTGTAAATTTGTGATAGGGGGACAGCCTTATGGTGGCTGCATAGTCCACCAGAACAGTACAGTTCAGGAGGGCTACCCAGACCGAACTGACGTCTGACAGGCAAATTACACTTTTTTTCACACCGCTGTGTTCTGGAATCCAGACCCCGCCCACCACGCGCAGTGGAACCGCTCGTTTTAATACCTTGTTGTGATGGATGTATACATATGGAGGTTTTCCATTTCTAGCGGTTGTGTTTATGAATGGTCACTAGACAAGAACAAGATATTTCAGGCGTTTGTACATCCTGGAAGTTGGCTCGGGTCTCTTCCAAACTCAGGCTCTCTCTATTCCCAGTGTTTTGTCCAGTTGGTTGTGGTTTTGAGGTTTTGAGGTTTTGGGTTGGGGATGTGGGGGCTTACAGGTAGGAACTACTTGGAAGATGGGGTTATGGGGGGGTGAGGTAAACGTAAAGTGGCCATGTGGGTTACCATGAGGACGATGTAATGTCTTCCTTGGACTACTGGCAGTGTACAAGAAAAGTGACACTGATTGGCCCAATGGTTTCTGAGATTAGGTGCACACGGACAGACAGACAGGGGCGGAAACATAATCTCCACCACCCCGATTTATGGCCTGAAAGAGAGATAACAATCCTGTCTACTTTGGTCAAGCATCATTTGCAGTTCATATTAAAGCTGTATTCATGTATGTAACTTTTCTTTTAGAATAAAATGTTATTTTGTCTACTCTGTATGTTATATTGGATGCTAATACAATCAGTGTTGGACATAACGGCGTTATGACGGCGCCACTGACGGCGCGAACCTTGAGAGGCTATTGTTTTTAAACGTTAAGGCGTTAAAGACCGCCGCTGACGGTGCGTGCACGTGCGCCCCCAGCTCCCACAGTGTCAGAACTAAGGGTACGCCGTACCCCCTACAGCTCAACCCTGCTTTACAATCAGGTTAATTATGATTCAATACGCATATATATTACAGATACAGACTGAAACTGCACAGCGCAGACAACATTGCCCTTGCAAAGAAAAACTTCAGCTTAATAACATGTCCTGCTCCTTGTGTTGCACAGCAGCATCATTACAAGAAAAAACGAATATGCTATTAGACAGAGAAACTTAAACTGCAGCGGCAGGTAATGTTTCAAAAGCATAAAGTGTTTCATTATAGGACCAGTGTGTGAGCGATTCTGTCCGGGACAGTGGTCGTGTCTCTGCCTCTGGTGCAGCAGACGGAGGCTGTTCTGGAGACGCATCAGATGGGGTAATCACTGCCTGATTAAAGTACTTCATTAGTATTCGCGTCGTTGTTAATGTGTGAATTCCGTCGCAGCCATTACTTATCACCTCAAGAACAATAGCTTCACACTTGATAAGCCATCAACTCAGAGTTAGCCCACATTCTTGCTGCCCCCCCTGCCTTGGGCAGTTAGCGTATCAGAGCGTATCACAGCGTATCAGATGCGCTGTTTTGAACAGTTTTTGAAGGTATACGATGGCGACGAAAAATAATCTCAAGGTGTACGCCGTACACAGCATCTGACGGTAGAACACACCACTGGTGTGTGTGTGTGCCTGCGTGTATGCCTGCGTGTATGCATGCGCTTCTGTGTGTGTGCAGCGCGTAGATATCTCCCAGCCAGCACGCCCACGTGGGACTCATATGGTTTCAATGCGGGCTACTTCGGTACTGGCCATGGGCTTGAACTGGGCAAATTATGAGGGTCCCACATGGTCTGCATATGGGCTAACTGGGAGTGGGATGGAAGTGGGCTAGCCCATGTGGTTCCCACATGGTCTGCATATGGGCTAACTGGGAGTGGGATGGAAGTGGGCAAGCCCATGTGGTTCCCACATGGTCTGCATATGGGCTAACTGGGAGTGGGATGGAAGTGGGCTAGCCCATGTGGTTCCCACATGGTCTGCATATGGGCTAACTGGGAGTGGGATGGAAGTGGGCAAGCCCATGTGGAACCCACTTTTGTGATACCAGTTCTAACCCTCTAATCGCTTTAAAAAATAATCAAAATATATATATTCCAACTTGCTTTTTGACGCTGAATCCAACGGTGCCAGTCTCAAAGCTGCATGACCCCTAGGGTCCAAGATAATCATAAATAACTGTCTCAAAGGCTTGGAAAAGTCATTTTTCAAAATTAAACACCAGATTCCGGGTCAGTGCGTTGCCCAGAACGTGCCCATATAACTTTCGCCATACACAGCCTTACGGTTCTCCTCAACTGGCTGGGGTCAAGGGGCTATCTTCTGCGCGTTATATCTCGATAACGATGCGTCGTACAGCTCATTAAGGCGCACGCGTGGATGCCCTTGGTGTCCCGATCCGACATTCCTACAAGAAATGTGTTTTTTAAAGTTTGCATTCACTATGGTCTAAAGGTCTAACACTCTATGTAGGTCCCTGAAAGTAGAGGACTCTGCGCGGGAGTGTCGTACAAGAAAGGCGAAGACATCAACGAGTGCGCCTCTGCGAGCTTTACAACATACCCGAAAGGCGGATTCTAAAAACGTATCGTTATCGAGATATTAGCCTTTATTGCGCGTTCTAAGTCGACATTTGACCCTAGCCAAAATAAGGAGAACCATGAAGCCGTGTGCGAGAAAAGTTGTATAGGCGCATCCGGAGAGACGCGCCGATATATAATCTGGTGTCGGAACTTGTTTACGCTGTTTACATTTTTTAGCCCATATATAGCCCATATGAGACCCAGACATGGGTTACTAGTTCTAACCCATGCCCTCTTAGCCCACACATAACCCATATGGGACCCAGACATGGGTTACTAGTTCTAACCCATGCCCTCTTAGCTCACACATAACCCATATGGGACCCAGACGTGGGTGACCAGTTCTAACCCATGCCCACTTAGCCAACACATAACCCATATGGGACCCAGACATGGGTTACTAGTTCTAACCCATGCCCTCTTTGCCCACACATAACCCATATGGGACCCAGACATGGGTTACTAGTTCTAACCCATGCCCTTTTAGCCCACACATAACCCATATGGGACCCAGACATGGGTTACTAGTTCTAACCCATGCCCTCTTAGCCCACACATAACCCATATGGGACCCAGACATAGGTTACTAGTTCTAACCCATGCCCTCTTAGCCCACACAAAACCCATATGGGACCCAGACATGGATGACCAGTTCGAACCCATGCTCTCTTAGCCCACACATAACCCATATCGGACCCAGACATGGGTTACTAGTTCTAACCCATGCTCTCTTAGCCCACACATATCCCATATGGGACCCAGACATGGGTGACCAGTTCGAACCCATGCCCTCTTAGCCCACACATAACCCATATGGGACCCAGACATGGGTTACTAGTTCTAACCCATGCCCTCTTAGCCCACACATAACCCATATGGGACCCAGACATGGGTTACTAGTTCTAACCCATGCTCTCTTAGCCCACACATAACCCATATGGGACCCAGACATGGGTGACCAGTTCGATCCCATGCCCACTTAGCACACACATAACCCATATGGGACCCAGATGTGGGTGACCAGTTCTAACCCATGCCCACTTAGCCAACACATAACCCATATGGGACCCAGACATGGGTTACTAGTTCCAACCCATGCCCTCTTAGCCCACACATAACCCATATGGGACCCAGACATGGGTGACCAGTTCTAACCCATGCCCACTTTGCCGACATATAACCCTTATGGGACCCAGACGTGGGTGACCAGTTCTAAACCATGCCCACTTAGCCCATATAGAACCTATATGGAACCCACTACAATTGCCCAGTTCAAGCCCATGCCCGCTTAGCCCATATAGAACCTATATGGAACCCACTACAATTGCCCAGTTCAAGCCCATGCCCGCTTGGTACCCATGTAGCCCACATGTGCCCCACATGGGGCCCAGGTGGACATGTTGGCTGGGATGTGTGTGTGTGTGTGTGTGTGTGTGTGTGTGTGTGTGTGTGTGTGTGTGTGTGTGTGTGTGTGTGTGTGTGCGTGTGCGTGTGCGTGTGCGTGCGCGTGTGTGCGTGTGCGTGAATTGTGTACAATTTGTAAATTTGTGATAGGGGGACAGCCTTATGGTGGCTGCATAGTCCACCAGAACAGTACAGTTCAGGAGGGCTACCCAGACCGAACTGACGTCTGACAGGCAAATTACACTTTTTTTCACACCGCTGTGTTCTGGAATCCAGACCCCGCCCACCACGCGCAGTGGAACCGCTCGTTTTAATACCTTGTTGTGATGGATGTATACATATGGAGGTTTTCCATTTCTAGCGGTTGTGTTTATGAATGGTCACTAGACAAGAACAAGATATTTCAGGCGTTTGTACATCCTGGAAGTTGGCTCGGGTCTCTTCCAAACTCAGGCTCTCTCTATTCCCAGTGTTTTGTCCAGTTGGTTGTGGTTTTGAGGTTTTGAGGTTTTGGGTTGGGGATGTGGGGGCTTACAGGTAGGAACTACTTGGAAGATGGGGTTATGGGGGGGTGAGGTAAACGTAAAGTGGCCATGTGGGTTACCATGAGGACGATGTAATGTCTTCCTTGGACTACTGGCAGTGTACAAGAAAAGTGACACTGATTGGCCCAATGGTTTCTGAGATTAGGTGCACACGGACAGACAGACAGGGGCGGAAACATAATCTCCACCACCCCGATTTATGGCCTGAAAGAGAGATAACAATCCTGTCTACTTTGGTCAAGCATCATTTGCAGTTCATATTAAAGCTGTATTCATGTATGTAACTTTTCTTTTAGAATAAAATGTTATTTTGTCTACTCTGTATGTTATATTGGATGCTAATACAATCAGTGTTGGACATAACGGCGTTTAAATAAACGGCGTTACCTAACGCCATTATTTTTTCCAGTAACGAGTAATCTAATTAATTACAATTTCAATTTTGGCAACGCCGTTACCGTTACTGACATGAAATGTGCTCCGTTACTATGTCAAGCGTCCCCAAGCTTTCTGTTACCATGGGCCGGCTGACAGTGTGTGTGTCTGTGTTTGTGTGTGTGTGTGTGTGTGTGTGTGTGTGTGTGTGTGTGTGTGTGTGTGTGTGTGTGTGTGCGTGCAGCGCTACAGGTTGGGGCCGCTGCTGCAAAGATGACACGGTTAGAAAAAATACCAAGGATACGACAGTGATGTCTTTTACTTTTTGCTGTTACGCAACCAGGAAGTAACACGGACTCGACGCTGTTTAAGAAGTGACATGTGACATGACATCACTGACGAATCCTTGGTATTTATATCTTCGTGATTTTTTACACACAAACCCAGCGCGGCGCGGCGCACACACACAAACAAACCATCTCTCACCAGTAAAGAGATGGCGAGTCACGAGCAATATGCAGCTCCGTCGGGTTAAAAAATCAAGAGAAGCAACACTTAGGTTTATAAAATAAATGTCCGTTTATAAGTTGTTGTGTCACTGTAGCTAGCAGCATGCTGAGTGATAATGACCCACAGCTGTTTGTTCTTCACGCAGAGTCTCTCCGACGCAAGACAATTTTGTAATTAAAGAAAGCTTCTGCGCTGTATTAGCTACACACACGCATGAACAACAACAACGTTGCTGGGACTGTACTGCTTGTGTTTAAAACAAAGTATTTTTCACAACTTTTCGCTATTGATGCCTTTTCTTTCTCTCTCTGCTGCTGCTCTTTCTGGGCTAGAGCCTAATTTACACTTCGCAGCACGACGGTGTCCCGTGCTTAAAATAGCAGATATACAATCTCACAACGCGATGCAACTCATTGTGAGCTTGTAGGTCTGCTATTAAAACATCATGGCTACAAATGGCATAATCCTGGATTATATTCATATAGTATAATAACACAGGCCTGGGTATTCAACGTTTTTCAAGTCAAGGACCCCTTAGCTGAGAGAGAGACCATTATTTTTTATATATATATATATATATATATATATATATATATATATATATATATATATATATATATATATATATATATATATATATATATATATTGAGAAAAAAAACAGTGAAAAAGAACTGAACTAGTTCATTTTTTGAACCATGAACTTCTATGAACTATGAACTGAACTAGTTAATTTTAACATTTGTGAACTGAACTTTGAACTACATATTTTAAGTGAACTTTCCCAACACTGTCTATGCACCTGGCTTGTGAAACCTGCTCCCAAAAACAATCTAAATTCTTTGACATATTGCAACTTTTTCACGCAAATAGTTACTTTTCCTAGTAACTAGTTACTTTTACAATACAGTAATTCAGTTACTAACTCAGTTACTTTTTTGGAGAAGTAACTAGTAACTATAACTAATTACTTTTTTAAAGTAACTTGCACAACACTGAATACAATATAGCTGTACATCTGTATGGTCGAGTATGTTAAAGGATCTACACACCATGAATTTAAATCATATTGTTTAGGTCCCTCACACGTTTTTGAAAAGGTTTGAGCCTAAATCAAGCCTCAGATATACTCATTCCAACTAACAACTATTTTTTTTATATGTTGGAACTGAAAAACGGGAGGGGTTGTACCGCTAGTGCCGTCACTTTCGGGGCCAAATCAGTTTGGCCTGTTTTGAGACAATTTACATAAAACCCCAGATATGCTGTGAAAGCCTGAGTGCTCAAACTGGGGGCTCAAACTAGTGCATCTGTATGGTAGAGTATGCTAATAAAACTAGTACATCCGTATGGTATGGTATGGTACAGTACAGTATGTAATACAATATAACTTGGTCTCCCTGCCCTTATATTGAGACATCCTGGGTCTAGGTTAGACACGACCTTTGACACCATCCGGTTTCTGGTTTGACAGGAATTTTGACCTTAAGGTCAAAATTCCATTTATCCCCTAAGCAAGCAGGCAGTCTCTATTAGCTCAGTGGTAAAAAAAAAAAAAAAGAGACTGGGGTTAAAATCCGGGGTAAAACAGGAAAGTTACACAGTGCAGCTTTAATAAAACATTAGATTACGATAAGGTTGAAAATGGGTGAAGTGCTCCTTTAACACATTGGGTGCCAGAGGTTTATTAAAATATTAAACGTTCAGTGCCTGCATTTCTTCCATCTACTTACGCTGATATGTTTCGTGCTGTAGAAGCCCCGACGCGGAAGTGCATGTAAACAAGCGTGCGAGATGGCGGAGGATTGATTGATTGATGTACTTTATTTAGTAAGACATGAGAACAGTACATGACAGTACGAACATAACAGTACATGGAAGTACAAATTCACAATACAAGGTCTACTAAACTGGAAAGATCATTAAGCACTAAGCTTGTTTAAGATGAGATCCCCATGCACACAAATCATGATGACATATAAGAGACAGACAGATATACACGCTACTATATAGAATGTCATACAATCAGTTTACAGGTTACTGGTATGAACAGTGAAAAATATGTACAAAAGAAGAAAGAGAGAGAGGGGGGGGGGGGGGGGTAGGGGGGTAGGTTAGGTTAGGACATGGGGTAGGTTAGGACTTGGACAGGGGCCATTTTTGAATTGCAGCCTCCTGAAGGTGTATCTTTAGGGCAGTTTTGAAAGTGAGTAGGGTTTTACACTCCTTTACTCCTTTTGGTAGGGCATTCCACATTTTTGATGAATAGCATGAGAACGAGTTCATTCCCTTTGTTGAGCCAAATCTGGGTTGAACATGATTTGTGGAGCTGCCTCGGGTGTTATGATCATGGACTTTGTTTTGGAAGTATTTTTTGGAAGTATTTTGACAAATACAGGGGGATCCCAATGTTGTGGTGTATCTTGAAGACCAGGCCCATAGCAAGTTGCTGTACTCTGTCCTCAACCCTAAGCCATCCAATCCTAGCAAAATGAGCAGGGGTTAGATGGGTTTTTTGATTGAGGCCAAGAAGTAGCCTTACAAGTTTGTTTTGGGACAACGCCTGGAACAATAATATTTCCAACGCGATCCTCCATTGCAGAGTGATCGCCGATCGAAAACGGCTCGCTTCCACCACATTAAACAGAAATGGAGATATTAAGCTTTTAGTCAAGGAAATAACCTTGGAAAGGCCGACCGGAAGGATTTTTGACATGGATCCACATCCGGCCTCTCCTTCTCAGAAACTCCTTGGATGATCCCAAAGTTTTGTTTTAGCACCCCACGTGGGCCCCACATATAAAAATAAAATTGGGTCAAAAACAGTCCGGACCGTTTTCGGCACTCCTCGTTTGGATTATGAAAAACGGTCCGGACCGTTTATGGCACTCATTGTGTTAATAAAACAGCAGAATAGACAAATTATTGTTATTTGATCGTGTTGAACTTGAGTCAAATGTGGCTGTTTATGTTGGTGTGTTAATTATGGATAAATAAAATGTTAATTAGTCATAATTAATATTTATGTTTAACTTGATTTTGTCTCATTAAATGTGTTTCAGTGCTGAGCAGCTTGTTCTGCTATGGACACAGTCAAGGTGAAGATGAATTCATTATTTTTTTCATTTGTGTATTTATGTATCTATTTACTCAGTAAAGACCATAAGAGTATTTACACCTGCCACATACTGCATCCTAGCAATTATTATATATGTCACTTTATTATTATGTATTAATTCATGTTGTGTGCAACTACTGAACTTGCTTGTTACTGTGATTTACTGACAGACAGACGGTTTATAACATTTGGTTTCATTCTGTTTGTGTGTTTGTGTTCTAGTTCTGACCCTGAGGCCAAACAGGTCCCAGATATTTAGTGGAGAATCTGTTACATTCACATGTGACATGAGAGAAGGAGAGAAGACTGACTGGTGGTATAGATTATACCTCAATGGTGCTAGATTAGACCTTGACTCTCGTCAGAATGAATTTAAAGTTCTGTCTACAGAGCCAGGTCACAGTGGTGAATACCAGTGTACTGGTTTTCGTAACCAGGTTCAAAGACAAAGTAATATAGTCAGATTGATTGTATCAGGTAAGTTATATCATCACATTTACTCACCACTGATATTATGTTTAAACCCATGTACACACTCAACCTTTAACCCATTTTGGCAGGGAACCCCTATTTGTAACTATACCTTTTAGGACGGGAACCCCTTTTGGGATTCCTGTTGCTATGTACAGTATATAGCAACATACGTGTTTTGTAATTTTTGAATACATATTTTAAGCTTTTAAGAAAACATAGGTCAGGATTTAGAAGGCGTTTTTAGAATCGGCGTCAGGTCTAAATGGGTTAATTATAGTTCTAGACACATAAAGAAAGACATGAAGATCCTGTATCATAATTCTATGGAAAGCATTTCCACTATATCTTTCATTATCAACACATTCATTGTCAGGATATGTTGTAAATAAGGGTGGTTAGAGTTCTTACATGTTCATTTAAAACAAAACTTAATGAAAATCCACATGCCATCATATTACTCAATCATTTAATGTATTGATGAGACTTATGACTTCTCAGGACATTACCTCAATATATTTTTTAATGCATTCATTAAATACTCCCCCCATTAAAATTATTAGCATCTATATCAGACAGTTTGGTCAACTGTTTATTATTATTCCCAAAGAAAAAACAACAATGCAACCAACCAATGCAAGACAACCTCCCACTGCATCACAGTAACTCTAATTAATCAGAACAATTTAAAATGACTAAAACATGCTATTTTGCTCTAGGTGGTGATGTGATTCTGGACAGTCCTTCATTTGTCTTGTTTGAGGGTGAATCTGTGACACTGACCTGTAGACATCGCCATCAAAAATACACTGGTGCAAGGTTCTACAGAAATGGACAACAACTGGACACAACCCACAACACACAGCTTACCATCAACCCAGTGTCAAAATCACATCAAGGCTCCTACGAGTGTAACTTTGACAATCCTACCACTGCTTTATCACCAGAGAGTGTGCTCACAGTGAAAGGTACAGTAACATGCAGCCATGTTGTGATGAGAAAATTCAAAATGTTATTTTCAGGGCTACACTATATGCTGTATATAATTTGACAGATAAACATGTTTGATCATGTGACAACTCTGTGTCCACAGCTCTGCCTACAGCTACTGTGAGCTTTTCACCAGATCCTGTTTACACTGGAGAGACACTGACTGTTACATGTACAATACAGTCTGAATATACAGACTGGACTTATACATGGTTCAGAGGTGATCCTCCAACTGTAGTTATCTCCTCTGGTAGATACAGTATAGATAGAAACATCCTCACTATCCATAAAGTAGGAGATTCTGACCAGGATGACTACTGGTGTCAGGGTGAGAGACAGTCCCGTCTCAACACCTCAAAACTCAGCGGCAAGAAAAGACTTGCAGTTCTTGGTAAGAATCCACATGAATGATTTTACACATGTTATACCTTTTAATGTCTGATCTATAATAGCTATGTATGGTCTTTCCCCCCCCCCAGTTTTTTAAAATCATGTTGTCCCAGAAAACAGGACAGGAAGTCCAGCACACTACACAGTGTAGTCAGTGTACAACAGCATCACTATCAGACAGTTTATTTTGACATCTCCAGTGAACAACACAACAATGTAACCATCTGTAGGTGTTGTTAAGACAACCTCTACTTCATCATCCAACACTCTAATGATCTCTAACTAATCAGATCAGTTAACCCTTTAAGACGGGGAACGCTTCTGTGTAATTTTAAGATGTCTTTGGCTATTCAAAAATAGCAGATATACAAGCTCATAGCGCGGCACTGAGTTCCGCACTATGAGCTTGTAGATCTGCAATTTTTTTTAAACTTGAAAATTTGTGCATTTTGAGATGGGGGTCCATGGCCAAATACATATCTAAAAATCTTTTCTAAATACCAACAGTATGTTGCTATATCAGTGGTGCTCCAACTTGTAAGATATTATTCAAAGATTTGCAAAAAGAATCCACACTTTTTCTAAAAAAATGCAGATCTACAAGCTCATAGCGTGGCACTCGGTGCCGCGCTATGAGCTTGTAGATCTGCTATTTTTTAATAGCCAAATAAATATTAAAATGACACAGATGCGTTCCGGGTCTTAATGGATTAAAACGGACTAATATGTGTAGTTGTTTTGTTGTCATGAGAACATTCTAAATGTTATTTTCAGGGCTACAATATGCTGTATATAATTCGACAGATAAAACATGTTTGATCATGTGACAACTCTGTGTCCACAGCTCTGCCTACAGCTACTGTGAGGTTTTCACCAGATCCTGTTTACACTGGAGAGACACTGACTGTTACATGTACAATACAGCAGTCTGAATATACAGACTGGACTTATAGATGGTTCAGAGGTGAGACTCCAACTGAAGTTATCTACTCTGCTAGAAACATTATAGTTAGAAACATCCTCACTATCAGTAAAGTAAAAGATTCTGACCAGGATGACTACTGGTGTCTGGGTGAGAGACAGTACCGTCCCAAAACCTCACAACTCAGCGACAAGAAAAGACTTGCAGTTCTTGGTAAGAAACCACATTCTTTACACATGTTATACCTTTTAATGTCTATTATATTATAGCTATGTATGGTTCTAAGTCTGTGTGAGTGTACATGTTTGTGTGAGTGTGCATACATACATGTGTAAGTCTTGTTTTTTTTATATATCATCTGCTGTCCCAGAAAACAGGACAGGAAGTCCAGCACACTACACAGTGTAGTCAGTGTACAGTTAGCATCACTATCAGACAGTTTATTTTGACATCTCCAGTGAACAGCACAACAATGTAACCATCTGTAGGTGTTGTTAAGGCATCATGGAATTTAAAAGTCTAGTCCACTGATGTAAGACAACCTCTACTTCATCATCCAACACTCTAATGATCTCTAACTAATCAGATAATTTAAAACGGACTAATATGTGTTGTTGTTTTGTTGTCATGAGATAAATGTTATTGTCAGTGCTACACTATATGCTGTATATAATTTGACAGATAAACATGTTTGATCATGTGACAACTCTGTGTCCACAGCTCTGCCTACAGCTACTGTGAGGTTTTCACCAGATCCTGTTTACACTGGAGAGACACTGACTGTTACATGTACAATACAGTCTGAATATACAGACTGGACTTGTACATGGTTCAGAGGTGAGACTGTAGTTTCCTCCTCTGATAGACACAGTATAGTTAGAGACACTCTCACTATCAGTAAAGTAGAACATTCTGACCAGGATGACTACTGGTGTCTGGTTGAGATACAGTCCCGTCGCAAAACCTCAAAACTCAGCGACAAGAAAAGATTTGCAGTTCTCGGTAAGAAACCAAATGAATCATTTCACACTTTGTGTTGTGTGTGAAATGAATATGTATTTCTGTTTATTGAGATAATTTACACTACCTTCAATTTCTCTCTCTCTCTCTCTCTCTCTCTCTCTCTCTCTCTCTCTCTCTCTTTCTCTCTCTCTCTCTCTCTCTCTCTCTCTCTCTCTCTCTCTCTCATGTAAACAACAGATCAACCAAAGGCCACACTGAAAGCTGAGCAGACAGTCATACCAGCAGGGGGCAGTGTTATACTGACCTGCTCTGTGGAGGATTCATCTGGATGGAAATACTACTGGGACCAAAACAACCAATCACTGATCATACAAGATGATCAATACTCTACTGGACCAATCAGAGTGTCAGAAGGAGGAGTCTACAGGTGCAGAGCAGGGAGAGGAGATCCAGTTTACTACACTGAATACAGTGATGCTGTCATCTTGAACACAACTGATGGTGATATGAGTTGTTTAATAATCTCTGTCATGCCGATAGCCCGGGGGCAGGAGATTATGTTTTCACCCCTGTCTGTGTGATAGTTTCCTTTGCATTTTTGCTGCTACCTCTGGAGTCATGTGATCAACATTTGTCATTCAGTCTTTTAATATTCCATTACAATTTTCTATGATTGGCTAAATGATGCAGGGCTTCTATAGAGTGCACCTCCAAAAGTGCTTTCTTTCCTCTTCCACAAATATGTAAAGTTGAATTGTTTAGTCGTATAGAAATTTTATCCTTCCTCTTGTCATGATGACTGCAACCCACGACTTACACAGCTCTGGCTCGGCAACCCAGCCTGGCGGAGATATGCGCTCTGAGAAGCAAACTTTTGTTGACTTTGTCTTTAAAAAAAAATAAAAAATTAAAGAAAAGTAGTGCATACACCTTGTAATTACATCTGAATTATAGGTAATTAAAAGGATATTTTCTTTCAGTTTTGTTGGTACAGGTGTTTTTATAAGTAACTACATTTGTATTTTCATGCAGTGTTGGTTTCTGTGTCTGGATCAGAGGAACAGAGTTCTCTACATGTAGTGGGTCTGATTGTAGGACCTCTGCTTGCCATTCTACTGACCATCCTACTGATCCTGCTGTGTAGATACAGAACATCTAAATGTGAGTACTACTGTAGCCTTCTCCTCATTCACATACAGAGACACTGTAGCCTTCTCCTCATTCACATACAGAGACACTGTAGCCTTCTCCTCATTCACATACAGAGACACTGTAGCCTTCTCCTCATTAGGTGGATTATATCTAGATAAATCCCGGCCCACACCCAACATCCAGTCCACAGATTCCAACATACCAAGTACCCCATATGATTTATATTATTACGCAATAGGAATTCATGTTTTAATTTTAGTTCAAAAAGTTAAGCCAGCGAGCAATTACTACCCTCACTTTAGACTCAGAACCCCTGCATTATATTAAACTGGATTACATCAGATTGATTACATCTAGATTACAACCACTGAGCAACTCTCCAGAAAACATACTGAATACCATGGCATAACAATTTAAAGGTTCTAATAATTATGTTATAATGTATTGTTTTTAATTTACAGGTCCATGTTGCATCAGGTAAGCACAGTATTGATCTCTGTCTATTCAACATGACAGCAGCAGATTACATCTGCTTTCATGCTTTATTTACGTTAAATATGTATATTTTAATTACAGACCTGTTCAGCCTCAGGGAACGAATCAGAGCTCAGCTACAGACCAGGGAACCAATCAGAATGTGTCTCCTGATGACGTGTACCTCCCACTGCAGCACAGTCAGTCTCTGAACCAATCATGTTCTGACAAGAACAACTAGCTTCTAATTCTGATCCCCCCCCTTTTTTTTTTTACAGTTGGCTTTGGGTTTATAGCAGAATAATTCCCTTAATTGGGAAATAATATATAAATAAAATAAGCCTGTCATTAATGATTATTTGTTTACATTTAGGAGACACAAGTGTCTATGGAATTATCAACAACTCTGATGACAATGGTACAGTATATACTTGTTTAAACATCCCATCCAATTTAATCTTTTTCATTAGTTTAAAAAAAAGAACACACATTAGTCCTGTACAGTCAAGGTCAAGTTCAATGTCTGTGTGTGACAAACGGGACACAAGGAGGGGTTTCACGGGGGCTTCAACACGCTGGGAACATGTCTTTAATTTAAACTAGGTTTAAGACGTGTCTCTGTATGTGAATATGGAGAAGGCTTAAAGGGGAATACCACTCATTTTCAACATTGAACTATGTCTTTAATACACCTTAGAACTGTTGTGTGGAAATAAGAAAAAAGTCCCCCCCCCCTTCTAGTACACCTTGCATACAGTATGTCACTGATCACATGACCTCAATCGATTATCCAGTTCTAGGCAACATAGAAGGGAGGGGGGACTTTTTTCTTATCTCCACACGACAGCTCTAAGGTGTGTTAAAGACATAGTTTAATGTTGAAAATGAGTGGTATTCCCCTTTAAGGCTATAATGTCTCTGTATGTTAATGAGGAGAAGGCTACAGCTTTTTTGTGACCACAACTGTTTCTCATCTCGTTATTAATTATTCATTATATTAATTATCCATTATGTTTTGTGATGAGAGCGTGTTGTGATGAACATATTGAAGACATTTCACACATTTAGGAAGAGGACCTACAGTATGAGATGGTGAATAAATGCATAAATGATATTAAGTGTTCATCACAAACTGATAATTAAGTCCCATTGTTTGAGTTCTGCATTTGTTTGAAATGTTACTATAGCAACAAAATAGTCTAATCAATAAGACACTTTTGTTCAATTTTAATGAGATCATAATGTTATTTTCCAAATGGCAAATTGTTCTGTACTGCTCTCTGAATGGTCTCTCTCTCTCTCTCTCTCTCTCTCTCTCTCTCTCTCTCTCTCTCTCTCTCTCTCTCTCTCTCTCTCTCAGACCAGGGAACCAATCAGAATGTGTCTGCTGATGACGTGTACCTCCCACTGCAGCACGGTCAGTCTGTGAACCAATCATGTTCTGACAAGAACAACTGCTTCTAATTTGAATATTAATGTATTTAAAAGTTCATTAAATAATTAATGTTTTATTTTTGGAAGTAATTTAAAGTCTGCCAAGTGGTTTGGGGTTTGTTTTTCCTTAAAGCAGAATAATGAAATCACAACTAAATTGAAAACCATGTTTGAAATGAAAAATGAAATAATCACCACATTAATGCTGATATGTTTACATTTAGGAGACACACATGTCTATGGGGTAATCCACCAATCGGATGACTATGAAAATGGTACAGTATTTGCTTTTTAAACATTCAATCAAATCATTTAATAATAATAATAAATTGGCCTGTACTCTATGTTTTTAGTTTGATCCCCAGACCTACGATTTTCACCAACATGAAGGGTGCGTTCGAAAATACAGCACTGAGCGCACTGGCCAATACAAACTAATAGGCGAGTGTGCTCCGGTGCGTAATTTCCGAACGCACCTAAAATGTTTTTGACGGTTTCCTATCAGTCTATAGGAAACCGTCCAAGGAAAACTTGACACTTACAAACCAACAAAAAAAAAAATACAAGATTGGCTGGACTGCATATTTAAAGGAGCACTTCACCCATTTTCAACCTTATCTTCGTATAATTGGTCTTCGCTCTTGCTGAAACATGCCTACCAGTGACATCATCGGTAGGCAGGTTTGATCATTTCAAACAAGATTTCAGACTTTTATTTTTATTTTTTTTATTAATGCAAGAAAAAATCTTCTTGACTGGACAGGTTTCTGTCCAGTCAACCAATAGAGAGTGAGTAGATGGAAATGAGCATTAGTGACTGAAGACCAATTATATTAATATAAGGTTGAAAACATTACATGACTGATTCATATCAGAATCCAGAATTCATTATATGTTGAAACCAAGTGGTTTTTGAGTGAATCTCTTGTGAGTCAAAATATGTGTGATCTGTTGAGATGGAATGAAAACGTAACGTAACATATTAATGATAAAACTCATGACAACTGAATTAAAATTAAACTGAATTAATGATAAAACTCATGACAACTGAATACAGATTAAACTGAATTAATGATAAAACTCATGGCAACTGAATGAGAGCTGAACACATATTCTAGTATAGATAAAATGACTACATATTATACTGCATGTTCAATGACTCATTAAACTATAATGTCACTTTGTTTCAGCTCCTTAGAGACACACGACAGCCCAACACCACACACCTGGATGAAGTCACATGGATTGTAACCAATAAATGTAGGGTAACATCTATGTATGTAACCAATAGGGTAACATCTATATATATCAATGTTTCCCAAACAGTGGGTCGGGACCCATATGTCAGTCCCGGAGCAATTTTTATTTTTAAGGGTCCCGAGTTAATACCCCTTTATTTTTTATTATTATTATTTCAAAACATTTTCTAAAAAATGCCCAACATTTCCAAAAAAAATCCTTGAGTTAAACTAAATTCAAACGTTTTTCAAATTAATTCCATAAAAAAAGTTTAAAGAAAAATCCATTAATCAGAAGGAAAAAATACTTTTAAGAAGTAGTGAAAATATCAGATCTACTAATTCTAATTCTAAGGTAACATTTATCTATGTAACTGTACAAATGGATCTATAAACGCTCCTGTACATGTGTATACACCATAGACTGTATAAATGAGATGGACAAACCCCCTCCGCTGCTTTCTACAGACCGAAAATGAAGCCTTTGCTGCAAGACTGTAGGTCCGCCATCTTTCAATACGCGTCAGAATGAGTTCAGACCATTATTGGTTGGGTAACTTGTCAATCAAGAGCGGGGGGGCGGGGAATGAATGCTATTGGTTGTGTAGCGTGTCAATCAAATCATCCCGCCCCTCCTAGAGAATAGCCTACTTTATCGTCAATTTTATAATAAATAGAACCATCATTTAGCAAAATGCATATCCTGATGATTGAAAGGAGACTTTAAACTAGCGACTGGAAGCATATAGAATTTATGACAATTTTTATTACAGTAAGAAAATCTAGTCTAAAGTTTGTCAAAAAACCCATTCACTTGCGCTAAAATAAATTCTTTCTGAACCCACAGGTCAGCGCCGGGTAAAACAGCGCCACTCTGGCCATTTTGTCGGCCTCATCGTAAATATCTCAGCCTTGCCCCTTGGTATACACACACACACACACACACACACACACTGTACATACTTTTGTGAGTGCACACCCACACACACACCCACACCGCCACACACACCCACCCACCCACACACACACACACACACACACACACACACACACACACACACACACACACACACACACACACACACACACACTCACACATGCACGCACGCACGCATGCACCCACTCACATACACACATACACGACAAACAGAAAACACCTTTTTGCTTCATTCTAGCCCATTAAGTAGTGCAGTATAGAAAATAGTAATTTTAATGTAAATTGTTGTTTTAATTGTATTGTAATACATATTATTATATTAATTACAATATTTATATTTATCAGCTTCAATTGTATAGTGTTTCAGTTCCAATTGTGTCTGCTCATATTTTGTTGTTTTGTTTCATCATTTAATTTCACTTATTTATCATGTATCCTGTATGAGTTCTCTCTCCTGATATTCCTGAAAATGTGTTTTCTGTTACGGAACAAACACTCTGTAGCAATGGTTATACTATCACAATATACACTTCTTTTTAACAGTTAAATATCACTTACACCACCTTTAACCTATTTTAATGAACTCTTTTTATAATGGCCTCTCTGTAAATGAGAGTCAGGTCTCCATGAGAATACATTTGTAAATACAGTTTAAATATATATATTGTTTTGCCATGATTTCCACTTAGGTATAAAGTGTTAATGTTTGTATAGATTTTGACCTGCTGTCTGAAACCTATTTTCATTCATCTCAATTAATTCCATGTTGTTGTTTTTTCATTCAGTTTTTCTACTTTATTGTGTCAATTATCTGTATAATTACAATTACATGCTTTTTAAGTGTATTTTTTAGAATAAACTTTGCTTCAGTTTGCTAATCCAATGTTTTGATGAATCTTTTAAGAACTATATTTGAATGTAAACAAGATAAATTAGATGAGTGCTTGTACTATTTGCATTTAAATTAAATGCAGTTTGTTGTCACAACAATGTTGTGTAAACTCCTTATTACACATTGTCATGTATTTAACAGTGTTTTGACAGACTACAGTCAGTGTTGGGCAGTAACTATTCACTAAGTAATATATTACTGTATATCATTACTTTCCTCAGTAACTAGTAGTGTAACATAAATTACCAAAACAGTAATACAAGTACAGTTATTAAAGGAGTACTTCACCCAAAATTACCATTTTAATCAATTTCACAGCCCATGAAGCATAGATAGGTTTCCGCACAACGTCATCACAGAGCAGAATGCGCAATCTGCGCATGCCTGGGGTAGAACGAACCCGGAAGCACCGTTCACTCTGTTGTTGTGTTCGGGAGTTAGATAGGCATAATGCTGCTATTATAGGCATAATAGGCATAATGCTGCTATTATATACAAATAAAAGACAAACAGATCCAACTTCAGACAAATCATTTTCATTGAGCAAACAAGGGTAATAGCGCCCTCTATAGACTCTCCCCTCCACTGCGCGCGCATCCTCTCAATGTTTACAAACAGGAAACCCGTCTATAGAATTCATGGTGATTTTGTTCTTTTTGTCGCATTCCTGAGCCAATAATCTGTTGACTGGGTCATCAGTAGTAGGAGACTTTTACCGGAGACTCTGTAGTAGGCATTAGTTTGTCAATTTCAATATCGGTGGTATTATTAATAATCAAATTAATAATCATAAATTTGGAATTATGAATATTTAAAATTAAGAGTAAAATAAATAATAATAATCTTATTTTTTTCTTATTTTTTTTATTTGTTTTACTTTTTCCACACAGAACCAGGAGATAACATGCATACAAACTGGCTCAATAGCGCCCCGTGCCAAACAGGACAATGTGGTATTGCAGGTGAAAGTGCTTTATAAGCCAGAGAGAAGTTAGTTGGAATGAGTATATCTGAGGCTTGATTTAGGCTCAAACCTTTTGAAAAACGTTTGAGGGACATAAAAAATATGATATTAAATATTATTATTATTTTTTAAATTCATGGTGTAGACCCTTTAATAAAAAGGAAAATCTCAACATTAAATGTAATCAAGGTTTTAGCTGGATTCAGATGGAAGCTAAACCTAACTTTAAATCCTGTAAGAAAACAACAGTTAAATGAAATAAGAAACAATTAATGATATGCCATGAGCAGCTTGTATTGATCTTATTCAAGAGTTGTTCCTGCGTTTTAGGGTGAAAACGTGAAGTTGTAGTTGTAGATCCGTCCTTTAGGTTTTGTCTCCACTCAGCTAGCTGAGGAGCCATGCAGGAGCTATGTGGCAGGCTGTACTGTCTTTAGGGATGCCTAGGCCAGGCAGAAGAGCAGTGTCGAGCAAGGTTGCCGATACGACAGCCAGTAGAGAAGAGAAGCAGTGGAGACACAACTTGGTCAGGGTCAGATCGTCTGGGGGACCCCAAGCTGTTGCGTCTGGCTGTAGGAGAGCCAGGCCTTCGAGACGAGCCGCATTCGGCTATGGAAGGCCAGGGAGTGTTGTGGCCTTCCATTCTATTCCATCCTATTCCATACTTCGCTTCTTCGCTTCTTCGCTTCCTCGCATCCTCGCATCCTCGCTTCCTTTCTTCCAGAGAGGAGGTGTCACACACAGCGTTTATATACGGTAGAGCGTAGGTTTGGCGTAGGTTTGGCCGGGTCCCAGCTGTGTAGGAGGCTCTTACGCAGCTGGCGTAGGCTACGCACAACCTGAAACTGCAGGTACTTCGCAGCCTTTGTGGAGAGAGGCTCTTACGTGCGATGTTTGGGAAACAGCACGTAGACCCTTCGTAAGGATAATAAGATGAAAAGGCAGTGGCTAAATAGATGCCCGTGTGGACTAGCTTACATAGGTAAGACTAGTAGAGCCCTCGAATCAGTGAACACAGGAGTAATATCAGATGTGGTGATGAGCGCAAGCCTGTTGCAGCACATTTAAAAAAAATGTGGACACAGCATCACTTCATTTGGTTATTGGGATAGAAAAGGTAGACATACCCCCCCCCCCATATTGCATTTGCTGCACTTATGTTCTTTGTTATTGGTCGTTATATCTATGTGTTTTTATTGAGGAGTTACTTTGAACTATGCTGTTGGCCTTATAACCATCCCACCCTGTAACCCCCTTTCATTTCATTGACAGTCGGCTTTACTGCCCCGCTTCATTTCTTTCCCAGATCTACAAGTTCCCAGCATGGCACTATCCTCAGCCTGAGCCTGTAGATATGGTGGGTGTGACGGTGGTTAATCACTTACAGCAGCTGCCTCTGATTGTGACGTTCTATAACACGCCTCCTTCATGTAATGTATTAGACGTTTCGACCCACAGTGGTCGAAACGTTGTTTAAAACTCAATACATTTTCTACTGGGAGCTACAGTGTGCAAACTTCCCTTCCTTTCCTCCAATGTACGTATTGCTGTTCAGCACCTGAAAGTTTTTTGTCCCACACAACTATCCTTCTTCTCCGTTCTCTACACTGGCTCCCCGTAGCAGCTCGGATCCAGTTTAAAACACCCTGGTGCTAGCCTATAGGGCAGTGAAAGGAACAGCTCCTTCTTACCTCCGGGCTATGGTCGATGCCTACACCCCTGCCCGACCACTTCGGTCTGCCACCTCGGGGCGACTGATTGCCTCGTCACTCAAGGGTCCTTCTGGTCGATCGACACGGTCACGACTTTTTTCTGTTCTGGCCCCACAGTGGTGGAATGAACTTCCCGCTGATGTCAGGACAACAGAGTCACTGCCCATCTTTCGCCTCAGGCTGAAAACCCACCTCTTCAGGAAACACTACCCTTCCTCTTGCCTGGCTTACTTGTTGTTAACTAGTTGTACGAACTCTAGTTTTATTGTTGTACTGTCTTATTGGATCTTGTTTAGTCGATACACTTTTTGTATTAGCTCGTGCTCATTTGATTTTGCTATTTTGTCTCATCTGTTTAAGAAAGTAGGTAGCTGATATATAGCACTTTTACCTTAGCGCTAGGTATACTCTTAGTTGCTTGTTTTGCAGGAAATGCACTTAAGACTTCTGGTGATTAGTAGTTTCGTTCCCTACCTATGTTGAATGCACTTATTGTAAGTCGCTTTGGATAAAAGTGTCTGCTAAATGACTGTAATGTAATGTAATGTAATGTTGAGATGTGCGTGCTTCCCTCTGGACTGTGGCTAAATAGATCTCATGCCCACAATGAGTCTGTTGGGGCCCAGAGGGGGCCCCTCTGTTCTGGCTCAGTGTTTGTGGCACTAGTGTTTAAAGAGAAGTCTATAGTTTTAAAATGTGCAGCACACTGGCATAGACACTATGGCATGTTACATTTAGGGCTAGTCATTTGAGTCTCTGGTAAAATTATTGACTATTTATTTTATGTCCATGACAAAAATAAAATATTGATGAAAATGTCCATCACAAGCTGGCATGGTGATTACCCCTGGTAGTAGACTACTCATATTTTGCTTTTGTTTAGATCAACGATGCTGCAGCGGTTGAACATTGCAGCCTTTGAACATTGGGCCTCATTCAGCAATAAATTCGTAAGTTGTCTTCTTAAATTTCTTCCTAAGTGAAGTTGAGTCAGATTCATGAAACGTTCTTAAAAGGCAGAATTGTTTTTTGATTGATTGATTGAATATTTTATTAGGCAAAAGAATGTAAAACAACACATTTACATTAAAATACTTTGTCTAACAGGTCCGTTCATAAAAGTCCTTGCGGACTTGTTTCCAATGAGGGCCTTGGTATTCAATTCATTGCGACCGTAGGTCGCATTTACTATAGAAACCTGCTCCAGGTGTCCGTCCGTCACCCCGTCCCTCCGTCACACACGTCCCGTCACTCCGTCACACACGTCCCGTCACACTTTTGCCCTGCTCATATCTCCGCACCCGTTGCCCCGATCCATGCCAGATTTTGCACACACACTCCTTACCTGCCAAACTACACCCTCCAAGGACCCCCGGAGCTCCAGGGACCCCCAGCTGCCTCGGGGACCCCCAAGTGTAAAAAATGAGCACATGTGGACAAATTACCAAATGACCACCCCAACGGGGCTGCTCACGGGGCATTCCCGGGGACCACCCACTCCTGGTGCTCCAGAACGGATGCAAAAGTGGTGGCGCCCCCAGTGGAGGACCCCCTGCCACTGCAGCTCACATAAAATGCCGTAACTCGGGCTAGGAGCGTCCGGGAGAGCCGCGGCCGGTACCTATTCGTCCGCCAAGGCAACGCGGACACCCCACCCCTAATTTCTCACATGGCCCTCTTCTAGCGCCACCTTCAGGCCGCTTTTCACAACACATTTTTGCCCACTACTCCTACAGTTTTGCCCCTAAAAACACGCAAATTGCTACACACTACACAGTATGTGTACACTCATGTCATCAACATGCCTGCCACCACATTTCTTAGACCACCAAACAAAACTATACATTGCCCACACAACTAGGAACCAATCGCCGTTACAGCCCTCTTCTGTATACATGTGACCTACGGTCGCTTATCTCCCGATTAGGGAGTCTTACTGGTATTGTGACTGTGGGTGTCACTAACCTTTTGGAGGTATTTACTCAGATATGCGGGAATAGGGGGCATATCGGGCAAATTTTCATTTACAATTTTGAAGGCCAGTCCCATTTTTAGTTGTTTAACCCTGTCTTCCACCCTGAGCCAGCCTAGGCTGGCAAAATGGGTGGGAGAAAGGTGGGTCATGGGCCCCAATCCGAGGAGTAGCCGAATCAGTTTGTTTTGGGAGGTTTGAAGTTTAGTCTTCAGTGACACTGAGGTGTTGGAGTACCAGGAGGTGCTAGCATAGTCAAAATGTGGTTGAATCAGGGCCCCTGAGAGGGGCCTGAGGGCCTGAGGGTTGACAAAAGAGGAAACTCTGCCCATAAATTTGGTTCTCTGGTTTACTATTTTGACCACCTTTGTCCCCATGCTTTCACCTGACAGGTATTTGTCGAGAATACAACCCAAATAGGTAATCTCTTCTTTGCTAGAGATAATTGTGCCATCGACTTTGACCTTGAAATCATTTACATCCATCTGTCTGAGGGAATGTTTGGTCCCAAAGAGAATGGATTCAGTTTTCCCAAGGTGTAGTGACAGTTTGTTATCAGTAAGCCAAGTACGGATTTTTGAGAGTTCGGAGCTGAGCGCCTCCTCAACTTGCAGCTTGTCCTCTCCCGAGATCAGGAGTGCCGAGTCATCAGCGAACAGGAACAATTTGCAGTTACAGGCAGCATTCATGTCGTTAATGTATAAAAGGAACAGTAACGGCCCTAGAATGCTGCCCTGAGGAACCCCACAGCTCACCGGGAGGGAAGAGGACATGGTTCCGTTGATGTCAACCACTTGTTCTCTTCCCTCCAGGTAGGATCTCATCCAGTTTAGTGATGTGCAGTCAAAACCAATCGCCCTCAGCTTATCGAGTAAAATTGAATGGTTTACAGTGTCGAACGCTTTTTGGAGGTCCAACATGACCATGCCGCAGTATTTGCCCGCGTCTACCTCACGTTTGATGTAGTCGGTCAAATACAGCAGGCATGTGTCAGTGGAATGGGAGGTTCTGAAGCCCGATTGGAATTCAAACAACAGTTTATGCTCGCTGAGGTAGCTGTTGATTTGTTCTTGAATTATTCGCTCTACAACCTTTGAGATGGAACAAAGGATGGAGACAGGCCTATAGTTGCCAGGTTCTAATTTGCTTCCTTTTTTATGCAGAGGGATAACTCTTGCCAATTTGAAATCCTGTGGGACGTGACACAGTCACGTCCCACACAGTTCGTAACTATGTTCTTGATGATGATGAATCCCAATCCTCGTAACTTGAAGGGGTGTGCCAGTTCATCCTAATTACCATAGGGAGCCGCCCCACCAATCCTCATATAAGGCATGACTTCATGGCTCTGCCTGCAGTCACACCTGTGTGTGATTGCTGCACACAGAAATCACAGGAAATCACACACAGAAATAAAATTGAGAGAATGAAGTAAAGAATACCTAAACTATAAGTCTACAGATGGTGGAACACCAGACTCCAAACATAAAAATAAATTAATTAATAGTTCTGTGGATATTTTATTATTTCTCTCACATTAATCAACATATCACCACTAGACATCAATGTACATTTGCTGAAATTAGCTGTTAAAAATGTTATCCATATGTCATGTTCAGGAGTAGTAGTGGATATAAAACATTTTATTACTGAAAGCTGGTGGGTGGATATGGAGGGTAGCAGCTGCTTGGTATGTAATGGGGTGGAAATAGGGATGTGGTGGGTGATATGGTGGTGCAAGGAGGGGTGTAGGGGGCTGTGTGGGGGGGATGGGGATGGGTGTGACGGGTGGGTATAGGGGGCTTTCAGGTAGGAAGGGGCGGGGGGTTATGGGGTAGGTATGGGGCTTCAACTCAAACGGCTCCATTTGGGTTAGATTGTAATTTCAGACAGGTCTCAAACATTTTCATGTCAAGGCCCCCCAAATTGACATGCATTTGGCTGCAGACCCCCACCTGAAAATATTTTCTGCCAGGGAAAATGTTTCAAGATTTATCAAAATGTCTCGAAAATAGCCGATCTACAGTACAAGCTCAAAATGGCCAGTAATGGGACGTGTTGTGAGCTTGTAGATCGGCTATTTTCAAACAAAGTATAAAATAGGGTTAAAGTGATTAAACTGTTCTTCGTTTGCTGTGGACCCCCTGAAACTCCCTGAAGGACCCCTGGGGGTCCCCAGACCACACTTTGAGAACCACTGCTCTAAAGATATGATAAAAATATTATTGTAATTTATATCCTATGTTATACAACTGTAGAATTGAATAAACTGCAAGAATAAATTATTTCTGCTCAAAGATCACACTTAAGAACTCAAAGGCCACCCTAAGAGTGCTCTCTAGTATGCGTAGATTTCTTCTTAACTTAAGAACAAATCACAGCTAAGAAAACATTTGTGAATGCCAAAATCTCTTAAAAAACTTCTTAAGTGGGTCTAAGAACAAATTTGTTCGTAAGTACGGTTCATGAATCGGGCCCATTGTCTCTCAACAAAATAAATGTGTCCGTGACCGCATTGTTAAAAAAAAGCATAGCCTATCCTATAATGTATTCACGTGCTGCTTGAGCAGTTTGCTGTGTGCTCATGTTAAGAGCTTCAGCAACAATCAGCGCACCTCTCAACACCTGCACATCGATTTATTACTGTACACTGGAGCCTACCAATCACAAAGTGGGACAGTGTCTCAATTTGTGGGACGCCTGAAAAGTCTATGGAAATGTGGGACTGTCCCACGCAAAGGGGGACATCTGGTCACCCTGTATCCAATTAATTCTTGTTTCTTGAGACAAACATCTGTGGGTCAGCCCAGTGGTGGAGTAAATGTACTCAATGTTGTACATTGTGTGAACCATACTCATAATTTACATTAAAATACAAAACATACTCACTGATGTGGGTGGCAGTGCTCTTTGGCCATGTGGGTTTGTGTTGTTCACGCACGCACGCACGCACGCACGCACGCATGCACGCGCGCACACACACACGCACGCACGCACGCACGCACGCACACACACACACACACACACACACACACACACACACACACACACACACACACACACAGAGAGAGAGAGAGTACAGTATAGTACAGTATGATAGATAATAATATTAAACAATTTAAACCTAATAACTTACCGGCTCTATTATAAATGCATCATTTAACATTAATAACTACACATCACAATTCATTTTCATAGTTCACTCATGTGTTTTATTTTTCTAATCACAGAAAATATTTCTCATTAATATCCCACAATTATAGATTTAATAATTGATATCTATACAGTTTGATATATTTTGTTACAAAAATACAAACTTCTGAAAATAATAAAATAATGAATCAAGCCTTTTAGCTGTTAGAACTCTAAAGCAGTATAACCTACATTCTCTATGCATTGCACAGTAAAATCTGCAGTGTTAATTCAACCATTTGTAACTCAGAGTGTACAGATATAACCAGAGGGACCCTTAAGGGTCCATTTGGCTACATTTGTACACTAATGTGTACCAATATATTACTATGACAGTAGACACCTATATTGTCACTGTCAGGCAGAAAACTCTCCATATTTATTGCAGTGTCACACAACAATAGCTGATCTACAAGCTCAATACACCACAATGCAAAACGTTGTGAGCTTGTAGATCTAGTTCTGCAATGTATGAAAGTGGTTAAGGGTTTTTTATAAATATTGAGGAAATAAGAGGAGATCGGTCAACATGTTTCAAGATTCTTTAGAAAATGCCTGATCTGCAATTTCACAAGACGTCACATTGTGACGCTTTGTGAGCTTGTAGATCAGCTACTTTCCAAAAGCTTAATTGGAAAGTTTTTAGTGTTTAACCCATTAAGACCTGGAACGCATCTTTGGCTATTCAAAAATAGCAGATATACAAGCTCGTAGATCGAGCTTGTAGATCTGCTATTTTTGGAGAAAAAAAAAATAATATATATATTTTTTAAAACTGTTAAGATTTAGAAAACATTTTTAGAATCGCCCTTAGGTCTTAATGGGTTAAAGTTGTTCTTCATTTAGCTGGGGACCCCTTGGAACTCATCCAAGGACCCCTAGGGCTCCCCAGACCTCACTTTGAGAACCACTACATTAAGACAGTGTGAGAGTCACTACAGTAAATTGAAATAAAACATAAACATAATATAAATTGTGAATCAATCATATTTTTGTGCTTCTTCTCCCAGACATAACCTGATTATGATGCTTTTCTATGACAGTGTTATATATCTTTACATGTCATCTTCTGTATGCAATTTCAGATCCCTTTAAAATATGTGTTTGCCATCATTTTCATATCATTATGTCATATAATTATTTCTCATTTCTGTCTTAATTTTAAACTCCATTTTCCCTTTGAATCATCAAACAGTACAAAAGTATTATCCACACAGTGTGTGTGTGTGTGTGTGTGTGTGTGTGTGTGTGTGTGTGTGTGTGTGTGTGTGTGTGTGTGTGTGTGTGTGTGTGTGTGTGTGTGTGTGTGTGTGTGTGTGTGTGTGTGCGTGCGTGTGTGCATGTGTAACTAGGAAGCATCCTATGCCTCCTACTGTAAGGAGACAGTCCTAAGCATCCTTGTGTCCTATAAATGCTTCCTAACTACAAAGCTTTCTTGCAAATGAGACACGGCTGATGTGTCAGTTAACTGAACCCAAATATATCAGCTGAAAATACCAGAACTACAAGCGTACAACGCACCACTTTGCAACACGTTGTGAGCTTGTAGATCTGCTATTTTTTGCAGAACGTTCGCCCCAGAGTTGTTTCCAGTAGCTAAGGTGCTCTTCATGTGGAGTGTGTGAATGGCCACAGGGGAGCAGCAGAGATACAAAACATACATCACTATAATGATATTGATCAAACAACATGTTTAAATATGTTTTTTTCAGAGTGGTTTGGTATACATCTGATCTGTACGCAGTCGGAGCCCTGAGTCAGCGTTTCCCAACCGGTGGCTTGTGACCCCAAACCTGGCCCCACAATGTTTTGATGGACGCTGACAAAGGACAGCTGTCAGTTCAACAGAGGAATATTCAAAACCCTGATTTTATGCTCAGTGCAAAAATATTAATATTAATAATACATAAAATATGTCTGGGCCACATTCCAAAACCAGCAGGGAATGACTAAGTCACAATGTGAATGTAATAAAATACTAATAAATGACGTCGTTTTAAGGTGTGTTCAGACGGAAATGCCATTTTGGTCGCTGGTTTCAGCTAATCACTTATTGCGACCGTAGGTCGCATTTACTATAGAAACCTGCTCCAGGTGTCCGTCCGTCACCCCGTCCCTCCGTCACACACGTCCCGTCACTCCGTCACACACGTCCCGTCACACTTTTGCCCTGCTCATATCTCCGCACCCGTTGCCCCGATCCATGCCAGATTTTGCACACACACTCCTTACCTGCCAAACTACACCCTCCAAGGACCCCCGGAGCTCCAGGGACCCCCAGCTGCCTCGGGGACCCCCAAGTGTAAAAAATGAGCACATGTGGACAAATTACCAAATGACCACCCCAACGGGGCTGCTCACGGGGCATTCCCGGGGACCACCCACTCCTGGTGCTCCAGAACGGATGCAAAAGTGGTGGCGCCCCCAGTGGAGGACCCCCTGCCACTGCAGCTCACATAAAATGCCGTAACTCGGGCTAGGAGCGTCCGGGAGAGCCGCGGCCGGTACCTATTCGTCCGCCAAGGCAACGCGGACACCCCACCCCTAATTTCTCACATGGCCCTCTTCTAGCGCCACCTTCAGGCCGCTTTTCACAACACATTTTTGCCCACTACTCCTACAGTTTTGCCCCTAAAAACACGCAAATTGCTACACACTACACAGTATGTGTACACTCATGTCATCAACATGCCTGCCACCACATTTCTTAGACCACCAAACAAAACTATACATTGCCCACACAACTAGGAACCAATCGCCGTTACAGCCCTCTTCTGTATACATGTGACCTACGGTCGCTTATCTCCCGATTAGGGAGTCTTACTGGTTTATGCATGCTGTCAATGACCATGGAAACAGTACCGAATTCTAAGAAAGATTGAGCAACAGCATGTTCTATTTAATAAATATAATATATTGATGGTGTACAATCAAGCTGTTAAAAACACACAGAGCGTGTTTTTCTCCATCCTGGTCAGCAGCTGTACTGACCGGACGACTGAGCTGGACCTCCCGCTCTGTAAGATGTCACGTCGGGGGTAAATAGAACGCAGTTTGTTGACTCAAACACCGATTTGGGGGCTTGTTTTGTTGCAGGCACATACAACAGATATAACACGTATACACGGACCCCTCCAGTGTTAATGGAGGGGAGTGTCAGTTGGGATTTTCCAGCTGGAGCAAAGATACCAAAGTGACAAAACCTGTTGTTTATGTGGCCTGGATCGCGCCGCTCGTCATTGACCTTGTATGCAATCACGCCAATTCAACAAATATACTGGCTTCTGGTCTGAACCAGAGCATGTGAGCGGAGCGGGATGATTTTTAACGTAGCGGGGAGCGGGTTTATAAAAATGTAGGAGCGGGGACCGCCAGCCGCTCCAAGCCGCTCCGGTCGGGGCCGCGCACCACATGTTTGAACATGCCCGGTCACAAGTACAGACACAAAGAAATCCTCAACACTGCAACAGAAGTGCAGAGCGCATGTCCCTGATCACGATTTCATTAAAATGTGTCCGTAATCCACACAAGTATGTTTATAAATACCTTTTGTGTCAGTTAAGTTATATCACCAGCTGAACATGAGCGAATAACAGCGTGACATGAGCATGACAACAGCCCCCTGGAGCGAGGAGCGGCATTTCCCCCGGCTCCACTCCACTCCCGTGCTCTGGTTTGAACCAGGCGGTAAGTATTCGCCGCTGGAAATTAGGCTAATAAGGAAGAACTGAAAACGCTGCAGTTCTCAATAATGGTCAAGAGAAGGTGTCGCTTTTTACCCTCCTGCTGGTTACAGAAGACCTTTTATTTTTTTGTGCTTTCTTTAACCAATTTCCTCCTTCAATTTAGTCGTTATGCTAATTAATTCCTTTGCACACACATTTCTGTGTTGTCACTGCTGTCGTATCCTACTGACTCATCTGCCAGTGAGGGGCCTCCACCAGGAGGACGTAGAGCCTTCATCCTACTCCTCCCGCCCAACACTCCCTGCTGACAGGTACCACCCCCAGCCCGTAGGAATACATGCAGTGACACCCTCCCCTTCCAGAAGACTTTTGACCGGACTTTATACTTTGTTTTACTTCTCGTCATTGACTTTATATGCAATAATGTCACTCAAACAAATATCTTGGCGTCTGGTCTGAACACACCTTTAGACATCATGGTCCCACAGTCTCATGGAAAGACATTCATTATGCCCTCTATTATTTTCTACCGAGGTGTCCATGAGCAAGGCACCTCAGTGGAGCTGTTTACTGCCCAATAGCTATAAGATGGAAGACAAAGCCTGTATGAACAGGACAGTGAAAAATACTACAAAGTATGAATTACACCCGTGGTCTCTCAAACCTTTTTACTTCGGACCCCCAGTTTGGCATGCATTAGGCAAGGTTAGAACCAAATAACCAATATCGGTTAACTGAAATAAGTAACTGGAACTGTATTGTGTGTTCACACAACTGATAGTATTTTGAGTATATCTTCCATCTCATCTTTTAGCTGTGCCAGTTTTAACTGAATATTGTTTTTTAATACAATGTTGCTGTTCCTTTAATCTCACCCCTGGCAAATAGTGATATTACAATAAAAAAAACTAAAAGTAACTGAAGTTTCTTTTTTTGTTTTTGTTTACTAAACTAACAAAGCTGTATAAAAACTAATTAAAACTAAACTGAAATTTAAATTTGAAAATGAAATGAAAATACAAACTAAGGAAACATTTGAAAGTGTTATAACATAGACATTAGGCCATGGGTCCCCATAACTCTTAGAGTTAAAGACCCGTAAGAGTCCATTTAGAACCCCTCATGGACCCATGTGGGTCCCCAGACCATACTTTGAGAACCTCTGAATCAGCAGTCCAGTACGCCCAAAGCGAGAGCTGTGTCCGGGTGCTCGGCAGTAAGTCGGATTCTTTTCCAGTGGGGGTTGGTCTCCGACAGGGCTGCGCCTTATCACCTATCCTGTTTGTGATATTCATGGACAGGATCTCGAGGCGAAGTCGTGGCGGAGAGGGTATACGGTTCGGTGAGCTAAGGGTTGCGTCACTGCTTTTTGCGGATGATGTGGTCCTGATGGCACCATCGGTCCGGGACCTTCAGCTCTCACTGGATCGGTTCGCAGTCGAGTGTGCGTCGGCTGGGATGAAAATCAGCATCTCCAAATCTGAGGCCATGGTTCTCAGCAGGAAACCGGTGGATTGTGCAGTCCGGGTAGGGAATGAGGCTTTGCCCCAGGTGAAGGAGTTTAAGTATCTCGGGGTCTTGTTCACGAGTGAGGGGAGGACGGAGCAGGAGATCAGCCGGAGAATCGGAGCAGCAGGAGCGGTATTGCAGTCGCTGTACCGCACTGTTGTGACGAAAAGAGAGCTGAGCCAGAAGGCAAAGCTCTCGGTCTTCCGAGCAATCTTCGTTCCTACTCTCACCTATGGTCATGAAGTGTGGGTCATGACCGAAAGAATAAGGTCGCGGGTACAAGCGGCCGAAATGAGTTTTCTCAGACGGGTGGCTGGCATCTCCCTTAGTAATGAGACAAAAACAATAACAATCCCAGCTGGCACAAGACGTCAATATGACGTCAGCTCAACGTTGGACTCTAACGTTGGATGACCGTTGTGGGGTAGTTGAAAATGAAAGTTTGATTGACGTCATAACCCAACGTTGGTTTGACGTCAACCTCTGATGTTATATAGACGTTGGTTTTTGGTTGGACTCCAACGTTGGATCCAAACGTTAATTCAATGTCTAAGAACATCTGAAATTGATGTCAAACCAACGTTTGGGTTTTGACGTCAATCAAACTTTCATTTTCAACTACCCCACAACAGTCATCCAACGTCAGAGGATAAACATTAATTCAATGTCTAACTAACATCAGAGTTTGACGTCAAACCAACGTTGGGTTATGACGTCAATCAAACTTTCATTTTCAACTACCCCACAACAGTCATCCAACGTTAGAGGATGAACATTAATTCAATGTCTAACTAACATCTGAGTTAAACATCAAACCAACGTTGGGTTATGACGTCAATCAAACTTTCATTTTCAACTACCCCACAACAGTCATCCAACGTTAGAGGATAAACATTAATTCAATGTCTAACTAACATCAGAGTTTGACGTCAAACCAACGTTGGGTTATGACGTCAATCAAACTTTAATTTTCAACTACCCCACAACAGTCATCCAACGTTAGAGGATAAACATTAATTCAATATCTAACTAACATCAGAGTTTGACGTCAAACCAACGTTGGGTTATGACGTCAATCAAACTTTCATTTTCAACTTAAATACAACTTGTATCCAACGTTAGATCACAACATTAATTCAATGTCTAAATAACATCAGAGTTTGACGTCAAACCAACGATGAGAATAAAACGTCAATCCATCTTTAGCATGACGTCAACCTCCAGAGTTACCCAGTGGGCACAGGATGTCATTTTAATGTTGATATCTTGTCACAACAAGATATCAACGTTAAAATGACGTCCTGTGCCCACTGAGTGGGCGGTGGGAACAGGACGTCTTACAGACGTCATTTTGACGTCAATATCTCATCATCACGACGTCAGACAACCAACAACAAATTACGTCTTGTTTCAGTGTCAAGTTTTACAAAGGTGAAAATACAATATCAGACAATATTATTTGACAACGTTTAATAAAACAACATTATTAAATATTTTTTAAACTTGTAATTGGCAAATTTGAAGAAGTAGTATAAACAAACAGAAATTACTAGTCATATTTTTGTCCAAAATGTAATGTATTTACATTTTTTCCATTTGTGAAACTTTAAAATAATTAAACAATACAAATCAATAAAAACAATGCATTATTTGAGGCATGTCTATAACATATTTACCAAGGGCAAAAACGTCAAAAAGACAGAGAAATAACACTGATAAGTGTTTAACTCTCACAGGAGTTTAACTCCTGTAGATACAATCACTTAAAAAAATTTAAATACATTACATTACATTACAGTCATTTAGCAGACGCTTTTATCCAAAGCGACTTACAATAAGTGCCTTCAACATACGTAGGGAACGAAACTACTAATCACCAGAAGTCTTAAGTGCATTTCCTGTAAAAACAAGCAACCAAGAGTATACCTAGCGCTAAGGTGAAAGTGCAATATATCTGCTACCTACTTTCTTAAACAGATGAGACAAAATAGCAAAATTGTGAGAAAAAAAAAGTGAGCACAAGCTAATACAAAAAGTGTATCGACTAAACAAGATCCAATAAAACAGTACAACAATATAGCTGCAAGCAGCGATAATACAGGGCCAGAGAGAGAGAGAGAGAGAGAGAGAGAGAGAGAGAGAGATGGATACTGGAGAGAGAGAGAGAGAGAGAGAGAGAGAGAGAGAGAGAGAGAGAGAGAGAGAGAGAGAGAGAGAGAGACATGGAAACTGGAGAGAGAGAGAGAGAGACATGGAAACTAGAGAGAGAGCGAGAGAGAGAGAGAGAAACGGAATAGATTGGAGAGAAAGAGAGGCAGACATGGAAACGGAATAGATTGGAGAGAGAGAGAGAGAGAGAGAGAGCCATGGAAACGGAATAGATTGAGGAGAGACATGGAAACGGAATAGATTGATGAGAGAGAGAGATGGAAACAGAATGGATTGATTGGACATCTCAACCTATTGCCATTAACAGGAATCGAACTCTCAACCTTCGGACTATTAGGCTGCAACACTAGCTATAGTGCTATAGCTTTGTCCAGGCTGATGTTGTCTGTTGAAGATCATAAACTCTTGCATTCTGTCATGAACCAAGCCAACACTAAGACCACTCGTTCACAAACCATTTATTCTGTCATGAACCAAGCCAACACTAAGCCAACACAACAATAAGACCACTCGTTCACAAACCATTTATTCTGTCATGAACCAAGCCAACACTAAGACCACTCGTTCACAAACCATTTACCAATAGAGAAATTGTATGTCTCCTCGCACCCGAAAACAGTGAAAGCAGCCGATCTACAAGCTCAGAAACACGTTGCTATCTGAAAAGTTTTGAGATTGTAGATCGGCTATTTTCAGAATGAAGTATGTCATACATTGAAAAAACGTACTCTCAAATGAGCATTTCAGGTTATCTTTACCATTTGCACATGTATTCATTGATACAGTCATGTTGTTTGCAATTCAACTTAAATGAGGTCTGCATCAAGTGAGGCTTGAACTGGCGACCTTGAGATTGTGAGGCACTTATTTAAGGGAGACGCCAATGGACCAACAGACTGGGAACTGTGAAAAAGGAGATCACACAGATGATACAGTTTCACGCAAATAACTGAAAAATCCTGGGTTTAAGTCTTACTGGTCAAAGCGATAGATGTGTTCCTCATGAGTTCAGCTATGGCCGCCCCTCAGAGAGAGAGAGAGAGAGAGAGAGAGAGAGAGAGAGAGAGAGAGAGAGAGAGAGAGAGAGAGAGAGAGAGAGAGAGAGAGAGAGAGAGAGAGAGAGAGAGAGATAGATAGATAGATAGATAGATAGATAGATAGATAGATAGATAGATAGATAGATAGATAGATAGATAGATAGATAGATAGATAGATAGATAGATAGATAGATAGATAGAAGAGACAGAGAGAGAGACATGGAAACTGAATAGATTGAAGAGACAGAAAGAGAGACATGGAAACGGAATAGATTGAAGAGAAAGACATGGAAACGGAATAGATTGAAGAGAGAGAGAGAGAGCCATGGAAACAGAATAGATTGAGTCATGTTTTTTGCAATTCAACTTAAATGAGTCTGCATCAAGTGAGGTTTGAACCGGCAACCATGCCGTATAAGGCACTTTTAGGTAGCTGCAACACTACCTATAGTGCTATAGCTTTGTCCAGGCTGATGTTGTCTGTTGAGGATCACAAACTCTTGCCTTCTGTCATGACCCAAGCTCCTGTTTCACTAACACTAAGATCACTCGTTCACAAACCATTTACCAATGAAGAAATTGTACATCTCCTCAGAACCAAAACTAGTGAAAGTAGCCGATCTACAAGCTCACAAACCATTAAAAGTTGTCAGATTGTACATCGGCTATTTTCACAATGAAGTATGTTATACATTGAAAAAACATACTCTCATTGCTATCTGAAAAGTTGTGAGATTGTAGATCAGCTATTTTCACAATGAAGTATGTAAAAAAAACTCAATTAAGTACTTCATGTTATCTTTAACAATTGCAGATGTATTCATTGATAGTCATGTTGTGTGAAATGCAACTTAGATGAAGTCTGCATCAAGTGAGGCTTGAACCTGTGACCTTGAGGTTGTGAGACATACACTTAAGCGGGAAGCTATTGGAGCAACAGACAAACCTCTGAAAAAAGAGATCACACCAATGATACAGTTTCACGCAAATAGCTGTAAAATCCTGGGTTTAAGTGTTTTTCAAACTGCTCAAGATTGCGGACAATCTAAGGGCGGTGCTTACTGGTCAACGTGATAGATGTGTTCCTCATTAGTCAAGGCACATGTGTAAGCAGGTCTAATGGCTGTCGGCCAAACGAGGCATGACTTTTGCCTGTTTAAAGTTTGCATTTTCAAAAAATTGCTATAGCGCCCCCGTTTGACCAATTGGAGTAAGATTGGTTTCAGTGATATTTGGAATGGCCCTTTACATTTCTGCAAAGTTTCAAAGAATGGTAAGTCTGCATGTATGTGTTAGGGGCAGATGAATAATTGTCATAAAACTGCAATATTCATTGGCTCATTAAAGCTTCATTTTTTCACTTATGGAAAATCCGCTGCAAACGTTTGTCGGCATAGGTCCAAAGTTCATGTGTAAAACGTTTCGTGGAGCTTGCTCAAAAATCCCAGGAGGAGATAGGTTTTAACTGCTTTTTACTGCTTTTCATATAATTCAAAATGGTGGGAGATCTAAAGGTCAGAGGTCAAAAGTCAAACAGTGAAAGTTGTTTGGCATGAGGAGACGCATGTGTGCATCGAAGTTTCATGGCTGTAGGTCAAACAGGGCATGAGTTGTACCTGTTCAAAGTTGGCATTTTCAACTGAGTGCTATAGCGCCACCTTTTGACGAAAGATTGTGAGAATTATTTCTTGATAGTTTTTCATGACCATCTACCATATGGCCGAGTTTCGTAAAAAGCGTATGCACGGTTCAGCCAGAACTGGCAAAAACGGCTGAAGAAATGGAATAATGCCAATACCAAAACAGGTACAGAGCTGAGAGCTCTGTCCCTGTAAATAGTTCGTACAACTAGTTAACAACAAGTAGGCCAGGCAAAGAGGAAGGGTAGTGTTTCTTGAAGAGGTGGGTTTTCAGCCTGTGGCGAAAGATGGGCAGTGACTCTGCTGTCCTGACATCAGTGGGAAGTTCATTCCACCACTGTGGGGCCAGAACAGAAAAAAGTCGTGACCGTGTCGATCGACCAGAAGGACCCTTGAGTGACGAGGCAATCAGTCGCCCCGAGGTGGCAGACCGAAGTGGTCGGGCAGGGGTGTAGGCATTGGCCATAGCCCGGAGGTAAGAGGGAGCTGTTCCTTTCACTGCCCTATAGGCTAGCACAGTGCAGAGAGCGGAGAAGGATAGTTGTGTGGGAGAACTTGGGGCGGTTGAACACCAGACGAGCCGCAGCTTTCTGAACAAGCTCCAGAGGTCTGATGGCAAACGCCGCAGCACCAGCAAGGAGGGAGTTGCAGTAGTCCAGGCGGGAGATGACAAGAGCCTGGATGAGCACCTGGGCTGCCTTCTCCGTGAGGAAGGGGCGAATCCTCCTGATATTGTAGAGGAGGAATCTGCAGGACCGTGTCACTGATGCGATGTTAGCCGAGAACGACAGTTGATCGTCCAAGGTCACACCCAGATTCTCCGCAGTCCGAGTTGACGTCACCACAGTAATATCAATGGTGATGGCCATGTCTCGGTGTGGACAGCCCTTCCCCGGGAGGAACATCGATCAGCTCGGTCTTGTCCAGGTTGAGCTTCAGGTGGTTCGTCGACATCCACTCCGAGATGTCAGCCAGACAAGCAGCAATGCGTGCCTCCACTTGTGTGTCAGAGGAGGGATGAGAGGATCAGCTGGGTGTCATCGGCATAAATAGTGTGTGAGAGAGAGAGAGAGAGAGAGAGAGAGACACTAGTTGACAGTGCTAGTACACTGTGTGCTCCGTCTTTCACTTTTATTTCTATAACGCCTGTCTCTCTTACTGTCCTGTTTCCAGCTCTATCACGAGCTCCCGTAAATCACTTGGAGAGTCTTCTCTGCATCATTCTGTTTAATTTGGTGAGGGATTCCATTCTTCTTTAGTTCCCCTAAAGATAAATGACAGAAATAAGCTATTTTAATAACTCTAGCTTGATTTTCACATTATGAAACATCTTTATTGACTGACAGATATCTGTTCAAAAGTTTGGAATCAGTGAGAAATTTGCAGATATGAGTACTGTCTCTGATGGAATGGCCTTCACAATTGCCTGATCTAAATCCTATGTTAGGAACAGCTATACCGTAAGGTTCATGAGAAGTTTCATACAAACCAGTCTCAAAGTACGACAAATTCTACTGAAAATATGGGGTGAAATTTGACCTGGATATCTAGAGAATATAACATCTAAAATGCCTAAGGTCTATAAAGATATTGCTGCACATGGTGAATTATTTAATAAACAGAAATGTTGAAGAATATAAATTATTATTATTATTATTATTATTATTATATGGATCATCTACAGGTGTATTCTATTATTTATATATTCCATAAACAACATGTTGCAAGATGCTCTGCTTGTATTTGTCACTGTTTGCTGGTCAAGTTGTATATTTTATATAGTTACTTCAATATAGTTACTTCAATAAGAAACCAATCATCTGACAGAGGTTGTCTGTCTGTCTGTCTGTCTGTCTGTCTGTCTGTCTGTCTGTCTGTCTGTCTATAGGAGCAGGAGAACCAGATGTGACGTACGCCCAGGTTAATTACCAGAACAAAGGCAAAGCCAAGAATAAGAAAGGTATGTGAAATACAAAACCACCACTGGAACAATAAGTAAAGTAGGTCAAATACATATTCATCTACAATGTGTCAATCACAAGGATGTTTTTCCTCAACAATGAATGTGATGCATTAAAACATAATGATAAAACGCATCTAGTCCTGAAAGCGCACACATGTGGATTCAAATGCACTAGTTCTGCTAAATTATTTTCATTTACAGAATCAGCAGCTCCAGAAACCACTGAAGATACAGTTTATGCTCAAGTCAAACCAGGAACAAGCCTCGGTAAGATTCTGTTTTGATTTAAGCAATTACTGTATAACAAAAAATAAACGCTAATCTATAAAATAACAGATTTTCATAACTATTGAAAATAGCGGATCTGCAAGCTCACAGCACGCCACAATGCGTTGTGAGCTTGTAGATCAGCTATTTTCAATATTTTGGCACAACACCGTTGCACAGTTAAGTATAAGATAGGGCTTAAATGGTTAATGAGACTAATTGATTTTGTCGATTATAGCAAATCATTTAGAATTTATTTTTGTGTCGATAAAATACATTGAAAACAAAAAAAAGAAAATACATTTGAAAGATTATTTCATTAATCGAAAAATGTATTGATAGAATAATGATTAAAAAGATCATAGATAGTTGGAAATGTGTCTGATGTTTTTTGGTTTCAGGATGATTAATGAAGATGGCAGGAAAGCATGGTCAAGACAACGTTGAAGAAACAGAGTTGTATTTATATCCACACTCATATTATAGTCCAGGGGCCAGCACTGATATTCAACACAAATTGGTACCATCTAAGGTGACCGTAAAGTTTTTGTATTTTTGTCTTCCTACATGTCTCTAGTTTATATTTTGGTATGATAACCCTTCCAATCTTGTAGCTTAATGGCAGTTATCACTACCTACCGGCTAATGTATCCGGTAGGAGACACAAAGTAGAATCTTTGTGTCTCCTACCCCGGGCATCAAATTATTGCGACAAAAAACAAATATATCCATGTATTCAAGGCTTCATGGGGTGTGCAATTGATAGAAAATAAATATTTTTTTGGGTGAACTCCTCCTTTAAGTTTTTCAGGGGGACTCTCTACCCATTCAGCTATGACCACCCCAGACCGAAGGAGGGTCAACTTTTACAAGCTTATGGAAAGCAGTCTTTTTGCAAACACCAAAAATCTGAGAAGTTATCAATTGCACACCCCATGAAGCCTTGAATACATGGATATATTTTGTTTTTTGTCGCAATCATTTGATGCCGGGGGTAGGAGACACAAAGATTCTACTTTGTGTCTCCTACCGGATACATTAGCCGGTAGGTAGTGATAACTGCCATTAAGCTACAAGATTGGAAGGGTTATCATACCAAAATATAAACTAGAGACATGTAGGAAGACAAAAATACAAAAACTTTACGGTCACCTTAGGTGGTACCAAAATATGTCTTGGCCCCTGGACTATTATGAGTGATCCTCACAAACTGGATCCTATTTGAACTCATTTAACCCATCAAAACCAGGAAAGCATCTGTGTCACTTTTTATCTGTGTCACAGATTTTAGCGTTGCTTATTAAAAAATAGTCGATCTACAAGCTCACAGCGTGATCAGCTCAAAGAGATTCAATTGGTTTAGGCAGCTAGAGGGGGGGGGGGGGGGGGGGGGGGGGGACCAAGTACAGTGCCCTGGCTGGGGGACCCTGATCAACAATGTATAAAGGGATCAATGGTTAAAGATGTATCTGTTGTATTCTGTCTTTTAGCATACTATTGATAAACATAAATAAAGTTGACCCCTAGATTTAATTCTATTGCTTTTTGTGCGATGAAAATGTTCATCTGTATTCATTTTCTTTTGATGAAGGATTATAGAAAAAAACAACTTTTGATATACAGTACATATTTAAATGGACATTTTTGCAGTAGGATTTAACTGCCATGTCACCTTAAGGCTTTCAGTTACGTTTTGAATAATATTACTATCTAGAATGAAAAGTGATTTAGACAGAATGGGCAGCTTTAGCATTGTTACTGTAGGAGCCATTAATGGTATGACCTGAAATGTTTATTGGTATGACCTGTATTGGGTCACACACAGACTGTAAGTAGGCTCTTTGATTTCATTACCGAAAGAGTCAGTGGGCAAAACCAAACCTATATAAAATTGTTCATAGGGTCAGTATGAGTAAATAAATATATGATAACCTCTCCACAGGAGCAGCTTTTTCATGGTTATCACACATTTTGTGATTTTCCCCATACGTACATGACAGGTGAAAAAATGACAACATTTAAAAAAGAGTTATCATAATGAAACTTCCTGAGTTGATTACTTACATGAAGACAATGATTTTTCGTATTACAAGTTTTCTGAAACTGTATATTTAAATATGCAAATTAGGCATTTAGTCCATGAGCCAGAGCCCCCAAATTGAGCCAGATATTGAATATTCCCTCGTTAAAAACCTTTGACTCCGACATCTTAACAAAATGAAATAAGTATGTTGACTCTGGCTTTGTCCAATGTTCCAATGTTGATTCTGGAAAGTTATGCAAATGTGGGCATATTTTCCTAATGCCTAATTTGCATATCTAAATATACAATTTCAGAAAACTTGTAATACGAAAAATCATTGTCTTCATGTAAGTAATCAACTCAGGAAGTTTCATTATGATAACTCTTTTTTAAATGTTGTCATTTTTTCACCTGTCATGTACGTATGGGGAAAATCACAAAATGTGTGATAACCATGAAAAAGCTGCTCCTGTGGAGAGGTTATCATATATTTATTTACTCGTACTGACCCTATGAACAATTTTATATAGGTTTGGTGATAGGGTTAAATCTGAACCCTATAAATAAGGCTGAGAGCCCAAGAAAGATGAAAAGATGGTTTGGTACTAAGACCCCCCAATACCCGTCCAGTCAACACCCAAAGAAATGAGAGTCAGACACCGGTACGTCCAAAATGATCAGTCTGTATTGCCCGAGTGTGCACACAGGAGACAGTACAAGTTACGGACAAGAATGATAATCACACACTGATATTGTACTAACAAACAATGTTTTTTATACACAGTTGGACTTCAATGACATCAGACATAGGTGCATCCTTATGATTGGCTTTAAGACCCTCAGACGTCAGATCATATGATGAGCTGTCAGGCATCAGGGTGTCATCATAATAAGATGTTGTTCATCTTATAGTGTCCTTGTGTACAACTTTTGGTTACATAAACAAGTTATTCCTTCGATATCATAGGACATGTGGCAGGTTTATCTGTGACAGGGTGACAGCTGACAGAGTAAATTAGTGACAATATCCCGGTCATACAGATCATCTTACACAGATACAGGTCATTTGGCATTTAATCACAAAGTGTTGACCAAGACAGGTTTTTACTGATTAGAAACATATGGAGCCAGCACCAGATAGCAAATATGGAGCCAGCTACGTGGCCTTGGTAGAGAAAGTATAGTAGAGTTACAAAAAGGCATGTTTAAAAGACTGAAGTACAGGCCCAAAAAGACATCACTATGTTAATTTGACTGGTTAGATCGATATTTCTAGATCATATCAATCTGGTCCACAAAACATATCCATCAGTCCCCAGTTCTTTGGGGACTAGATTGGTAGATTACACCGAAAGAAAATGTAATTAATTAATTCATTCATATAAGGAGACATGTTCAGATACATGTAGACATAAATTGATTTTTAAATTGTATTAAAGGACTATAAGGGCAAAATCAAATTGTTATTTATTCAGATAAACATCCAAAGGGTTCACTTATCCAAAAAGGGCTGTACTGTTTATTGATTTGGAAGCCAAATGGTTATATTTCATGAGTAAATAATCAGTGTTAGTAGGATATAAGAAGGAGGAAAGCATATGACAGTACATCTTACATACTATAGACTATAGAATAATTAGAACGGTAAGTGGGTTCTATATGCTGTTCAATGAGAAAAATGACATCACCTCATAAGTTCCCAGAATCAGTTATTATAATTATGGACAACATCAGATTTGTCAAACTTTATTTTATTTTTGTTTTAAAGGCCATCCCTTTGCAGGATGGCAGGATCCGAATTTTTACTCCAGCCGTCTGGGGGTTGTTTTCCTAAAAACCCCACAATTTATGTACCATCAGGAACTTACAGTGCCAACATAGTCTCGTTCCCAAGAAATTGTTGTTTCATGTCCCGCCCTCAAGTGTGTATAGGCTCAGTCAAATTTTAGCCTTACTTCTCCTTGAAGCAATACCGTGGGTTGATTGGGCCGGTGACCAATCAATTATATGTTAACTCTAACAATTGGACAACTTTACCAGCGGCTCTCCAGAAGCAGTAACCTAAAAAGGTTTTTTTTTCTGACTGGCAAATCTGAAAAATGTGTCCATACAATCTTTTACAAAAACACTTTATAATGGGAAAAACTCACGTGGTGTGCCCCTTTTACTCACACAGACATATAGGACCCACTTTTTCCTCTTGAGCAGGCGAGAGGAGAGGCTTCTGTCACTCATTTTAACCAGGAAGATTATTTAATCTGTAAATGAATTAAACACATAATTACTGTGTGCAGAAAGTGTACATGAAATGTATTTGAAAATAAGCAGTTTGAAACAGTTAAGAATTAAATTTAAATTAAAGTTTAGCCCTGTATGATGTCACAATTAGCAGGTATTGTGACCTTATGGACCTTATGACCTTTTAGGAATTGGATTTAATGGAGTGGCTCACATTCTCGTTCTAAAATGAAGCAAACACAAAACAAAGCACATTAAACATTTAAATCAAATCATATTTAAATCAAATATTCATCAAACTCCCCTCTATTTGACACAAGGTTTTATAACAAATACTATAGGGTGGAATTTTAACATGAAGTCAAAAATGATGGTTGATCAAAGAAACAAAAGGTGGGATTCCATTTATGCCAGAAAAAAAATCCCTGTCGCCATAAATAGAATCCCCTCAGCTACCAAAACAAAATAAATACTAAACTATCCGCTAACGAGAAAGAAAAACATAAAACAGGTTTAACTTAAGACCAGACCATCAGAAACTGAACTAATGAATGTCAAATAATAAAATGGAGTTAATACGCTGGGGTGCTCTGGGTGTTGTGGAGATGCAGGTGCCAAGTCCTAGTCACACATTAGGGAAGGCGAGGGCAGGTGGAGCACTCCCAGCGTCATAGGGGTCATAGGTGGGTGTCTAGCCAATACCAGGGCCCCAAAACCAGCAGGGAGGATAGACACTAAACACAAACAAAGCAACATTAGTGAACAAAATCAACAGTGGTATGGGGTGTGGGAGCACATAATCATCAAGGACTAATTCCTTTTAAGCTTTTTTTTTTAAAGTTAAAATAGAATATAAAGTTAGTTTTCTGTTAACAATTGAAAGTGGGACCCATAGGAATGGGAACAAGACAACCAATGTGAGAGATTACTACTAAATGGGTTAACAATCTGAATCGTCTTTAATATAAATGTAACAGGTATCTATATGGACACATATGAACTTCTAATTTGAATTTCATGAAGTGAGTGGGCTAGGGTAGATGATTCCTGTCGCTAGTGGTGAAGGCCCAGCAGTGTAACCCGGGTGTGTCATATTACCTTGATTTGGTTGGCTTGGCCCGTGATCGTGGCTGTATTATACTATATGTAAACAGGGATGAAATTGAAGGTTTTAAATGACAAATCAGCAGGCTGTGGTTTATCCTAGGAGATAAGGAATAGATATTATACCAATTGTTCAATGCTTATGTTATGGAATGTTGTTCAGTGGCTGGTTGGATGAGAAACTATATGGTTTAGTGATACAGAGGTTGCCTGGAGCAAAGGAACACAGGAGAATTTAAAGGTGGCTGGTTTCTAGAAAAACAGGAATGAAATCAAAATATTAAAGTTTAAAAATGAAAAACTATAATAATTCCTCTCTGATTGGCACATACTAAATGTATCTGTGTGTGTCAAGGTTTAAATGATCTACAAAATTAAAGTAACAGCAACTCTAAGGGAAAAATAATACAAATGTCCGATAAGTACGGGAAATGATAAGGTAAACTGTAAACTATCCCTCCTTTTTGATTTGACACAATGCAACAGAGTGTCAATCAATCACCCAAAGTAGTAAAGTGAAGTGCAGCAGATAGAATAATCTCGACGGGGGAAAAAAGAAAAAAAGGCCACAGTAGCTGCAGTTTACTCCAAGGTCAATTTGATAAGACCAGGGTGATGGGTGTAGTTGGATGGAGAGAGAGAGTTTATATGCACAGAACAGCTGTAATGGCACAATGTAACTCACAATTGAAGGCATACAAACTAAAAAAATAAAATGTACTCGTAGAGTAAATAACAGTAATCAATCAAAAACATAAGCTGTCAACGCAGGACCCTATACAGGAGTGTCCGCTTTGGAACCTTATGCTGTAATTAAAAGTAAGATAGCCTGGCATCTATCTTGGGAACCCGCAATTTCGCTGTGTTCCATATATCAAATATAAGCGTGCAGGCCCTCACACGTCAAACAAAGCCCTCTCAAGTTGAGTATTTAGGGATGTGTAGGAGGTGAGGGACACAAATATATTAATATATCATGTATAACCAGCAGCGCTACCGGTGTATACGGCCAGAATTAAAGGCTAATGGTGTGAACGTATTATACAAACACCCTTGTGTAAGCACCAAGACCTCGGAGCCAAAAGCCCACAGGGTGAGCCACGGGGAAATGATGAAACAAATATGTTTGTATAAATAAAGTATGGGTCCAGTATATGCGTGCAGGCCACACGGCAGACCAAGCCCCCACTAGTGTAAGAACAAAACAGTTGGGGCCGAGTATGCAGTGGTGGTATGAACATATACAGAGCGGAGCATACTCTCTTGTGTGCAGCACACCAAAAGCAATCAAACATTAACTAAAACGACAAAAACAAAGACAAACAAAACATATAACAAGTACTATACTATAGCCTCCCGTGTGAGCAATACAGAACTTTCACATACCCAAAGTGTCTGGTTTCAGGGCGGCTGATAAGAACCGTCTCACCTTGTGTAGATGAACAGATCGGCCCTCTGGAGTGTCGACTGGAGCAAGGAGGTGGGGGTCCAAAAAAGGGAAAGTATTAAAAAAATAAATAAAAAAAAACTGAATCTGAATTCACCGCTGAATCGTCACCCAGAAGGAATGCAAAAATAAAGAAAATTTGAAAGCTGATTCTAAACACACCGGCCGAGAGAAAATTATAATAATTATAATCTCGGATGGGTATCTAACCGTAATCAAAGGACCATTGATAGGGTTAAATCTGAACCCTATAAATAAGGCTGAGAGCCCAAGAAAGATGAAAAGATGGTTTGGTACTAAGACCCCCCAATACCCGTCCAGTCAACACCCAAAGAAATGAGAGTCAGACACCGGTACGTCCAAAATGATCAGTCTGTATTGCCCGAGTGTGCACACAGGAGACAGTACAAGTTACGGACAAGAATGATAATCACACACTGATATTGTACTAACAAACAATGGTATTTATACACAGTTGGACTTCAATGACATCAGACATAGGTGCATCCTTATGATTGGCTTTAAGACCCTCAGACGTCAGATCATATGATGAGCTGTCAGGCATCAGGGTGTCATCATAATAAGATGTTGTTCATCTTATAGTGTCCTTGTGTACAACTTGGTTACATAAACAAGTTATTCCTTCGATATCATAGGACATGTGGCAGGTTTATCTGTGACAGGGTGACAGCTGACAGAGTAAATTAGTGACAATATCCCGGTCATACAGATCATCTTACACAGATAGGTCATTTGGCATTTAATCACAAAGTGTTGACCAAGACAGGTTTTTACTGATTAGAAACATATGGAGCCAGCACCAGATAGCAAATATGGAGCCAGCTACGTGGCCTTGGTAGAGAAAGTATAGTAGAGTTACAAAAAGGCATGTTTAAAAGACTGAAGTACAGGCCCAAAAAGACATCACTATGTTAATTTGACTGGTTAGATCGATATTTCTAGATCATATCAATCTGGTCCACAAAACATATCCATCAGTCCCCAGTTCTTTGGGGACTAGATTGGTAGATTACACCGAAAGAAAATGTAATTAATTAATTCATTCATATAAGGAGACATGTTCAGATACATGTAGACATAAATTGATTTTTAAATTGTATTAAAGGACTATAAGGGCAAAATCAAATTGTTATTTATTCAGATAAACATCCAAAGGGTTCACTTATCCAAAAAGGGCTGTACTGTTTATTGATTTGGAAGCCAAATGGTTATATTTCATGAGTAAATAATCAGTGTTAGTAGGATATAAGAAGGAGGAAAGCATATGACAGTACATCTTACATACTATAGACTATAGAATAATTAGAACGGTAAGTGGGTTCTATATGCTGTTCAATGAGAAAAATGACATCACCTCATAAGTTCCCAGAATCAGTTATTATAATTATGGACAACATCAGATTTGTCAAACTTTATTTTATTTTTGTTTTAAAGGCCATCCCTTTGCAGGATGGCAGGATCCGAATTTTTACTCCAGCCGTCTGGGGGTTGTTTTCCTAAAAACCCCACAATTTATGTACCATCAGGAACTTACAGTGCCAACATAGTCTCGTTCCCAAGAAATTGTTGTTTCATGTCCCGCCCTCAAGTGTGTATAGGCTCAGTCAAATTTTAGCCTTACTTCTCCTTGAAGCAATACCGTGGGTTGATTGGGCCGGTGACCAATCAATTATATGTTAACTCTAACAATTGGACAACTTTACCAGCGGCTCTCCAGAAGCAGTAACCTAAAAAGGTTTTTTTTTCTGACTGGCAAATCTGAAAAATGTGTCCATACAATCTTTTACAAAAACACTTTATAATGGGAAAAACTCACGTGGTGTGCCCCTTTTACTCACACAGACATATAGGACCCACTTTTTCCTCTTGAGCAGGCGAGAGGAGAGGCTTCTGTCACTCATTTTAACCAGGAAGATTATTTAATCTGTAAATGAATTAAACACATAATTACTGTGTGCAGAAAGTGTACATGAAATGTATTTGAAAATAAGCAGTTTGAAACAGTTAAGAATTAAATTTAAATTAAAGTTTAGCCCTGTATGATGTCACAATTAGCAGGTATTGTGACCTTATGGACCTTATGACCTTTTAGGAATTGGATTTAATGGAGTGGCTCACATTCTCGTTCTAAAATGAAGCAAACACAAAACAAAGCACATTAAACATTTAAATCAAATCATATTTAAATCAAATATTCATCAAACTCCCCTCTATTTGACACAAGGTTTTATAACAAATACTATAGGGTGGAATTTTAACATGAAGTCAAAAATGATGGTTGATCAAAGAAACAAAAGGTGGGATTCCATTTATGCCAGAAAAAAAATCCCTGTCGCCATAAATAGAATCCCCTCAGCTACCAAAACAAAATAAATACTAAACTATCCGCTAACGAGAAAGAAAAACATAAAACAGGTTTAACTTAAGACCAGACCATCAGAAACTGAACTAATGAATGTCAAATAATAAAATGGAGTTAATACGCTGGGGTGCTCTGGGTGTTGTGGAGATGCAGGTGCCAAGTCCTAGTCACACATTAGGGAAGGCGAGGGCAGGTGGAGCACTCCCAGCGTCATAGGGGTCATAGGTGGGTGTCTAGCCAATACCAGGGCCCCAAAACCAGCAGGGAGGATAGACACTAAACACAAACAAAGCAACATTAGTGAACAAAATCAACAGTGGTATGGGGTGTGGGAGCACATAATCATCAAGGACTAATTCCTTTTAAGCTTTTTTTTTTAAAGTTAAAATAGAATATAAAGTTAGTTTTCTGTTAACAATTGAAAGTGGGACCCATAGGAATGGGAACAAGACAACCAATGTGAGAGATTACTACTAAATGGGTTAACAATCTGAATCGTCTTTAATATAAATGTAACAGGTATCTATATGGACACATATGAACTTCTAATTTGAATTTCATGAAGTGAGTGGGCTAGGGTAGATGATTCCTGTCGCTAGTGGTGAAGGCCCAGCAGTGTAACCCGGGTGTGTCATATTACCTTGATTTGGTTGGCTTGGCCCGTGATCGTGGCTGTATTATACTATATGTAAACAGGGATGAAATTGAAGGTTTTAAATGACAAATCAGCAGGCTGTGGTTTATCCTAGGAGATAAGGAATAGATATTATACCAATTGTTCAATGCTTATGTTATGGAATGTTGTTCAGTGGCTGGTTGGATGAGAAACTATATGGTTTAGTGATACAGAGGTTGCCTGGAGCAAAGGAACACAGGAGAATTTAAAGGTGGCTGGTTTCTAGAAAAACAGGAATGAAATCAAAATATTAAAGTTTAAAAATGAAAAACTATAATAATTCCTCTCTGATTGGCACATACTAAATGTATCTGTGTGTGTCAAGGTTTAAATGATCTACAAAATTAAAGTAACAGCAACTCTAAGGGAAAAATAATACAAATGTCCGATAAGTACGGGAAATGATAAGGTAAACTGTAAACTATCCCTCCTTTTTGATTTGACACAATGCAACAGAGTGTCAATCAATCACCCAAAGTAGTAAAGTGAAGTGCAGCAGATAGAACAAGACTGCAATCTGTCAATTGCTAACTTGCGCCTTGAGAAAAAAAACGGAAATAAAGATAGTAAACAAACAAATGTTATTTTTAAAATATTGTCAAAAGTTAAATAAAAAAAATGCAGTGCTAGTACAAAAAAATATATATATATAAAAAAAAAAAAAAAACAGTGTTTCAAGTATAGTATGGTAAAAAAAATAGTTCAGTTAATATCAAGTACAACATTTTCTTGGTTTGTAGATACATTTATTGTAATTAAGTCATGATCTGAATAATATGTGTCTTTGACTTCAATAGTTATATTATTTTCTTGATCATTGTTGTAGTACACATGATCTAAAAGACTTCCTTGATCTGTTGTTGGAGAATGTACTAATTGTTTAAAATTAAAAGTTGAAAAAAGTGTGTCTATATGTTCATCTTTGGTCTTTAAAAGGTCATCATTAAAATCTCCAAGAATGAGAGTTTGTGTTGTAGATATATTTTTTAACATTGATGTCATTGTGTTATTAAAAATGTTAAATTTCATCTTTGATTCTCTGTAAATAAGGATTATACGAAGTTTCATACCAAAATGTAAAACAATGCTTAAATATTCTAAGGGTTTAGACCAATCATTATCCAAAATTAATTCTTCTTTGTGTATCTCATAACTTTTTGTATGTCTAGAAACTCGTGTGCTTAGATATCCAGTGTGCCCACCTGATTGGTATTCACTTATAGGACATTAACATCCTGACAACTCTGTACAGTGTTTTCTGTAGTTTCTGAAAAAAAAAATCATTTTAATATGTAAAAAATAAAATTATTAATAAATAAATAAATTAAGTTTGATTTCTCATTCAATATAAATAAAAATAGTTCAATAAAATAAATTTAAATGTAAATAAAAGGAAAAAATAAACATTATAAAATAAAATAATATAAATGTAATTTATCATCTCTCTGTACGTTGTCCTCAGACGAGCCTTCCACTGTTAATTCCAGTTATATCTGTTCTCCATACATCCGACCAGTGTGCTAGTGCTTAACACTCTTATGTGTATCTACATATGAGAACGTTTACATATGTTGGTTTGGGGTAAACTCTTGACCGGTGCCCATGGTTTGGTTCTCACAGCACCAGTTTAGTAGCTCGTAGGTCTTGGTCTCTCTGGTAGTGTCTTGTTAATGTCATTGTCCTAGCTACAATTGTATCCCTCACTACGACAGGGTCCAGCTTTTGATGTCATTAATAAATGTATTTTCATTAAAATATGTAATATTGGTTGCTGATACTGTAATGCCATTAGTCCCTGCCTTTAATTTGAGTTGGAATAGAAAAGTTCTTTTTATTACTGAATCAAAAATAGTGTTAAAAGCATCTATATCAGTTGTTTTCAAATTTTCTAATGATTCTGCAGTTTCACTCAAAAGATATTCTGCCTGCTCATTGTCAACTGTAATCCAATCTAAAAAATTAATATCCTGGATTTTAACATGAAGTAACAAACGATTCTTACATTGGGCCCAATCTTTACAAATAGAGCAAAAATACATCTCACTTGAAGTTCTCTTCAATTCTGCATTACAAGCTGTGCAAGTCTTAACATATAAATCAGTTTTGTTAATTTCAACAATATGTGCTACAACTGAACAATGAAATATGTCTTTAGTAATGAGAGATTCTGTTGTTCCGCTGGTTGTTAAAACGTCTGGATCAGTTTGTCTCTCTGTATTGTGAAACCATTATTTCATGTCTTCTGTTCCACTAATATTCAAATCATTTATAAAAATTAAACTCTTGATTGATGTACAGTACTCACTGATAGACCTCGATATTTTTTGAGAACACCCCTCTTTATAATAATAATGTCTTCTACTTCTATGCGTCTCTTGATAAAATTTTCATTCCATAATGTAATCATGATAATACAATTTGACGTATCAATGATAAAAACTTCCTTTTTCCATAGTGCTACATTGTCTCTAGTTCGGAGAACCTTTATTTCATCGGAGATTTCTGTAATGACACCTATCAAATCAACAGAAGAATCTATTTTCATGTGACGTAAGTCTGAAATTAAAACAAAATTAAATGTTTGTCCGGGAACATTTAATTTGGTACTAACGTTAATTTGTAGAAATTTTCCCGCCAGAAATTACAAATGTACTATCCAATTTAATTAAATTGAAAAAATGTATACACTGTTCATTAAAAGCAGATATACGTATATTTCCAGTTGCATCGCGTAATTCAAAGTCAAAAACATTGCAATCATTCTTTCCTATCTTCCGCTCTTTAAATTCGGATTTTGCGTAACAGTGTCCCTTAATACTCCAGTTAAGTAATCCCGGTCTCAACTCAGATATGTCATAGAGTTTGGGAATAATAACTCTCTTTTCGTTTCCTGGATTGTCTTCATTTTCACTTTTCCTCTTTGATGAAATACTTTTACTGATGTCTTGCTCCATTACAACTAGTTACTGAACTGAAATATCTCTGATCTGTTCTCATCTGGTGTTGACTCTAATTTATAGCCCGATACTATACGTCATATTTATATTTACCATATAAGGATGATCCTAGGCTATACCGATGTGCCAGTTCAAAACTTCACACGTTACTGTTCTTTCCCTGAAAGTGCCCTGAAAAGGATTTTTTTCCCCCTGTTCTGCCCTTAAAAAGGTACTGTTTTGCCCTTGAAACAAAGTTGTCACTACACACCCCCGTTTTTCCCTTCAACAGACATCCATATACATGAGAACAAAATAATGTGTGTTGAAGAAGGTGTCAGACTCATTATAAGGCGAAAGGTGATTTGAAGAGGTCCTTGACCAGTTACTTCAGATTAATTAGCATTATAAAAGCAGTGATCATCAAAATAATTTAGCATTTTAAATGCCCTTCTTTGTCCCTCTTATTGCATGGGAATCCCCTGAAAATTTACTGTCTTGGCGATGGCAGGACATGTGAAGTTTGACATGGACATGCCAGGGACATGGACATGCCAAGGACCATGTCATGTTGAGTGCTGCAGCCTACTTGGGTATGATTCTACTGTGGGATGTGGACGGTGGTCTGACACAAATAGACACACAGTCGCAAGTAAATACCTTTACTCATCGGAGGACTACATCAAGTCTGGTGCTCTTCTGGCCTGTGGTATTGTGAACTCTTGGCCGTGTGCCCAGTCATCTTGTGTGACATATGTCCTTGTGCCGATTCATCTTGTGTGTGCACATGTTCGTATGCCCACTTATCCGGTGTGCCCTGATGTCTAGAAACTCGTGTGCCCAGATCTCCAGTGTGACCATCTGTAGTAGTTACTGAACTTTAGTAGTTACTGAACTGTTCTTTCCCTTAAAGTGCCCTGAAAAGGCATTTTCTTTCTCCCTGTTCTGCCCTTAAAAAGGCACTGTTTTGCCCCTGAAAAGAAGTTCTTTTCACTACACACTCATTATGAGGCGAAAGGTGATTTGAAGAGGTCCTTGACCAGTTACTCAGATTAATTAGCATCATAAAAGCAGTGATCATCAAAATAATTCAGCATTTTAAATGCCCTTCTTTGTCCCTCTTATTGTTCATCATCCCCTGAAGATTTACTATCTTGGCGATGGCAGGACATGTGAATCTGAAATGGACATCCCAAGGACATGGACATGCCAAGCACCATGGCATGTTGAGTGCTGCAGCCTACTTGGGTATGATTCTACTGTGGGATATGGACGGTGGTCTGACACAAATAGACACACAGGCGCAAGTAAATACCTTTACTCATCGGAGGACTACATCAAGTCTGGTGCTCTCCTGCCTGTGGTATTGTGGTACACAGGCGCAAGTAAATACCAAGTAAATCATCAAGTCTGGTGGTCTCCTGCCCTGTGGAGCCCTTTGCCCTGCCCTGTCCAGTGTGAGCATCTGACCACCGATGTGGACGGTGGTCTGACACAAATAGACACACAGTCGCAAGTAAATATCTTTACTCATCGGAGACTACATCAAGTCTGGTGCGTCTCAGAGCAGAGCAGAGCAGAGCGTCTCAGAGCAGAGCGTCTCAGAGCGGAGCATCTCAGAGCAGAGCGTCTCAGAGCGTCTCAGAGCAGAGCGTCTCAGAGCGGAACAGTCTCAGAGCGGAGCGTCTCAGAGCAGAGCGTCTCAGAGCGGAGCGGAGCAGAGCGTCTCAGAGCGGAGCAGTCTCAGAGCGGAGCGTCTCAGAGCGGAGCGTCTCAGAGCGGAGCGGAGCAGAGCGTCTCAGATCAGAGCGTCTCAGAGCAGAGCGGAGCGTCTCAAAGCAGAGCGTCTCAGAGCGGAGCGGAGCGGAGCATCTCAGAGCGGAGCGTCTCAGAGCGGAGTGGAGCAGAGCGTCTCAGAGCGGAGCATCTCAGAGCGGAGCGGAGCAGAGCGTCTCAGAGCGTCTCAGAGCGGAGCATCTCAGAGCGGAGCGGAGCAGAGCGTCTCAGAGCGGAGCGGAGCAGAGCGTCTCAGAGCGGAGCGTCTCAGAGCAGAGCTGAGCGGAGCGTCTCAGAGCAGAGCTGAGCGGAGCGTCTCAGAGCAGAGCGTCTCAGAGTGGAGCGGAGCAGAGCGTCTCAGAGCGGAGCGTCTCAGAGCAGAGCGTCTCAGAGCCGAGCAGAGCGTCTCAGAGCGGAGCGTCTCAGAGCGGAGCGTCTCAGAGCGGAGCGTCTCAGAGCGTCTCAGAGCGGAGCGGAGCAGAGCGTCTCAGAGCAGAGCGGAGCATCTCAGAGCGGAGCGGAGCAGAGCGTCTCAGAGCGGAGCGTCTCAGAGCAGAGCGGAGCGTCTCAGAGCGGAGCGGAGCAGAGCGTCTCAGAGCGGAGCGGAGCAGAGCGTCTCAGAGCGGAGCGTCTCAGAGCGGAGCGTCTCAGAGCAGAGCAGTCTCAGAGCAGAGCAGTCTCAGAGCGGAGCGGAGCAGAGCGGAGCGTCTCAGAGCGGAGCGGAGCAGAGCGTCTCAGAGCAGAGCGTCTCAGAGCGGAGCGTCTCAGAGCGGAGCGTCTCAGAACGTCTCAGAGCAGAGCGTCTCAGAGCGGAGCAGTCTCAGAGCGGAGCGTCTCAGAGCGGAGCGTCTCAGAGCGGAGCGGAGCAGAGCGTCTCAGAGCAGAGCGTCTCAGAGCGGAACAGTCTCAGAGCGGAGCGTCTCAGAGCAGAGCGTCTCAGAGCGGAGCGGAGCAGAGCGTCTCAGAGCGGAGCGGAGCAGAGCGTCTCAGAGCGGAGCAGTCTCAGAGCGGAGCGTCTCAGAGCGGAGCGTCTCAGAGCGGAGCGGAGCAGAGCGTCTCAGATCAGAGCGTCTCAGAGCAGAGCGGAGCGTCTCAAAGCAGAGCGTCTCAGAGCGGAGCGGAGCGGAGCATCTCAGAGCGGAGCGTCTCAGAGCGGAGTGGAGCAGAGCGTCTCAGAGCGGAGCATCTCAGAGCGGAGCGGAGCAGAGCGTCTCAGAGCGGAGTGGAGCAGAGCGTCTCAGAGCGGAGCATCTCAGAGCGGAGCGGAGCAGAGCGTCTCAGAGCGGAGCGGAGCAGAGCGTCTCAGAGCGGAGCGTCTCAGAGCAGAGCGTCTCAGAGCAGAGCTGAGCGGAGCGTCTCAGAGCAGAGCGTCTCAGAGTGGAGCGGAGCAGAGCGTCTCAGAGCGGAGCGTCTCAGAGCCGAGCAGAGCGTCTCAGAGCAGAGCGTCTCAGAGTGGAGCGGAGCAGAGCGTCTCAGAGCAGAGCGTCTCAGAGCCGAGCAGAGCGTCTCAGAGCGGAGCGTCTCAGAGTGGAGCGTCTCAGAGCGTCTCAGAGCGGAGCGGAGCGGAGCAGAGCGTCTCAGAGCAGAGCGGAGCATCTCAGAGCGGAGCGGAGCAGAGCGTCTCAGAGCGGAGCGTCTCAGAGCAGAGCGGAGCGTCTCAGAGCGGAGCGGAGCAGAGCGTCTCAGAGCGGAGCGGAGCAGAGCGTCTCAGAGCGGAGCGTCTCAGAGCGGAGCGTCTCAGAGCGGAGCGTCTCAGAGCAGAGCAGTCTCAGAGCAGAGCGTCTCAGAGCGGAGCGGAGCAGAGCGTCTCAGAGCGGAGCGTCTCAGAGCGGAGCGTCTCAGAGCGGAGCGTCTCAGAGCAGAGCAGTCTCAGAGCAGAGCAGTCTCAGAGCGGAGCGGAGCAGAGCGGAGCGTCTCAGAGCGGAGCGGAGCAGAGCGTCTCAGAGCAGAGCGTCTCAGAGCGGAGCGTCTCAGAGCGGAGCGTCTCAGAACGTCTCAGAGCAGAGCGTCTCAGAGCGGAGCAGTCTCAGAGCGGAGCGTCTCAGAGCGGAGCGTCTCAGAGCGGAGCGGAGCAGAGCGGAGCGGAGCAGAGCGTCTCAGATCAGAGCGTCTCAGAGCAGAGCGAAGCGTCTCAGAGCGGAGCGTCTCAGAGCGGAGCGTCTCAGAGCGGAGCGGAGCGGAGCGGAGCGTCTCAGAGCGGAGCGTCTCAGAGCGGAGTGGAGCAGAGCATCTCAGAGCGTCTCAGAGCGGAGCGGAGCAGAGCGTCTCAGAGCGGAGCGTCTCAGAGCAGAGCGTCTCAGAGCAGAGCGGAGCGGAGCGTCTCAGAGCAGAGCGTCTCAGAGTGGAGCGGAGCAGAGCGTCTCAGAGCGGAGCGTCTCAGAGCAGAGCGTCTCAGAGCGGAGCAGAGCAGAGCGTCTCAGAGCGGAGCGTCTCAGAGCGTCTCATCCGGTGTGCCTGATGTCTAGAAACTCGTGTGCCCAGATGTCCAGTGTGAGCATCTGACCTTATCTGCATTAAACGTTAGTCATCAATGTGAATTAATATATTTTACAATGTATATATATCATCTTTCTTTGTATTCATGACATAATAGTGATGTCATCAATCCTATGCCTATTTGTTCATGCCAGTGCCGAAGCTTAATTTGATTGGTTTGACTTCACGTGACATATGTGCATAGTGCCTATAAAATACTAGGACGATGGCGGATGAGACTATATATATATATATAATATTTATATCTCTGTATATATATATAACTAATATACTACTATATAACTAATATACTACTATATAACTAATATACTACTATATAACTAATATACTTACTATATAACTAATATACTACTATATAACTAATATACTACTATATAACTAATATACTACTATATAACTAATATACTACTATATAACTAATATACAACTATATAACTAATATTCTACTATATAACTAATACACTTACTATATAACTAATACACTACTATATAACTAATACACTACTATATAACTAATATTCTACTATATAACTAATACACTTACTATATAACTAATACACTACTATATAACTAATACACTACTATATAACTAATATACTACTATATAACTAATATTCTACTATATAACTAATATTCTACTATATAACTAATATACTAGTATATAACTAATACACTACTATATAACTAATACACTACTATATAACTAATATACTACTATTACACTACTATATAACTAATACACTACTATATAACTAATATACTACTATATAACTAATAATATAACTAATATACTACTATATAACTAATATACTACTATATAACTAATATACTACTATATAACTAATACACTACTATATAACTAATATACTACTATATAACTAATACACTACTATATAACTAATATACTACTATATAACTAATATACTACTATATAACTAATATACTTACTATATAACTAATATACTACTATATAACTAATATACTACTATATAACTAATACTCTACTATATAACTAATACACTACTATATAACTAATATACTACTATATAACTAATATACTACTATATAACTAATATACTACTATATAACTAATATACTTACTATATAACTAATATACTACTATATAACTAATATACTAGTATATAACTAATACACTACTATATAACTAATATACTACTATATAACTAATATACTACTATATAACTAATACACTACTATATAACTAATATACTACTATATAACTAATATACTACTATATAACTAATATACTACTATATAACTAATATACTTACTATATAACTAATATACTACTATATAACTAATACACTACTATATAACTAATATACTAGTATATAACTAATACACTACTATATAACTAATATACTTCTATATAACTAATATACTACTATATAACTAATACACTACTATATAACTAATATACTACTATATAACTAATACACTACTATATAACTAATACACTACTATATAACTAATACACTACTATATAACTAATACACTACTATATAACTAATACACTACTATATAACTAATATACTACTATATAACTAATACACTACTATATAACTAATATACTACTATATAACTAATACACTACTATATAACTAATATACTACTATATAACTAATATACTACTATATAACTAATATACTACTATATAACTAATATACTTACTATATAACTAATATACTACTATATAACTAATATACGTTGTGTATATGTTGTGTACTCCTTTCGACATGACGACCCTGAATACAGTACTTGCGCTGCTTCACAGGCGCAAGTAATAATCTCGGCGGGGGAAAAAAGAAAAAAAGGCCACAGTAGCTGCAGTTTACTCCAAGGTCAATTTGATAAGACCAGGGTGATGGGTGTAGTTGGATGGAGAGAGAGAGTTTATATGCACAGAACAGCTGTAATGGCACAATGTAACTCACAATTGAAGGCATACAAACTAAAAAAATAAAATGTACTCGTAGAGTAAATAACAGTAATCAATCAAAAACATAAGCTGTCAACGCAGGACCCTATACAGGAGTGTCCGCTTTGGAACCTTATGCTGTAATTAAAAGTAAGATAGCCTGGCATCTATCTTGGGAACCCGCAATTTCGCTGTGTTCCATATATCAAATATAAGCGTGCAGGCCCTCACACGTCAAACAAAGCCCTCTCAAGTTGAGTATTTAGGGATGTGTAGGAGGTGAGGGACACAAATATATTAATATATCATGTATAACCAGCAGCGCTACCGGTGTATACGGCCAGAATTAAAGGCTAATGGTGTGAACGTATTATACAAACACCCTTGTGTAAGCACCAAGACCTCGGAGCCAAAAGCCCACAGGGTGAGCCACGGGGAAATGATGAAACAAATATGTTTGTATAAATAAAGTATGGGTCCAGTATATGCGTGCAGGCCACACGGCAGACCAAGCCCCCACTAGTGTAAGAACAAAACAGTTGGGGCCGAGTATGCAGTGGTGGTATGAACATATACAGAGCGGAGCATACTCTCTTGTGTGCAGCACACCAAAAGCAATCAAACATTAACTAAAACGACAAAAACAAAGACAAACAAAACATATAACAAGTACTATACTATAGCCTCCCGTGTGAGCAATACAGAACTTTCACATACCCAAAGTGTCTGGTTTCAGGGCGGCTGATAAGAACCGTCTCACCTTGTGTAGATGAACAGATCGGCCCTCTGGAGTGTCGACTGGAGCAAGGAGGTGGGGGTCCAAAAAAGGGAAAGTATTAAAAAAATAAATAAAAAAAAACTGAATCTGAATTCACCGCTGAATCGTCACCCAGAAGGAATGCAAAAATAAAGAACATTTGAAAGCTGATTCTAAACACACCGGCCGAGAGAAAATTATAATAATTATAATCTCGGATGGGTATCTAACCGTAATCAAAGGACCATTGATAGGGTTAAATCTGAACCCTATAAATAAGGCTGAGAGCCCAAGAAAGATGAAAAGATGGTTTGGTACTAAGACCCCCCAATACCCGTCCAGTCAACACCCAAAGAAATGAGAGTCAGACACCGGTACGTCCAAAATGATCAGTCTGTATTGCCCGAGTGTGCACACAGGAGACAGTACAAGTTACGGACAAGAATGATAATCACACACTGATATTGTACTAACAAACAATGGTATTTATACACAGTTGGACTTCAATGACATCAGACATAGGTGCATCCTTATGATTGGCTTTAAGACCCTCAGACGTCAGATCATATGATGAGCTGTCAGGCATCAGGGTGTCATCATAATAAGATGTTGTTCATCTTATAGTGTCCTTGTGTACAACTTGGTTACATAAACAAGTTATTCCTTCGATATCATAGGACATGTGGCAGGTTTATCTGTGACAGGGTGACAGCTGACAGAGTAAATTAGTGACAATATCCCGGTCATACAGATCATCTTACACAGATAGGTCATTTGGCATTTAATCACAAAGTGTTGACCAAGACAGGTTTTTACTGATTAGAAACATATGGAGCCAGCACCAGATAGCAAATATGGAGCCAGCTACGTGGCCTTGGTAGAGAAAGTATAGTAGAGTTACAAAAAGGCATGTTTAAAAGACTGAAGTACAGGCCCAAAAAGACATCACTATGTTAATTTGACTGGTTAGATCGATATTTCTAGATCATATCAATCTGGTCCACAAAACATATCCATCAGTTGGTTTTGCCCACTCTTTCGCTAATCATTTGTCAATTTTGGGGCTCTGGCTCATGGACTAATAGTCTGGTGGGATTTTCTGTTTGTTCAGTATAGTGAAGCAGTGTGGGGAGCAACACAGTTTTTTGACCACACTTAAGAGAAATAAGTTGTACTGTATAAATTCAAGTAAAGCACCTTTGTTGATTTTTTACAGTCTCTGAGGACTTATTTTTGTGCGTCAAGCTGATTGCTAAAGACTGTTACACAGAAGGGCAATCTAACAGGGAAGAGAGAAGATTGCCACTTCAGTTAGGCCTACATTGCTATGGAATTGATTACATTGTATCTGTTGTATTCTGTCTTTTACTATTAATAAACAATAAACAAAGTTAACTCCAAAGATGTCATTCTTAATTTCTTCAGACCTAGTTATTTCCCTGTGCATCACATTAAGTAGTGAAAATAGCAGAACGTGTTGCATTGAGCTTGTAGATCTATGATAGCTTTGAGATATGAGATATGAGATATGAGAGCACCACAGTCAGTTGACTCTTTTAAGAGAGGAATAAAGACCTTTTGGGGGTAAGCATCGTTTTTTTCAATTTGTACATGTTTGGAGTGTCTACGGGGCATAGTGCAGAAAGTCCCTGTGTCCGAACCAAACCCGCACCCTAACCGTAACCGCACGCGGATGCCACATAGTCGGAGAAAAGGTCTGTCGGATTAACGCATGCCTCCCGTCCATGGGGGGGGGGGGGTGAACCCTACAACTCTCGTAGATTGAAAACGTCAGAATCATAAAGACGTCTACGAGAGTTGTATTCTACAGCTAGGATCGATCGATCGTGCGCCCGAAAATAGCAGATCTACAAGCCCCCCGATTTTTTTTTACCTACACTGGTTTTACTTCTATAGGCTTTATCATTTTTTCAATTATGTGATGTTTTGTTTTTATGCAATTGCCTATTGTAGTACTTTGAGATTTTCACAAATGTAAAGTGCATTATAAATAAAATCCATTCATATTATTATTATTATTTATGTCCATCCTGCAGTAGTATCAATGCATGATACCACACCAGTCCAGTAATATCTTTCACCAGAAGAGGGTACTGTTTGACCATTGGTTACTCACCAATCCTCGTTAGTATAGTGGTCAGTATACCCGCCTGTCACTTCGCGGCGAGACGTGGATAGTCGTCACTCACTGACAGCCAATAGAATCGCATTAGGTTTTCCAAACGCAAAGGCCCTGTAGTATCAATGTCCAGTCAACAGGAGGCAGCATACCGCGGTAGGGCCACTTTGAGGCCAGCACACATCAAAACAGTATACTTGACCACCAGATGGTGGCAGCACTGCACTGTAATAACAGATCAATAACGCTTTTCTATTAAACTGTTACTATCAGCTCCTGCCCCGCGACCAAGCCCCCAGAGCCGCTGAGAAATCTTGAAGCCGCCACCCCAGTGGCCAAAGCTGGAACTGCAGGCGGGGAGAAATACATGCGCGAGCAAAACATACTGATATATATTTATATATATAGATATAAATATGTAAACATATTATACATAAATACATATGCATTTACATATACATAGGCATCTCCAGTGAATTTCATAAATATCTCGCGTTCAATCCTTAACACACGGGCTGCCGTAGAACGCAAAAATGACACTACTGCGCATGCTCATAAATCTACGGTGTCCAAAAACGACTCAATAATTGTACTTCCGGCAGGCTTCCGGGTGCTTCAAAACGCCACTGAGCACATTCATTGAAATGATAGCTGGGGGCGGGGCAATCCGTCCTCTAGTTATATTATACCTCTATGCCCGCGACACGAGACGGCCGCCTCTGGGCGTGGCGGCGGCAGGGGCATCCCTGTCGATAATGGTAGTGAATGCCAGCCAATGTGATTTCAGTATGCTTTAGCATGCAGGTATTGCAATATATAGAAGTGATTCCAGAGATTTAAATTTAGATGTATGGGGTCGTGGTCTAATAGAAATGGAATAGAGCCTGCACACTGGTAATGCCGAAAAAAGCTCTGCTTTGTATTTATTGAGTTTGTCAACGTTTCGGCCTGTGGAACTTTAAATGTATTTTTATGTATGAACATTTTTTAATTGTTTCGCCCAAAATGCTATAGGTTGAAAGGTGTTCAAAAAAGCATGCATGTGTAAATATGTTTCATCCAGCTGTGAGATATGTCATGTAAAGGGGGGAGGGGTGCATGGAAGGAGAGGTGGGGCAAATCAAGTGTGATTTTGGCCAAACCTACAATGATTTAATTGTTTATTATTAATTATTATTATTATTATTATTATTATCTGTGTTCAAATACCCAACGACAATAATTAACCAGCTTATTTAAATTTAATTTAGAGTCAACAATATGGCACAAATGACTGCAAACAACCGGAGATTAAATGGGTCAAACGTTACAAGTTGGGCATTTTATCCATCCCCAAATAACAAGACAACAACATGCACATGTATTCATCAGTCAACTTTTCATTCATCCAAAACAAGCAACTTACCTTTGTTGTGTGTAAGGAACGAAATCAAATGCAGTAATAATCATGGATCATCTTCTCTGTTCTCTCACACTGACCGACTGACCGTTCCGTCCGTTCACCCATACTGAGGGGGGGGGGGGCTGGTTGGGAGTGTGCGACTCTGAACAGCTGTACCATGGTTCACATGACGCTCGTCTGTCACAAGCGTCATGGCGCTACTTGTTCCTGGTTTTTGAAATGTTTACATTTACAACCCGTACATCTACATAATCGTTCAAAGTTCAAATATAAAGTGCTGACCCTACGGCCATGGATGTAACAAGTTAAAACGCATTGGTCTAAGTATCCGTATCTTCCGTATTTTTCAATAAAAAGCCTTTTAATCCAATCGGTGGCCATTTTTTCATATGCTTTCAAAAACGCAACCCTATCGGCTGGAAGGTGTACTGCACGCTGATACATTATAACTCTATACAAAAATGGCCACCGATCGGATTAAAATGCTTTTTATTGCACAATACAGAAGATACAGGTACTTAGACCCAGACGTTTTAACTTGTTACATTTATGGCCATGGGTTCAGCACTTTATATTTGAAATGTTAACGTTTATGTAGATGTACGGGTTGTAAATGTAGAAATCTTAAAAAACAGGAACAAGTAGCGCCATGACTGTCATGATATGACGGAGCTAACATGATAACAGTACTAATTATAAAGATGGCCCAAATAAAACGCAAAAACGGCATGCTGACTAAACAGACTATGTCACAGCCTATTTAGTAATGCACTGGTGCCCTTCTATGATAAAAAAAAAAAAAAAAAAGAAAGAAAAAAAAACATTCTCGCAGTATTTTAGGGGACGCGTCCATTTCATAGAGTTAAAAATAATAGAGAGGGCACCGGATATCGCCTGCCGTCCACTTGCATTGGTCCATTTACAGTTCAGTCCGGTCTAGACCCCCCGCCTACTGTATCCGGTACGGCACATGCACAATACACAACGCTGTTTCCGTGTCCGCTCAAGACCGGATATGCAAACTGAAAAGCCAATTGGAACCCATTTAAAATGTACGTTCCGTGACCATTTTCTTAATCAAACATGGCCAACACAGCATTCTGACTAAACGTACTATGTCATGCACGTGTTTAGTAGTGTACTTTTGCGTTCTATCGTTAAATACAAACATATTTGCCAGTCTTAACTCTATGGGTCCTGTGACTGTCCGCACAAGAACTAAAAGCAAGATGGCTGCTCCTGCAAAACTGAGCTAGCCTGTGATTGGCTGGCAGAGTGAGGAACAGCGCCACTGACCTGCCATAGAGATAAAACGGTGGCCAAACACGGTATTGCATCCATAGTGAGTTAAGACTACCATAGACTTTGCATTGGAAAAGTTAAGGGCGAGTTAAGCTTAACATTTCCCAGTGCTCGCTTCGCGGGGGACCAGGGTTCAATTCCCCGACGGGGAGGCACACGTTTTTTTTTAAGATTCAGAAAATAAAGTGTATTTATTTGTCATTATTTATCATTTATTATCATTGCAAATGTATTTATAGGAATCATACCAATACGGGTGGAGTCAATGAATTCATATAGCCTATTTTGTGAAGTTATTGTGTTGTTTGTCCTGTTTATCTTATTACTTTATTATACATTATCTCCATGAATTGAGTAGGCCTATGTGACTCGTGAGGATCCCATTTTTTATACATTTTGAACTTGTGAAATGGGACATTCTGCACAATGAGTAGCCTACTTTTACTTTTGGTAGGCCTACTTGTCAATACTTTTTTTTGTAAGAAGGCAGTCAACAAATTAATTTGTCAAATTGTAACATCACATGTTTGTTTACAGTTGTAAAAGAGTGGGTGAAAAAAAAATGTTGTATAATAATAAATAATAATAGAGGGTAAAACAAACATTAAAACAGAACAGTATAAAATACAAACAAGTGAATGAAGAAAATTAAAACAAATAGTGTGCTGCCTGCAAGTAATAGGCCTACATTGTGGCAGCAGGAAATATCCATAATTATGTAAGAAGTGTTTGGGAATTGGAACATTTTTCTTTCTATTGTGTTCTGATCAGTCAGCAATGCATGGTAGAAATGTCATATGACATAGCCTATGCAATGTCATTGATATCAACTTGACTAAATCTGAGTGAGTTTATTACAATAGGCTCTATGCACAGCAGCCATAGTATCACTCCCTTCACAGGTCTTACCAATTGTGACCATTTAGTCTAGCACAGTGGTTTCCACGACCCCCCCATAACTCTGAGAGTGTACAAATGGAACCAACAAATGGAACCAACTGGACCCTTATGGGTCCATTTGGTTCCATTTGTACACTCTCAAAGTTACACACCTGTAAGGGGCCATTTGGAAGCCCATGAGGGTCCCTGGACCCCAACTGTAGACCCACTGGTGTAACAGAGTGTTTCCAGTGAGCCAACATGCACAATATCAGCACCCTGACTCTGTTTGACCAGAATTGAACAGAGCCTTCATTAGTATCATTGGTAACACCTGTGAATGTCTTCATAATATGGCTGCTGTGAATATAGACTATTCTATTGTATTAAGAGTGAAGTGAAGTGAAGAGTTTTTTTTACACCACTAGTGGGCCCACAGAGATTCCTTTCCCCCAGGGCCCAGAATTTGTTGCTACATCCCTGCCATGTGCTTTTTCTCTGCAACCTTCTAAATAAAGTATTCTATCAATCAATCAATGGTTCATATGCAGGCCACTTGGGCATTGGTGGAATAACTAAGTACAGTTTTGAGGTACTTTTACTTTACTTAGTTGAGTATTTACCAGTGGTGGAAAAAGTACTAAAATGTTATACTTAAGTAAAAGTATCAATACTGCAATGTAGAATACATTACAATACCAATACTTTTGTACTTTTACTCAAGTAAATGTTGCATTCCGGACTTTTACTTGTAACAGAGTATGTCTACGTTGCAGTATTGATACTTTTACTTAAGTAAAACATTTGAGTACTTTTTACAGGTTGAGTCACCGCCTAGCCATAGTTCGTCTGTCACAAGCGTCATGGAACCACTTGTTCCTGGAGTAAGAATGTTTTACATTTACAACCAGTACATCTACATTAACGTTCAAATTTCAAATATAACGTGCTGTCCCCACGGCCACGGCTGTTACAAGTTAAAGCGCCCAGGTTTAAGTACCCGTATCTTCCGCATTGAACAATACAAAGCATTTTAATCCGATTGGCGGCCATTTTTTTTTTTTGTATACTGTATCAGAGTGCAATACACCTTTTAACCGATAGGAGCGCGCGGTTGAAAGCGGAGAAAATGAACACCAATCGGATTAAAAATGCTTTTTATTGAACAATACGGAAGATACAGGTACTTACACCAAGGCGCTTTAACTTGGCACATCCTTGGCCGTGGAGTCAGTGCTTCATATTTGACATTTGAACATTCAAGTTAGATGTACTGCTTGTAAATGTAAAACATTCTCAAAACCAGGAACAAGTGGTTCCCGGTTTGAGGGCTAAGTCACTGCCGTGATTTTTTGACCCTCGGCGGCTGCCGTCACCCCCCCCCCCCCCAGCCAGAGATACTTCACTTCCCACAACAACACAACCCATGCAGTCAACTAACGTCAGATCTTCAAACCCTCACGTTATTTTTTGTCTACATCATCTACCAACCCCGTGTCACTCACAGCTTTAAGTCTCATGGATACGTTCATTATGATGACATTGATGTCGTTTTAAAGCCCAAAGGAGGACTTTCTGATCTTCAAACCTCGGTAAGTTTTGGAGAGAGGACAAATAGCAGATCTACAAGCTCACGATGCATGGCGTCCGCAGCGCGTCGTGAGCTTGTAGATCTGCTATTTTCGGGCGCACGATCGATCGATCCAGGAATAGCTGGAGACGGATTAACTTACTGTAAATTGCTTAATTAAGTGCTGCCGAAGCCGAGAAAAGAGCCGATCTACAATTGACAGCGCCTCACACCGAGACTCGTTGACAGCTTGCAGATCTGTTCTTTGTAGAACTCTGAATACGAGTAAAAGTACTGCTTTCGTAATTTAACTCGAGTAAAAGTAGCTGATAAAGTATTGTCAGCAAAATATTATACTTGGTGGAAGAAGTTTTGAGATTTATTTTTTATTTAGTAAGTGTAGCAATTTTACAATATAGTGCTCTGTAAAAAGTAACAGTCCTGCATTCATAATTTTATTTGAGTAAAAGTAGTATTAGCATATCAATATAATGTAAAACAATAATCATACTCATTATGAATGACTCATTTATTTATTGTTTTCTATCTATGCAACATTTTCAAAAGTAGTCAATCAGAAAGCTCTGAGATGTAGCAGAGTAGAAGTATTTAAAGTATCATGAAGTGTAAACATACCCAAGGAAAGTATAAGTAACATAAGACATAACTTAAGTACAGTACTTGAGACACATGTATGTAATTACTTTCTGTAATTACATACAGTACATTTAATTATGTCTGTCTGTCTGTCTGTCTGCTATATGTTAAGAAACTATTGTTTAGGTTTAAAGGGCTCATTATGCAGAATGGTCAATTTTATAATCATCAATTAGTAATGCATTAATGTGTTCATCACTTTAATGTAATTAGTAATGTATTAATGTGTTCATCACTTTAATGTAATTAGAAATGTATTCATGTGTTCATTGCTTTAATATTGTCATTAGTAATGCATTATGTGTTCATCACTTAAATATTGTAATTAGTAATGCATTAATGCGTTCATCACTTAAATATTGTCATTAGTAATGCATTAATGTGTTCATGACTTTAATATGGTCATTAGTAACGCATTCATCACTTTAATATTGTCATTAGTAATGTATTAATGTGTTCATGACTTTAATATTGTCATTAGTAATGTATTAATGCGTTCATCACTTTAATATTAAAAAAGTTGAAGACCCTAGACACCTCCTTTTAAATCCAGATTCCAGACTCAAGAGTCTTTTATTCACAATCATTTAAATCCCCCTGATATTCGTTGAATTGTTTTGTTTTTAATAATGCTTTAGTTTTATTACCGACTGTCTATTTGTGCCTTTGAGTTGAACTGCATGTCTCGTTTATATATTGTTCTGTTGGCCAAGGAGAGTTGTTTTTCAACGTGCTTCATGAATACATTTTATTTTTATTCTATAATCTCCAGAGTTGCTGTGGCTCTTCCGACACGTGAGGCGTGTGAATGGATGACTCCACAGTGTGCGTGCAACAATGGTTTCATTATGAACTGGAATGAAGAAGCTGCACTAATGGAGAACAGAAAGTACGCACACACACACACACGCACGCGTGCAGTACACTGACTTTGTGACTTTTTTCATGTCTAGGACCTCCAAATTAATGTATTTGACCACAGACCCCCATCGGAAAGTCTTTTGTGCCAGGTAACCCCCCATACAAGATTTTGTGTTGTTAAAATGTAAAGAAAAAAAATCAACACTTTTAGATATATAAGGAAAAAAGAAGATCTACAAGCTCACAACGCGTCGCATATTGCGTGTTTGTAGATCTGCTATTTTCAAAAAGCTGATGCATGAACACATTTTGGTGGGACCCCCCCCCCCCCCCCCCCCCCCGGAACCCCACACGGACCCCTGGGGGTCCCGGACCCCACTTTGAGAACGACTGCACTAGACGCTAGACAAGAGAACTTATTATTGTATACATTTATAATTATCTCTTACTGAGCAATTGTGAATAACAATTGTGTGTGTGTGTGTGTGTGTGTGTGTGTGTGTGTGTGTGTGTGTGTGTGCGTGTGCGTGTGCGTGTGTGTGTGTGCATGTGCGTGTACGTGTACACAGCTCTGTGGATGAGGAGCGGGGCCCCCCTTCTACAGAGAGAGGTGTGCTGTACCTGTGGCAGTCAGGTTCTTCCAGTGATGGGCCCCTCATTGATAGAGTGCTGCTGTCCAGACCTGTCATCCAAGCTGCCCTGGGGGCCTACCACGGACTCATACTGACACAAGGTGTGTGTGTGTGTGTGTGTGTGTGTGTGTGTGTGTGTGTGTGTGTGTGTGTGTGTGTGTGTGTGTGTGTGTGTGTGTGTGTGTGTGTGTGTGTGTGTGTGCGTGCGTGCGTGCGTGCGTGCGTGCGTCCGTTTGTGTGCGAGAGAAGAGTCTAGGACGTGTGGAGCGTTGTCCAGGGTGTTTTAGGGAAAGACAACTTAAAGGAGTAGTTCACCTGAAAAAATGACTTATTTTCTATCAATTACACACCCCATGCAGCGTTGCCAGATTCTGTGAGAGAAAGAAGCAACCAGGTCTAGGAAAACCAGCCCAAAAGAAGTGACGATGGGGCCACATGAGCACTTTAACATATACATCAGCTATTTGAAAATAGCAGATCTACAAGCTCACAACGCGTCGCGATGTGAGCTTGTAGATCGGCTATTTTCGAATAAAATCTTGCGGGGAAATTATAATAAGCAGGTCTGGCATCCCTGACCCCATGAAGCGTTGGATTCATGGAGTCTCCCTTGAGTCTCCTACCGGATACATTTTATTTTAGCCGGTCATCAATTTATTGGCTTAGGAATGCGTCAAAAACTAAAACATCTCCATGAATTCAAGGCTTCATGGGCTGTGTAATTCATATGAAGTATTTTTTTTGCGAACGCGGAAGGAGCCTCCGCCCCGCTTCCAGCGTTCGCGCGTCTTACTTGTGAGTGAACTACTCCTTTAACCCATTCAAACCGGGAAAGCATCTGTGTCATTTTAGATTTTTGTGTTGGCTATAGACCACCGAAGTCCTGACGTCACTCGCTCATCCCCAGGTTCGTAAAGTAATTTCGCTATGGAGAATAACATTGGGTCATCATAGAATCGTCTCATAAGAATTGTGGTCCAAAAATAAACAAACTGTCTCGGCGCCATTGTCAGGGAGGAGGTTCTGTATAGTTTATGATAGTCAGTCACTTATATTTGAAACAGTCTGTTTCTGGAGAAAATGTAACTAATTCGGCGAAAGTAACATTATCGTTTTCTCACCGTCAGTTGATGCTTCATATATCCATAAGAGTCAAACCGCCGGGGTCATTTGTTTATTTTTGGAACACAGTTCTTATTTGACGCGATATTAAATACATCTATGGGATTCAGAATGGGGGTGGGAAACTGCCAACCAGGTAGACAAACAAAGGATGCGTGAATTACGTCAGACTTCGGTGGTCTATAAAAAAAAAAATCACACCCTGTGTGAAGGTAGCGGCGCCTTTGATACATTATGTCATCGATATGTGTTTATAATGTGTTTATAGCCATGTGTCACGTGAAGCTTGACCAATCACTTTGTTGACGGGTCTGACCAATCAGAACGTTGACGGGTCTGACCAATCAGAACGTTGACGGGTCTGACCAATCAGAACGTTGACGGTGAACACGGACAAAGTCAGGTATAGAGCAGGATCCGCTCTATACCTAAAGGTATAGAGCGGCTAGTGCCGCTAAAAATAGCAGATATACAAACTCACAGCGCGTCACTTTGTGCTGCGGTGTGAGGTTGTACATCTGCTATTTTTGAACAATCCTGATAGTGTGAGAACTACTGATTTACAAGGCCTTTGTAGAATCCGCCTCAGGTCTTAATGGGTTAAAGCTGCACTATGTAACTTTTCCTGTTCTACCCCGGATTTGAACCTACATGTAGGTCTCGTGCGCAAGTGCTGACATTTTTTAGCCTGGTTCCAGACCATAGACCCCGCTCACTCTCTGAGTGGACTGCTCCTCTTGGTCTGGTTTGGGAGTGGTCTAACGACAAGCCAATCAGCAAATATCTGCTAAAACAAGCTGTGCGAGGACGTCAGATGTAGGTGGATCCGTGGATCTCTTGTGATTGGTTTAGGGAAATTTGAATCCCCTCCCCCTGGTAATTGCGGACACTGCAGCCAATGTCAGACTGAAGTTCCACGCAGCTTCAGGCTGATAGTCAGGCTAGACATTTTTACCACTGAGCTAATAGAGCCAGCGTGCTTGCTCAGGAGATACATTTAATTTTGACTTAATGTCAAACCAGAAACAAGATTGTGTCCAAGGTTGTGTCCAACCTAGACACAGCATCTAAATGTCTCAATAGAAGAGCAGGGAGACCAAACACAACCACCTCAATGGTATGAGTTACATACTCTACCACACAGATTGGACACAATGACATTTTATTCACGCAAACACATACACACACATACATAATAGAGCAAGTAAGTACTTAAGGTAGACATTTTTTGGTCAAAACGTTTTTTGTTAAAAATGTTAAAGCCCCATTCTGAAGTAATCATTACTATAGAGCAGGGGTGATGCAACTTTGATGACTTCTATGTCACACAAAAGTAGCAAAAATAGCAGATCTACAAGCTCAAAACACGTCGCAGTGTGACACGTTTTGGGCTTGTAGATCTGCTATTTTTGCTATTTTTTTACTCGTTGTGTGCCAAAACCGGAGATTCCTGGTTTTGCAAAGACACCCGTCGAGTGCCATAATCGGGAATCTCCGCAAGGCTATTTTTTCATTTTTTTCCCCTCAAGGTAGTTGCTAGTGCAACTTTGGAATCACCCACGGTGCCTCTTAAATGGAAGAGACAGATGGATCACCGTGCCAAAAAACCTCCTTTCCGTCCGCTCCCATTCTATCTCCTTGTTAAAAATCTCCGGATCTCCTTAAGACCTAAAAATGCATTTTCTGTTCATTTACAGTGGAGTAAAAGGAGCCATTTTCGATGCGCGATCACTCCGCAATGGCGACTCGCGTGAGAGATGTTATTGTTCCAGGCGTTAGCCTGGACCATCCACCGTCGTACACGCATCGGCATCTATTGTTTACATCCGGGTGCTCGTCGTCGATTCTACAGCTCTAAACAGCGCAGCGTAAACGCTAGGAATGCCAGCACTAGATGTACCCTGTTTTAATAAACCTCTGGCACCGAATGAGTTAATTGGAATCCAGTTTTTTTTTTTCTGCTATTTTTCAATTGGAATCCTGAAAAATAAAATTTTTATCTAATTTCAAATGCATTTAGTTATACTTATGTTAACGTTATGAACTTAAATACAAATACATTGGACAAGAGACAATAGAATTTTTATACTAGTCATTAAGCTACTAATATATACTGAAGTAATTAAAGCGGGTCATGTTTGCATGTTGGAATTGTAACATCTGAAATCAATAATATATCAGTGTTCCGATATTAACCTGTGGAAATGCATTTTCTGTTCATTAAAGAGCTGAAGGGTCATGTAGACTCCTTACTGAACACTCTATAGCAATGATTATTATCACAATATATAGTTATTTAACACACTTATTTTAACAAAGGAATATCACTTTTAAAGTAAATGTACTAGTTATTTTCCTAGCCTGGCTCCAGCCCCTGAATCGCTACCACTGTGCATACATTCTACTCCAGTGGTTATCAAAGTGGGGTCCCCAGCAAAAGTACTTAATATACTGTAGCATCACAATCATTTTAACCACTTTATCCATTTATATGTTGGCTATTCAAAAATAGCAGATCTACAAGCTCACAGCGCGTCACTTCGTGCTGCACAGCAAATCTGTACATCTGCTATTATTGAATTTGAACATTTGAATAATTTTTTATTTTGGGGGTCCCTGGCAGAAAACATTTTTTCAGATGGGGGGTCCACGGCCTTCTACATATCAATTTGGGGGGTGTCCATGACACGAAAAAGGTTGAGAACCACTGTTCTACTCCACAGGTGGTGTGGTGTATACGTTTGGAGAGCTGACATGGCGGAGGGGTCTGGTGGTCTCGTCCTCCTCTCCCCTGATGGAGAGCTCTCTGTGCGGGCAGACGGTGGTGCGCGTGGCAGCGGGGGGCTTCCACTGTGCAGCGCTGACCGAGCAGGGAGCGGTGTACATGTGGGGGGAGAACGCGGCCGGACAGTGTGGTCTGACGGGGAGAGGAGACAGCGTCCCACCGCAGGAACACACCGGTTAGTTTCACTTCCACTCTTCACGCATTGTTCCCTTTCTTCCATGGCTGAAATAACTAAGCAATAAGCCACTTCTGCAGTGGTGGAAAAAGTGCTCTCATGTTTTACTTAAGTAAAAGTATCAATACTGCAATGTAGAAGTGCTCTGTTACAAATGAAAGTCCGGAATTAAAAATTTACTTGAGTAAAAGCACAAAAGTATTGGTATCAAAATGTACGTAAAGTACCAAAAGTAAAAGTACGAAAATGTTTGAAAATAGCAGATCTGCAAGCTCACAACGCGTCGCATCGCGACGTGTTGTGACTTGTGAGCTTGTAGATCGGCTATTTTCAAATAGCCTAGGTATAAAATAGAGCTAAAGTGGTTATATAATGTAATGTATTTAGAACTGTAAAGTAACTATTAACTCAAGTTTTCAAATAATTGTAGTGGAGTAAAAGTACAATATTTGTCTCTGAGATGTAATGGAGTACAAGTAAAAGTATTGCAAATTGGAAATACTTCACTAAAGTAAAAATACCTCAACATTGTACTTAAGTACAGTACTTGAGTAAATGTACTTAGTTACTTTACACCACTGCCTGGCATATTGCGGCTACAAATTTGGCAACATGAAAATCATAGAAACGTCCCAAATAAATTGTTTTATAACTATTTTGTATTCGCTAAGAACAATTTCTACAAGAAAGTAGTTCCCGCTTCCCGCGACTGACGGCCAAAAGCATGAAGAGCAACTTCCTGGTTTATGACGGAAGGGAGCGCTCCAGGGTCCCCACGGTCATGAAATTCCTGGAAATATTTTGAAATTAAAAAAAAAAAAATCCAGTACTGGAAAAGGTTTGAAATTGATCAAACATCATCAAAGGTCCTGGAATTTATCAAGGGTCCTGGAAAAATATTTGGCTATGCATTGTTTTTGGCTATTGATTTTGTTAAAACAAAACATTTTCATAAACATGAATAATATTACACGAAATATGTAACATAAGTAGTTTTTCACGGGCTGTGTGACGGCAGCCTAATGTATGTCTCAAACTTTATTTTTGCTACACTGCCTATCTTTGGGCATTCTACATAGGAGTAAGAGACACATTATTGCGCCGAATGATTGTTATATAGGCCTGGAAATTGGGCTAAATATTCTGGAAAAGTTTTGGAAATTCATTGCTAAAAATGTGTGGGGACCCTGGCGCTCGTTTTCGTTACAAGTCTCTCCCGAAGCCCCTCAGTCACTTGCCGTCATTACGGATACAATTATCGCGCGCGGGCGGTGCTTAGAAGCCCCGCACGGCCGGAGCTTGTAAGGAAAACAAGCGCTCCCCTTCCCTCGTTCTCCTACGGATGCGCTGGATCACGGCGTAGAAACAAATAACGCACATGTGACTGATACAAGCTGATCTTTTAAATGTGTTCTTCACATATACAAATCACTTTTCTGTTTAGCCTTTTAGGGTTAATTAGGCTTCACTTCAAAAGTTGCACAGGGCACATATGACACATAACTTCAATATGAAAAGAAATTACTGACATCATTTTTTTTTTGGTCATAATTTCTAGGTCGGCTATTTTCGGCAACTGTTCCCCCCAGAATATCGATGCTAGGATTCAAGTGGTTAATGTAAAAAACTCTGAGTTAACTCAATAGGTGCCAGAGGTTTATTAAAACAGGGTACATCTAGTGCCAGCGATCTCACTGTTTACACTGCGCTGTTTAGAGCTGTAGAATCGACGACGAGCACCCAGATGTAAACAATGAATGCGTGTACGACGATGGATGGTCCTGGCTAACGCCTGGAACAATAACATCTCTCACGCGAGTCGCCATTGCGGAGTGATCGCGCATCGAAAATGGCTCGTTTTCACCACTGTAAAAAGTTAAGGAGATCTGGAGGTTTTTATCAAGGAGATAGAATAGGATCGGACAGAAGGGAGTTTTTTTGGCACGGTGATCCATCTGTCCCTTCCATTTAAGAGGCACCGTGGGTGATTCCAAAGCTGCGCTAGCCCACCCCTTCTGAAAAAAAAGGGTTGAAGACCCGTGCTCTACAAACACTACGGTTAACCTCCTCTCCTCTCCTCTCCTCTCTCTGACAGTCAGAGGTCCTCTCTTTGTCGCTGAGGCCTCACTGATCAGCATCGTGGACAGTGACATGGTCCCACCACTAGGGGTGAGGGTCGTGGACGTGTCGTGTGGAAGGGAACACACGTTGGCCGTGTCTGCCCAGCAGGAGGTGTGGTCCTGGGGCTCCGGGTGCCAGCTGGGCCTGGTCACCAAAACCTTCCCCGTCTGGAAGCCACGCAAGGTCTGTGGAACAACCTCCCCCGTTGCAGTCCATTGTGTTCATTCCATCCACTAAAACTGTGACGGAAAATGTTCAGTCGACCACCTTTTTTCACTGACGAAGACTAAATAAAAACTAAGCTATGATGACTAAAACTATGACTAAATATATAGACTAGGGCGCTCGGGTGGCACAGTGGTAAAGTATATATTTATATATATATATATATATATATATATATATATATATTAGGGCCGGGACTTTATCGCGTTAATTTCGATCAATTAATTACAAAAAAATTATCGCGTTAAAAAAATTAACGCATTTTAATCGCGCCTATTTTTTCACCGCGGAACGTTTCTCACTGGACGAGTTTCACACGGACCTATTATCCAGCGCACCAGGTTGGTGCGCTGGTATTATCGGTCCGCCTGAGAAGCTGTCTGAGAAGTGAGAACGACGTGGTTCTCACAACAACAGAGCAGCCACTGAATGAAGACGTGCCGCATAGCCTGCTTGATAATGTTGGCTGGGCAAATCAGAATCTGTAATGGATGCCGCCCCCCACGCGCGCGTTTGTCCCGTTTGGGGGGGGGGGGGGGGGGGGGGGGGCTTGCACGATGCGGTGCGGGTCACATGCGCGCGATTTTTTTAAATAATTAATTAAACGACTATAAAACAACTAACAACAACACACTCTACCAGCCTCCAATGGTGGAAAATAGCAGATCTACAAGCTCACAATGCCTTGTGCTTGTAGATCTGCTATTTTCACATGGTTACTGTATGTTTTATAATATTAATCGAAATCTACAAAGTAACTTGTAACTAAAGTTTTAAAATAAGTAAAATATTTGCCTCTGAGATATAGTGGAGTTACTGGAGTAGAAGTAAAAGTATTAAAAAATTGGAAATAGGCGTATTCGAGAGTCAAGTGCAAATACCTCAAAATTGTACTTAAGTACAGTTCTTGAGTACATGTACTTAAAGACGTTTACCAAAATCCATTTGAAAACATTTTTTTTCATTGATCTCAGGTCAAATATTGATGTGCGATTAAAATGCGATTAATTTAGATTAATTAATTACAAAGCCTCTAATTAATTAGATTAATTTTTTTAATCGAGTCCCAGCCCTAATATATATATATATATATATATATATAGACTAAAATGTTAAGGAGGGACTAGTTGAGAAGAGATCTAGTAGAACTACGACAAGTCATTTTATGCTTGGCTACGCGTCGGTGCCATGCTCTGAAAATAGCCGATCTACAAGCTCACAACGTGTCGCGCTGCGACACGTTGTGAGCTTGTAGATCGGCTATTTTCGGCAGGCAGCTAAATATAAATCGATCTACATCGACACATTGTGAACTTGTAGATTGGCTATTTGAATTATTTGAAAATGTTTTTAAAAATAGTAAAAAATGGCAAAGAAGTTTAGGGATAATGAGTAAGGCACCGGCGAAAATAGGGCCCAATGACTAAAACTAAATACTAATGTGACTCACCTCTTCAGACTCCACCTCATTAGGGTGGACTCTGAGAGCTCTGATAGTGTACAAATGGACCAAATGGACCCTTACAGGTCTGTAACTCTGAGAGTGTACAAATGGAACCAAATGAACCCTTACAGGTCTGTAACTCTTGAGAGTGTACAAATGGAACCAAATGGACCCTTACAGGTCTGTAACTCTGAGAGTGTCCAATTGGAACCAAATGGACCCTTACATATCTGTAACTCTGAGAGTGTACAAATGGAACCAAATGGACCCTTACAGGTCTGTAACTCTGAGAGTGTACACATGGAACCAAATGGACCCTTACATGTCTGTAACTCTGAGGGTGTACAAATGGAACCAAATGGACCCTTACAGGTCTGCAACTCTGAGAGTGTACAATTGGAACCAAATGGACCCTTACAGGGTCCATTTGGTTCCATTTGTACACTCTCAGAGTTACGGTGGTCCTTGAACTTAAACAGATTGAGAACCAGCGGTATTGTAACTGTACAGCAGACGTGAAGTCCACACACCTGCTCTGACAGTGTGATAAAAACCGGTTCAGTTGTCAACCAGTATACTTTTGTGTTCATGTTTCAGGTGGAACACTTGGCAGGCAGACATGTCATTCAGGTATTTATTTGATTATATATTTAATTATGCATTTATTTATGTATATCATTATTTATTTATCAGTTGTTGCCGGCCATTTGTAAACTCAAAGCGATTGCCAATCCCACTTGTGAGCGTTGTGAGCTTGTAGATCTGCTATGTTCAAACAAATCTTGTGTGTTTGTGCTAATATGAAATGTAATGTTTATTACGTCTTTGTAAATACTTCATATCCAATGTGTATATATATGCACACAGGTGGCTTGTGGGGATTTCCACAGCCTGGCCCTGGTTCGCAGCCTACCTCCCCAGAACCACAACACCCACAATGCCTCTGAGCAGCGGAGCGCCCCATTGGCCACCTCTGAGCAACGGAGCACCCCATTGGCCGCCCGGAGGAAAGAGCTCGTTGCGGTTGACGACGGCCACTACTGTCCGTTGGGGGTGGAGCTAGTGGAGACGACGCCCCTGAAGGTGTGTAGCTGGACAACAACTAGTTAACAAAGTACACATTTTCAGAAATGGAGAGACCACAAATAAAAGGGATGTCACAGCATCCCAAAAAAGACCACACATTTCCCGATATTGGCCCTTTGAGCTCTTGAACCCTAGAGACATTTTCAGGTGCGTTGCCAATTTCATCCAATCAGGAGAGAGAACCGTTTATAGCATACATGGGCAACTGGCGGACCCTTCACTTAATGCGGCCCGCAGGTTATTATCGGAATACTGATATATTATGGATTTCAGCTGTTACAATTCCAAACATGCAAACATGACCCACTTTAATTACTTCAGTCTATACTAGTAGCTTAATGACTAGTATTAAAATGATTGTCTTTTTTATGTCCAATGTATTGTATTTAAGTTCATAAAGTGAACGTAAGTATAACTAAATGCATTTAAAAATTAAATACAAATGTGATTTTTCAGGATTCCAATTCAAAAATAGCAAAAAATAGCAGATCTACAAGCTCAAAACACGTCGCACTGCGACGCGTTTTGAGCTTATAGATCGGCTATTTCTTTTACTTTTGTGTGACATAGAATGGACAGTATTATGCAATGTGGCCTTCTGGAGTGAGTGTGGAAATATAGTGGCCCTCTCCATCATCAAAGTTGCCCACCCCTGGTTTATAGGGTTATACTGGAGATAAATATTCTGTGACTACTTGAAAAGGTAAGAAAATGTAAAAATCGCTGGCAGTGGATGAGTTTTTTAATGTATACACTCTGGCAGTTAAAGAGTTAAAGGGATATTTCACTTTCAAATAAAATAAACATACAAAAAAACATTGAAAAATCACAGCCCCCTCACACATTAGAATGTCCTTCTAATGCGTGAGGGGGCCGTGATTTTTCCATAACTTTTAAAACATTTTTACATATATTTTGAATGTTTTTTTTAATTTGAAAGTGAAATATCCCTTTACTTAAATGATATAATGGAAGTCAATGGCCGAGCTGGGCTGAAACCATGCCCAAATATGGAGTCATATGTCATAGATATGTCATAGATGAGTGATGTCACAGGCTTGAAATGGAGCTTACAGATCTGACAGCAAAACTCAGTGATCTTAACCCATTAAGACCTGGAACGCATCTGTGTCACTTTAGATTTCTTTGGCTATTTTTGAAAAATCTTGAAAACATTTTTGTTTTTGTTTTTTTTCAAAAAACTGTTAGGATTTAGATTTTTTAAAGAATCGCCTCAGGTCTTAACTCATTCAGTGCCAATGAAAAAAAAAAAAATTGCGAACTGTGCCAGCCAAAAATACATATTAAAAAAAAAAGCCGAGATACAGCCTTTTTCAGTAATAAGTTAAACAAGAAGTGAATGGAGCAGAAAATCTTCAAATGATGATATCTTGGGTTCTGCACGTTTTTTTTCCAAAATGCCAATGACGCCAACACATCATTGGCATCCAGCGCCATTGCGGTAAAACATGTGAAACACGCCAATGGCACTCAGGGAGTTAATGAGAATTGCAAGGGAAAGGCCGAGGCAAATAGTCCCATGATTACTGCTGTCTAGGCATGCTAAGTGAAGGTCAGTTGGTGGAGCTCTCAGTTGTGACATCCAAGGCTGACACACTTCCCAAATTTTAAAACAAAGAAAGAAAAAGGTGTCACAAAACATCACAGACAAAACATTTTTGTGCCCAAATGAACAAACTGACATTTGACTGTAGATTTGTGGAGGTACATGACATGAGTCAAGCAGTTAGTTTTGTATCAAAGCCTTTCCTCAGTACTATTGACATAGAACAGCTGTTCAAATACAGTGGGTTGACACAGTAATATGTTAGAGATTGTTGAAATTCAATGTGACATTGAATTGAAGGTGTTGTGCATTTAAGCTACACGCGTGGATGTAGCTTATGTGTGAATTGGCCTTTTCAAAAATTAAAACAATAAAATCCAAGTATAAAACCTGTCCTCCTGATTCACATCTTAATGACTGCCTCAGACTGCCAGTCACTAACTATCATCCAGATTTCAAAAGGCTTGTAGATCATGTGCAGTGACAGCAGTCTCATTAAAGGTGGCCTGACAGTATTGTATCTGTCATTGTAGCTGTCACAAGTATCATTTTGACAGATATGCACAAATATGTGGTTATGTGTTTGCTTTTTGTCAATAAAAACAGAAGATCGATACATTCATTGGACAGAATATCGGTAATTGTGAATATCGGCATTGAACTGTGAAACTCAATATTCTGCACCGAAGAGAAGATATGTGCAATAGCATTTTATTACACACGCATGCACGCACGCACGCACGCACGCACGCACGCACGCACGCACGCACGCACGCACGCACACACACACACCACATTTTTTTTTACCTTTATTTCCATTTTGCCTAATATTTTGGAATATTTATACATTATGTTCTAAATATTGTGGCTTTGATTACACAGCTAACCATGTTTATTCTTATTTGTGTGGATGTATGCACATTGAGCAAGTCAGCAATGTAAATATGATATTTTACTCCTGGTATTGTTATTTTAACATATTGTAGTGGTAGATCTCTGCTTACACATTGGGATAAAAAGTGCATATGGGCTTGAAAAGGTTGGTTACCGCTGACTTACACTATAGTGACTCAGATGATGTACAGTAGGTAGTAGAAGGGAAATTCTGCAGCACTGCAATGTATTGACTTGATTATATTACATCACTTGGTTCATTTTCATTTAAATAGGGTTTAGTGTTTACATTATGGGTGCAACAGTCAATCAAACTAATTAATGTAATCAACAGAAATTTGATTTCAATAAAATCATAGATTTTCAAAAATAACAGATCCACAAGCTCACCGCCACACAAAGTGTGTTGATCAGCTGTTTTCTCGAAAATGTTCACGGATTCTTCATCCTATTATGACATGCATGCTATGGTAACCCATTCAATCCGGGAACGTATCTGTGTCATTTTACATTTCTTTGGGCTATTCAAAAATAGCAGATGTACAAGCTCATAGCGCGGCACGAGTGCCGTGCTATGAGCTTCGAGATCTGCTGTTTTTGAAAAATCGTGTTTTCTTTTGCAAATCTTTGAATATATATTATATATTTTAAAGCAACATTTTTTTATTCAAATCTTAGCTACTGGGGGTTCTACAAAATGTCTTCTAAATCACTTACAGTTTATTTTTTAAACTTATGTTGCTATAATCCAATCCACTTTATTTATAGCACATTTTACAACTTTTTCAGGGTTACCAAAGTGCTGTACAGAAAATCAAAAACCAAAAACACTGCTGGGAAAGCCAAAAACACAGAAACAACAGCAAAACATACAGCAAAAAGAAGCAAAATAAACAACAGAAGGAGACACATCACTGAAAAATACAAGACGCAGCCGCGTCAGCAGACAGTGAAACAAAACATAGACCACAGAAACTCTCAAACAGGATCAAAAGCCAAGGTATAAAGGTGGGACTTAAAGGGGAATACCACTCATTTTCAACAACACCCTGCGTATGTCACTGATCACATAGTCTGGGAGGCATTGCCTCGGAGTTTGGACAGCGGGGGCGCGGCCACTGCGTTGTGATTCAAATCAACAGCCAATGAAGAAAAGGGGGCGGGATCCACATGCAGTGGGTGTTGCATCTAAATAGGATCGACGGGAAGCAATTTCCCCTTGAGAAATTTCGGCCGCCATTGTTGTGTACTGCTGTTTGCCTCTCGTCGGACTTTTTAGACGAGTTGCACAGCTCCAGACCGGTAAGAGGCGTGTCCGCTCAGATTCAGAGCGTAAATTACATCCCGCATCAATTATCCAGTTCAAGGCAACATAGAAGGGGGGGGGGACGTTTTTCTTATTTCCACACAACAGCTCTAAGGTGTATTAAAGACATAGTTCAATGTTGAAAATGATGGTATAATATCAGTGGTTCTCAAACTCTTTTCATGTAAAGGACCACCCAAAATGTCCAAAATGTATTTGGCCGCCAAAATATTTTGTTCCAGGGACCCCCAGAAGCAAATATTGGAGTTAACAATGTTTGCTTAAAAGAAATAAATTTATATATATATAAATGTATATTCAAAGATTTGCACAAATGTTCACGATTTTTCGTGAAAATAGCAGATATACAAGCTCGTAGTGCGGCACTCGGTGCTGCGCTACGAGCTTGTATATCCGCTATTTTTGAATAGCCCAAGAAATCTTATAAAATGACACAGATGTTCCCTGTCTTATTGAGTTCATTTGTTTTCTTCCTGACTCCTCCATGGTCGGTGCTCCCCAGGGCTCCTCTCAGAAGAGTAGCCCCAGAACCAAGCTCTGGACCCGGGGAAGATCTGCCACCTCCAGCCCTGTGTCCTCCAGAACCCAAACCCCAAACCATGGAGCCAACACCACAACGTATTGTATTTATATTATTGTTACAGTACAATATTCCGTTGCTGTAGAAACCTCTTTATCTCCATATATTTTTTGTTTTGTTTTTCGCAAATAAATGCCCTACTTTTTCATATACTACATCATAGATAGGGGAACTGGCGGCCCGGGGGCCACATGTGGCCCCCACCTTCACTTAATGCGGCCCTCAGGTTAATATGGGAATACTGATACATTAATGATTTCAGCTGTTACAATTGCAAACATAACCCTCTTTAATTTAATTAGTAGCTTAATGACTAGTATTACAATTCTATTGTCTTTTTTATGTCCAATGTATTTGTATTTAATATACATTCACGTTCATATGGTTAACATAAGTATAACTAAATGCATTTGAAATGAAATAAAAATGTTACTTTTCAGGATTCCAATTAAAAAATAGCTCAAAACGCGCCGCACTGCGACGTGTTTTGAGCTTGTAGATCGGCTATTTTTTCTACTTTTGTATGACATAGAATGGCCCGACAGTATATGCAATGTGGCCCTCTGGAGTGAGTGTGGAAATATAGTGGCCCTCTCCATCATCAAAGTTGCCCACCCCTGTACTACATTGTCACACGAAAGTAGCCAAAATAGCCAATCTACGAGCTCAAAACCTGTAGCATCGTGACAGGCAGGTTTTGAGCTCATAGATTGGCTATTTTTTAATTTGAATCCTTAAACGTAACAGTTTTGAACATATGAGGTTTCCACTCGACAGCAACTATTAACTTGACATGCACATAATTATTGTTATTTTGATCAGAATTTAACATAATACAAGTGATATTACTGTACATTACAGTCTCTATTGTAGGGATGGGTATCGTTAGGATTTTTACGAGTCCGGTTCCGGTTCCGGTTCCTATCGGTTCCATATTTTGGTTCCAAAATGGTAAAAAAATAAGAGGTCAAATGTTTATTTAATAGAGATGCACCGAATGGAAAATTCTTGGCCGAAACAAATACCGAATACAGGAAACACTTGGCTGAAAACCGAATAGCCGGAAATTATTAATTAAAAAAATATATATATACATTTTTTAAAAAGTTTTTTGTACCATTGCTGCCATGGCTGTGCCTCTGTTGTAGAGCTACATGATTATGGCAAAACTTATCATAACTATAATGGGTCCATATTGAGATCAGTTATTTAAAACATTTATTAATTGTGTAGAATTATTGATTTACTATTGTATAGTAATAAAATACAATATGCCTCAAAACATTACCCTGCCATATTCAAGAAATTAAAACAAATATTGAATAGCCTAGCAAAAGGCATTATAATGTCTGCATTTGCATTATTGCACACACAGCCAAAATGCATTAATAATATTAGGTCTGCCATTCCTTCCTTTTGAAGAAGTCACTTTCAGTTTCATTTTTGAAAGACACACACACACACACACACACACACACACACACACACACACACACACACACACACACACACACAGAAGCGTTCACAGCTGGTGTGAATTATTTAGCCCTGCGCGAGTTCTTAACTAGCGCTGGTTTTCCAACTAACGTTACACCCTCTGACATGTGGATTCTAGTTTTCAAGTTGACAACAGCAAATCTTGGTTACAAAGTTTGCAGGGCAGGTTATTCCTTTCCTTACTACTTCAGTTCAGATGGTGGTGGTGAGTGAGTGAGGGTAGGGGCGGCGATGCGGGGAGGAATGAGGCTGGGCTGAGTGCGCCCGTAGAGAAGCAGCAGCTCTACTCTTCCATACGGAGAGACGCTACTGATCTATACTTCTCCATACATAGGTGTTTTACCGGATTTGTGATTTTTGCTCAGATTGTGCTGTTTGTGTAGGACTTCTAACGCCTTTGTTTGAACGGCTTTTAGCGCATCTAGGAACCGATATGCAGAACCGAAATTACATATTTTGTTTGGGTACCCGGTACCGACAATTTCTTTATCGGTTCCGTATTTCGGTACCCAACCCTATATGTCACTCCTTCTTATTTTGGTCATGTCATGAATTACAGTGTTCCATCTACGACATAGTTTATACTTTAACTGAAACTGGTTCTGTAAAAAAAAATATAATAATGATTGTTACGAGAACTAAATTGTGTAATTCATGTGTGAAATAGTTCTCTCATGTATCATCAAATGTTCTCATATTCGCTCTCTCTCTTCGTCTCTGTCTGTCTGTCTGTCTGTCTGTCTGTCTGTCTGTCTGTCTGTCTCTGTCTCTCTCTGTCTCTCTCTCCCTCTCTCTCTCTGTCTCTCTCTTCGTCTGTCTGTCTGTCTGTCTGTCTGTCTGTCTGTCTGTCTGTCTGTCTGTCTGTCTGTCTGTCTGTCTGTCTGTCTCTGTCTCTCTCTCCCTCTCTCTCTCTGTCTCTCTCTTCGTCTGTCTGTCTGTCTGTCTGTCTGTCTGTCTGTCTCTATCTCTATCTCTCTATCTCTCTATCTCTCTATCTCTCCCTCTCTCTCTCTCTCTCTGTCTCTCTCTTCGTCTGTCTGTCTGTCTGTCTGTCTGTCTGTCTGTCTGTCTGTCTGTCTGTCTGTCTGTCTGTCTCTCTCTTTCTCTCTCCATAGCAACACAACACCATCTTCCTCTACAGAACCAAATCCACCAATGGCGGCCCAGCTTGGGCCTGACGCACAAGCGGACACGAGCAGTCCTATGGCCCG